>NW_015091067.1:133964-183578 GCF_001431845.1 Calidris pugnax
AAAAAAAAAAAAAAAAAAAAAAGAATGATAAAGAGAAATAGTAATATAGAAGTGACCAGAGCCCCAAGCTGTAAATTGGCAGGAATCCATTGACACAAGAGCATAATTGGAGCAGATGAGAGTCTGGACTTAAGTTTTCCAGCAAACTTCTCTTACTGTATTTATTATGTTTGGGGCCTTTAAAATCCAATATTGATAAAATTGGCATGAATCTGACAGTTGCTGCTTATTTTTCCTGATAAAACAAATCAACTACCCGTATGTCTACATAAAAGACAAATACTGTACAAACTGTGAGCCTGTATCCAGACGGGAAAACGAGCGTGTCTTTTTATCTTCAGTGTAGGCAGAGATGTCTGGAATTGAAACAGACGCAGGAGAAAAGAGACAGTGACTAAGTAATTCCTGTCTTTCTATTGTTAAGATTCAGACAGCTTGGTCAGCAGTCAACACAAATAAATTCCAGAATGGAATCACAATCAAGACACTCATGTTCTCCCATTCAGCCCAAAACAACATGAAACAGTGTTACTTCCAACACATATCTCCAGAAATTATGGGTAAAAGGAAACCAGAACCCTAGTGAAGATGCCAAGATGAGAATAACTAGTCATGTCATCTTTTCTTTTCAAATGTTAATTTTATTTAAAGACTGTACTGTTTGTGGTCTGTTATAATTCAGTTGTTTTCTTTGGAAGGGATTAAGTAGAAATCATTTTTATAGCTTTCTTCGGGTGACTATGAAAATATTTCTTCATAGAAAATTACTTATTTTTTGGTTAATCTAGTCTTTTGAGGCTTTTATTGTGTACCTGGCACTGCGGTATCTTAAGACTACCTCAAAAAAGCAGCTGAGGAAGTTCCACACTTGGGTGGAAGTTTTGTCCTGGCTCAGGTGCGTGCTATTTGCTACAGTGCATACTGAGATATGCCGTGTTTTGTTTCCTGTATTGTGTTCCTTTGCCTAGGAGAAAAATGCCAGTTGCATGAAAATGGCTTGTGGAATAGGATGTGCTGACCCAAGGTAGTACAGAAGTTACAGCTGCTGATTACTTCCTACAGCCTGGTTCACCATGGTTGTTTTCTAAACTTTTACTTGACTCTTTGCTTTGGAAATATCCTGTAGCACGAGTTAATACAGTGCGTATACAAATAAAGTATTTAAAATATTGGTAAGTGCATGCTACATATTTTGATATTGCAGGACACACTAATTGGGCCTTTTTTGAACATTTGATAACTTAATATGCTGTGTTTGGTTGACTTGTATCTGAATGTGCAAATCATGACCTTACCCAAAGATCCAAAGGTGGTAGATTCTGCAGAACTAGGAGCAATGGTTCCTGATTTCTTCCTACAGCCTCGTTCACCATGGTTGGTTTTAAACTTTTGCTTGACTCTTTGCTTTGGAAATATCCTGTAGCACGAGTTAATACAGTGCGTATACAAATAAAGTATTTAAAATATTGGTAAGTGCATGCTACATATTTTGATATTGCAGGACACACTAATTGGGCCTTTTTTGAACATTTGATAACTTAATATATTCTGTTTGGTCGACTTGTATCTGAATGTGCAAATCATGACCTTACCCAAAGATCCAAAGGTGGTAGATTCTGCAGAACTAGGAGCAATGGAATCCTTTTTCCATGTTGGTCTGGGTGGGAGGATGGCACATCTCTGGTCTAAACCATCACGACCATCATGTTAGCTCCCCTGGGACTGCTCTGAAAGGCGTGGGCAACCATGAAATACAGACCCTCATTTCAAGGGCTGAGGGATGGACTCAGTATTTTTTGATGTCTAGGGCCTGAGAGATGGACTAGAAGATCTGCTGATCTTCCTACTTGTCTTTTTTTCTGTCATAGTCTCTTTGTATCTTTTTCCCCCCTCACACTAGCTCTTTACATACAATGAAATCCTCTTTGCCTTTTTCTTTTGAATATTCCTATAAAGTTTGGGAACTATTTTGGAGCCTTATTTTTCTCTACCCCTAACGTTTTTTTTGTCGAGGTTCTTACTGTTAGGAAAAGTCCTGTGACAGTCTTTCCCTGTCTCTAAAGCATACCTATATTTTTTTCTTTATTCTGTTTCTACTGTATTGTTTTTTGGGATGAGATCACACACCTGCATGTAATATTGCAAGTGAGGATGCACCAGTGATTTAGATCTTACCATTATAGCTTAATAATATTCTATATTTCCTTCTTAATGCAACTTAATGTCTTATCATGATTTTTAGGTACTGGCTGCATATTGAACAAATGTCTTTATTCAGTTCTCTTTTATGACTCCTTTTTTTTTTTTTTCACTAGGATCTTATAACTAATTCAGAAGTTATCAGCGCATATGAGTAGTTTAAATTGTTCTTTCCAATGTGCACTACCCTGCAATTTTCTACATTCAATTTAATCTGGTCGTCATATCCAGTTGCTTTGTTATAACAGGTCCTTGTGGAGCTCTTCAGCACCGTTAGCTCAAAGGTTCCTCAGCATTTTATCCCTCTGCCTTTCCTGTCAATATAGGAACATGCAACACTTTAGCAGGAGTTAGGAGATCAATATGCTACCCTAATGGGAGAGTCTTATGCAAGCTAATAGAAATAAAACCAGTAGGCCTCCACACACATTATTATTAAAAACACATTTCTCTTATTAAAACACGACCCTTTTCTCTGTGAGTTTTTAAATTATGCTAAGTATAACCCTTTATTTTTGGATGAACTTTAGTTGACAATTCAGAAGGATAAAACACCATGGAAAATTTCTGTTTTTCTAAATGGTGTTGTATAAGTCTCCTCCATAAGGGTACAGTCACAACCAACACTAAAATATATTCATGTGTTTGAATAACAAAAGGTACTTTCAAGGAGAAAATCAAGGAGAAAACATTTATAAATTTTAAGAAAGCCCTATTAATAGAGACAAATAGATACAAAATATTCCTAGAAGATAACAGTATTGAATGATTCTTGGGTTGGTAGATGCTGTCTTAGTCTTGATTCATTTGTAGTAATATGTGTACCCTTATATTTGAAATATCTTTAGTACCATATGAAATCCCTTATTGCTCTTGGCTTTTGATGGTTTTCTAGGTGTGGTTAGAAAAGTTGACTTTTTAAATTTTTACTTACTGGTGTTTATTTGGCAATACTTCTGCTCTCACTGAGCTTTTAATTAATGATACGAAAAATACTCTATTTTAAACTTTTGGATTAGACAGTTTTTCAAGTTTTTTTGGTTTTTTTTCCAGGCAGATGCTTGGTTTCCATTGTTAGTTGAATATGTTCTCTTTTTGTTGTTGTTGCTTACCACATGTTCCAATCTGTTTGCTAATTGATTTGGGGGAATCTTGAGAACAAGACTTAAACGATTTTAAACAATTCCATGAAATGTAATTATGTTGCTATATTCAGGGCAAATTATTCTAACATAAAAACATAAAATTCGCCCAAACTCAAGGCTTTATTGAATATTGTTTTAAGTAAAGATTCCAGTCAATTTGCTTCTTCCCATGCAAGCCTGCCTATAGTATAATAAAGTTATCATTCAGTAAAACACTTGGAATTAATGTATTTTTCTGGGCATTTGCTGTCACAGGGAACTACATGTGTCAGTAAGGCTATTGTCACTCTTTCCCTACTTATGCATCCAATATTAGATTAGTAAAAAAATATATAATCAATTTTATTAATATTTTCATTACTTAATTATACATAAAATCAAATCCCAGAGGTTTTTTTTCTATGCAGTCATGAACCTCCCATCACATCCATATTTATCACTCAGACTAGAAGATTAAACTCAAATGTTTGTGTGGTACATGTTGCATATTTAAAACGGAATAGAAGCTAGAAATTAAATCAAAATGGTGTTAATTGCTAATAAATGCAGGATGTGCAGCTGGAGTGAAATTTTGTTGTTGCGGCCCTGTTTGTAGGTAGAGCCAAGGTTCATGTTATTTAGATGTTTAACAGTATCTGCAAATTTGGTTACCTTTATGCATTCCTTCCATTTTCAGTGCTTCAAAATGTGGAGGTGGAAAATTCAGATTGATTCCCCCTGTCCTCTCTGTCATCATTCTTGAGACAGCAATAGCATAAAGCTATGGGAGAATACTGCATTTGATGGAATCTTGCTGTTAATATAACCTATTCATTTGCTTCATATATCTATGTAAGGAATATGAAATGGAAAGGTTCTTTCTTACCCGAAATGCTGGCTATCCCTCTACAAATAATATCAAGATGTAGACTGAGAACAATATCATTTTTCAGACTGTCAGAAAAACGAGGATTTCACAGAGCACAAATGCACTCCCTCTCAAAAATCCATGCAAGATGCCAGTCAATTCTTTCAGTAAAATAACTGTCTGCTTGCCTGCTGTAAACAAAGCACCAAGCCATGTTTCACAATTGCATAGTAGATGAAAATATTTTTCTTTACTATTTTAAATAAGAGCCCCACGAGAACTCCATTCTGACTTTCATGATTAAAACATTTCTACAGAGGGAGTTAGAGGTTGAAATCTATTCATTATGGAAACTATTTTCATGTTGTTGGAGCTTTTATGAAAGATTCCAAGTTTCCACACCATTTATTAGGCAATAACATCACAAGAGAGAAACCACAGGAATATTTTAGATTAGAAGAAATCTAATAAGGACCTTTGGAATTGGGGTGAACATGTTGTGCTGGAGATTTGAAAATGTTTCAAAGAAATCTTATCACAGCTTTAGAAAAAAGGAATAATCCCCCTGCCCCTCCCTCCCATACTATCCACTTGGACCAAAGTCATATCTTTGCAATTAAATCCAAATTATTATGAGTCATATGGTGACTTTTCGTTCAGTAATGGGAAACAACGAGGATGTTGGAGCAATAGTCAGCTAAAGGATTCACTGAACTGGAAAATGTAGTTTTGACTGTAAACTCCAAATCATTTAAAACCTATAGAGATGTGATGATGGGCTTTGCTGGCATTTTATGGAGAGGCATTTGAAACTTTCATCTGTTTAACAGTCATTTGCTGGAAGATACAGCAACTGAACAATGTACAAAAAAAAAAATCCAAGGGGAAAAGGAAATAAAAGTATGGTTTATTTTGCATTTGATTGCCCCATTAAAAGGTCAAAGGAAGACGTGTGACCCACTGGGTGAGAAGCCCACCTCTTTTTTGAGGGGAAAGTGATGATTTTTTCTTTTTGTGACTAACATACCAAAATCCATGAAGATAGCTGTGCTTTTATTTTTCATTTTATCAGAAAAAGAAAAAGAAAGGTTTTGGGAAATTTCAGTCTCCGTTCTTTGTGTATACTGGGACTTCAGAGCTTGGAGGAGAAAAGAACTGGACATCCTTTGTGCCCAGAACCAATGCAGGGTGCACTGATTGCTGTTTTGCCCATTGTAATGTGCTTTAGTCCAAGTCCCTGTGTGCTTGTGAAACCTGTCAAACATTAGTGATTTTCTGATGGTAGACAGTCGTTATGTGGAGCCAGCGGAAGCTTACTAATTCCCTGAAATTGCTCAAGGTGTTGAAGAGGACGACACCCTTAACTCAGGGTTAATACATCATCCTTAGCTGTGTTAGTACAGCTGCCTTGTCCAAGCAGGCGTTACATTTCTTAATTAATTGTATTTGTTCTATTTTAGTCTATTTCTCTAAAATCTCCCAATTTCCTTTAGTTCAGCAGTTGCTTTCTGGGAGAGCCACCACTGATAATTTTAAGCAGAATGCGATTCATTCATCCAGTATAGAAGAAAATGGCTTGGGTTATGTTTCACATAGATGGTTTGGTTTGGTTTTTTATTTTATTTTAGTTATCACTAAACAGTTACTGTTCAAAGACTTTTCAAGGACTCAATAAGCAAGATGAAGCACTTCTTTATCTATTGCCTCGGCTTTACTTCTTTCAGTTGCTATGCTATATTTATTTGCTTTTATTTTTAGCATGTGGTCAGAAAAATCTCTGCAAAATCATTTTGAAAAGATGTGTGCGTGACTGAGTGAGAGTGAGTGTGTGTGTGCGCGTGTGTTTGCGCGTGTGTAGGAGACTATATGATGGAGCATTATTAAACCATACATTACAATTTACTTTCTCTTCTGTGATATTGTTCAAAACCTCTACAGACAGGAGCTTCTTTTCTGTTAGTATCCACCTGCCCTGGATGCTTTTATCCTTATTAAAGTCTCCCATAAGCAGTAAATTTCAGAGTCATCTGAAAAATGTAATGTTTGATAAAAAGATTCAGCATTTGCCCAGGCTTAGCTCAGGGGCCAGAAGGCTGCAGCTGCCCGGCACAAAGCAGCGTTCTACGGGAATATCTGCATTAGATCAAATACTAGAAATTATATAGTTGCGTTCACCTAAAGGAAACGCTGTGCTAATTACCATTGCTGAGACCAGTGAAACGTATCTATAGCATGAGACTAATAAAAATGTCAATAGGAACTCCTGCAAAATTAATCCAGTCAGGAACCTGCCATTAGCAGTCAGAGGCCCCCTTCAACTGTAACCGGTAAGTTCCTGGAACTGATCGGTAATTAGCCAAATTGGCAATCTGTTTCTTTGTAGGACATAACAATGCGAGGCAGTCTGAAAGATAATAGACAGATCTATTCTTTCCCTGTGCACCAATGCTTGCTATTCCAATCATACTTCTTACTTCAGTATTTTCTAGCGCTATATTTCATAGCATTGCTTATTTGCATTTCCCATGCTTTTTTATTGTTTCCATTTGCAAAAGGCCTAGAACAGTAGTAGAATTGCTTAGATTTTGTTTTGAAAAATAATATTAATAATACTTTAGAAAAGGAGAATAATTTACTTGGAAGATTTTCTGATATTAATCAGGGGGGAAAATACCTTATTGGTCAGTTAGTTTGCCCCTTTCCAGGCACAATGATTCCTTATCATATAAATACCAGTGTTACAGCCATTTGAATTATAAATTCCTTTTATTGTTTCCCTGGATAGACTGTTCCATGCTCTGGGACAGCCTGTGAGCTGAAGGTATGTCCGCTGCAGGGGGCACACAAACCTGGACTCACGGTGGGATAGTCATTAATTTAAAGTTCTATGAAACTAAGATTTGTGAAAGTATGATTTTGACCTGGATTTAGACCAGTTCAAGTTTACTGAACTGAATGGGGTCACTACTTACTCATGACAACGAATAAGAGAAAAATCAGGAAATGGAAGGGAAGGGAGAGGATGAAAAGATAACAAACAACAAAAAGAGAAAGCGTAAGGGAGGACTGGAAGGCTTTTTCCGCAGAGTAGCTCTCCAGCAGGTCAGCCCCCAGCTTGTACTGGTGCAGGGGGTTATTCCTCCCCAGCTTGAGAGATCAGTGCTTGAGAGTTCAGGATATTCCTCAGCAGTTGGTAGAAAACAGTAGACTGTAGAAAACATGGTCACAAATAAATGGAAACAAAAGCCTGAGCTTAAAAAGAAGCTTTTTGTTGCAAAACCCTTTCTTTCTGAAAACTGTCAGAGACTGAGATGAGCTGGAGAGATGATAGAAAGCTCAAAACAATATAAATGATGCTCTCCATAATTAAGAATTAAAATTCTGCAGCTCCTTCTTCAAAGCAGGCATAGAGTAGTTCTACATAGGTCATTTTTGTTCCACATAAAGTCACCAAGCACCCTTCTGACTAGTGTTGTCCCCACTGGCATATCAGTTTAGTGCTTAAAAGGATAAAATATTTAATTCTTAGCATAATGTGTTATTGCACAATTACATTAATTAGGAACATCCATACTACACTTTTAAAGTCTCTGGTTTCCGAAGTCCTTCTGAGAAGGGAACAATATGCTTATAAAAGTCAGGCTTTGTTAAAAGAAATGACTCGTAAAGATGTTTTCTAGACATCAGCATCTTCCCTGTGGCAGCTTAATTACAGAACAGTGTTGTTAGTTATAGCTAATTTCTTATTTGAGAATGAGGACACAAAATTAAACTCCCACTAAAATAAAGAGAACCTGCAGATGGTTTATTTTGTTCTCAAGGGATAAAAAATCATAAACTTTATTAGAATTTCCCATCCCGTTGCTAGAAAGAAGAAAGTACTTTGAATAACTAATTGGAAAGTGGTGTGTGCGCTGGTGACTTATTTGTCTCCGTGGCACGTATTCCTTTTAAATGTTCCCACAAGGAACACATTACAATCCCTTATGTGGTAGGTGGACAGAAAGCCCAAAAGTTAAGTTAGGATTTCCCCGTGGAATAGCAGACCCTGCAAATCTGTTCGGTGTCCTCATCCCCTAAACTCAAAACAGGTGAATAGGGTCACGTCTTCCTGGAGATCTAGTCTGTGCTCTGAGTTCCAGTTAGAAAATCCATAGTGACTTTCCAAAAATATTTATGTGCTCCATGGGAGGGGCGAGAGCAGAATTAGGGGTTCAAGATGGAAGAATCCTCTGACCTAAAACAGTCAGGGAAAGTTACCATGGAAGAAACTAAGGATCTGGAAAGGAGTTGCACCCAGAGCTCCTGGCTTCTGCAATATGTCCATCCCATGATTAGTTACTCTTCTTCTGTGGGGTTAACGAGAGTCAGATGCCATTTCCCATTGACATCTCTGAGTCTTCTCAGACACTTCAATGAATAGGCTTTGTCCTATTGATCATAATGGGCTTAAAGCCAGGTCCTTTGTTTTTCTGAATCTATATTTTCAAGTAGGAGCCAGAGAGGCAGATCTGTCATCACTAATCTGCAGAATGCAAGAGTCTGTGGAGAATTTTTTCCTTCCCCTTTGGATCTCTTGTAATCACTGGCAAAGCAGATCTCACAACACTGTGATATGATAATTGATGTTTTAGGTCTCAGTTGCAAAGTAGACACTAAAGAGGAATGACAGCTAAGTGAAATTAGTTTCCGATGGATTATCTGTGATTTGACATATGGGGTTTCTTCCATTTAACTATACAATTCTGAAATCCAAATATGTCCAAGCGAACCCAAATACATTTTCAGTTTCTGAGGCTTAGGAATTCTGTACCTGAATTCTGCAGCAGAGCCTATTTCTACACCTAAGCCTGATCACCTCTCTGTTGCCTTTCTGAGTGCTTAGAAACAGATCTTCCAGCCATTAATTGTTTATACCCTGGGTTTTTTGTGTACCACTGCATCTCGTGGCACCATATCTAGTGGTATGCTCTTTTCTGTCAGAACTCAGCTGGCCTTAAAATAGTAGAATCATAAAATATTTTATGTTAGAAAGACTCTGGGAGGGCATCTGATCCAACGCCTCCCACGCCAACAGCTTTCTTAAAGCAGGGGTAACTTGCTAGCAGAAAAGATCTTGTGTGGAAAACAGTTTATATACACCTTTTTTGAAAAAAACATTTTGGGTACAGCCCTCAAGAAAGGAAGGTGCTCAGCATTATATAACGTTAGATCTAGAACTGTTACAGAAAATGAAATTTATTTCAAGTGAACAGGTTCACAGTATCCCAAGAAAAGTGGCTTTCTACTCCCATTCAAAATTTCGTTAGTTTCCATCAATAGCTGAAGCTGGATTTCATGTAAGTGTTGTAAACTTAAATTAGTAAGTCTGGCAGATAGACCCGTCTTGGGAGTATACATGAAAGAGATCCCTAATATTCTAACTACACGTGATATATTAAAAAAATTGTATATCTGCAAGTTTCTGAGCTTCAGAGTAATTAAATAAAATACAAAAGGGAACAAGAACTATTATCCAGGCTCAAAAATATTATCTATTTTCTCCCTTTGATATGTTTATTAAAATAATCCAAGATGCAGAAATAGTGCAATACTGTAATTTCCAGCAAGATATCTGTATTTTGTTATTAGTTGAATAAGTCTTTATGCTGTTCATTTCTTAATTTTTTTTAATAGAATACTAATAAACTCTGATCTCCTGTTCCCATTTCTAGACTTTAAGAAATCTCAATAATGATTCAAAACAATGAGTTGATAGAAATGGAATGCAAAGGCTATTCATGCTATTATCACACAAGCAGAATGGAAGAGAGTGAGTTGATTAAAAACTATAAACTTGTTTATAGGAAAAAGCCTGCACAAGGTCTATTTTCCCCTCTCAGATTATGTCTTATATTAGGCAGCCAAATATAAAACTTCTTTCTTCCCCCTGCCCTAGCATGGATCTTGGGCTACCTTAAATACATATGTTAAAGTTAAAATCTTGGCTGTAGAACTGGTTTGTCCTTCTGGAAGAGGGTGGTTGTGATTCTGTCTCGCAGATGCTCAGAGAAGATGCTCAGACACCGGGGGTTCTTACCAGCATAAATAACGCTTTGTTAAATGCACATGGCACTTGCAGCCTCCGTACTTTTGTGCTTGCCAGCACCTACTCCCTTTCTGAGAGGACATTTGGTGTGTGTTTGTGTCCCAGCAGTGATTGTCTTGTGAACGCAGTGAAATCAGTTCTAAATTAGCTAGGTTTTGTTGCCAGGCTTAACAGAGGATAACGGCGTAGGTGTTTAGTTTATTTACTGGGTGCTTTTTGTAGCACAAACTGAGCTCCATGGTATTACAGCTACACATTTTGAAATTTCCTACCTAACTTAAAATTAGCTGATCAGTTTATAGTGTCGTTTAGAGACGTGCCTAAGCTGCCATCACTGCCATTACAGTGCAGAGGTATCCTTTTGCTTATCACCTATTGTGATAGGTCCATGAGACGGTGCAGAGACCTTGACATGACCCAGAATCGTGCCACAGGGTTTCACAGGGCTTCTTTGCCAGAACACTTGGGTCCTGGGGTTGTGCTGCAGAGCTGCCTGCCTTTGGAGCAGGCGTGCTCTTGCAGAGTTGAACACGTGTCCTTGATTTCAAGGGTACTTACATCTTTTGATAAATGATGCTGTGGATCTATAGCCCTTTCTAGGAACCGTATCTGGGAACGTTTTCTTATCTGAATAGATCTTATCCAGCAGAGTGTTATTGTGAAAATAAGTCTACTGTAAAGATGCAGAAATCTCACCTTTGAGCACTGTTTGGCAAATCTGAAGATCACCTGGGGATATTACATCCTATTCTAGGTGGGTTATGAGGTTTTCGCTGTTGTATGTGATCCTCCCCATCTGAATTACATAGTCAGATAAGAAAGAAATTATGCCTTCCTTTTCTCCTCAGGAAAAAATATTGTAATATGGGGTTTAGATGTATGAAACATGTCCTCACACGAGTACTTAAAGCTTAAGAAAACAACTGCAGAACATTGCTTAAGCAACAGGGATTCAAGATGTGTTTTTTTGACTGTAATTTGTGGTGATTAATTTACAGAAAAATTGACAGACATTTTTTGAAATTCCAGAGTTGCCCGAACCTTGATAATTTCTCTGTCTGAATTTGCAAAATGTCATTTCTTTTAAAATCTTTACACAAAGAGAGGAAAGCGATTTCTGATGTAATTTTGGGAATGGGAATGATACCAGAAAGCCATTAACTAATTTTTTAAATGTACCGTTCAGACTACAGCTCTATACATCTCAAAATTTAATATGGTTCCAATTAGGCTTTTAATAACCAAACATACATAATTTTTTCTTGCAAATTAGCCATTGTTAGTGAATCATTCTCTAGATGGTATGCATTATAAAACTTGCTTTTTGAGAATGGGTGATTTTGACTTTCTGGCTGCAAAGCTTTTCACCTTCCACCATATTTACTTATTCCTGTGGGATGCTGAGAACCCTCGGCTCCCCCTGTCTTTTCACACCACCGAGCTCTGAGCATACTTAGATTTTTTGATTAAAAGTTTGTTCCTTTGTTTGCTTTGTGCTCCCAAAGGCTTTATTTCCAGGCGGCTCACATTCATTAAAGACTCTGTGGAAAACACATGGGACAAACTTAATTCAGCCGTGCCGGCCCAGAATAGCAATGCGTGTTCTGTGAGAACAAGGTGCAAGACAGTTGGCACCTTGGGAATTGTACCCTGTTCACCATGGGCTTCAGAGGCAGGTGCATTTGTTGGAGGCAGCACTGTGTGTCAGGGGGTATTGGATCTCTCTTCTGTAGAAACAAAGGGATTTTAAAGGTTACTGTATAAGGTGAAATCAGTGCCTCTTTACCCATTACAAATTATCACACTACTCTTGAACTATATGTGGTACACAGCATAGTGTTCATTCCATTGCTTATTTCAGATATTTTGGGGTTTTTCTATAGTAGGTAACAGAAATGGGCTTTGGCCCTTTTCCTGCACTTACTGAGGCACATAAAGTGTTGGCACCCACTTAACTAAAGGGTAAATTGGATTCCAAAAAAATAATGTGTATTATTTGGTGTATTTAGTAGTATATGTACTATCTAGAGTAATAAATTACTCATTAATAGCTAGCGAGTACTTTTACATGGAAATTAGTAATGAAGTATAATGCAATTATTAGTCTCTGATTTAAAATATTTACATTTCTTAATTGAAACACAACTACAAGTGTGATTTGCAAAAAGCTATCGTAAATGCTACTTAATTTTTTAAAAAGAAGAAGTACCAAGTAGACATGCAAATTTCCTAATAAGGTGATTCAGCGCAGAACATTTGATCTTGGTGAAACAAATTTTGCATCTGTTGCCCAAGTTACCTTAAAGAACTACAGAATTAGGATATTTAGTTTTAATTGTAATTTTTACTGATGTTCTGTATTTTCCTTTAAGGGCTGAAATGTCTTCTTTGTGGCAAGAAGTCATAGAATCACAGAATGATATGAGATATGGGGTTGGAAGGGACCTCTGGAGATCATCTAGTCCAACCCTCAAAAATACTTGTTCTAAGTAGTTACACTAGAAGCTGCAAAACTATTTTTAATCAATATGCAGATATCTAAAAAGTATACACAGTATACATAAAAATAGAAATTAGACATCCATTTGTATATGTAGAAGCTTTTGATACATTTTTTCCATGTTTGCAGAGAGACTTTTGCAGCTTCTGACAGGGCCTATTCACCTATAATCCAGCCTCTCATTTTCAGCCTGGATCTTCAGCAGCATAAGATACAGCTCAAAATGAAAGCTGCAGGAGTCCAGACTCATGAGGCAACTGTGAGCAAATAGAACCCCAAGTCAGACAAAAGCCTGAAGCATCCTAAATGAAAATTAAAAAGAAAAAGTAAAGAGAGAAGGAAGGCAACCAGTAGGACTGCTGACAACCACTGGTGCTGCTGAGGCTGATTTACCAGTCAAGTCACTGCAGAGACCTCTAGTGAATATTTTTAAGCTTTGTTTTGTTTCATAGGTACTTTTTTACCTGTTTTCTGAAGAAAATTGTTTTGAGAAACTGCTTTTCCTTCTTCCCACAGAAAGGAGAGGTGATGGAAAAGATCGTTTCAGGCCATTGTTGAAAGAGAAGGAATTGGAGTTTGGTGTGTGTGGTTTTAGGACCAGAAGGGATGAAGTGTGAAGCTGAGACCCTTCTGGAAACAAAAAGATCTTGTTTAATTTTTCATCTTATGGCATGTGTCTCTTTCTAATATTAAAAAATATCCATTAAATAGCAGTGCCCCAAATACTTAAGCTGATCTCTGGAATTTCCAGCAGCTACACTAGAAACAAAATTTAGGATGAAGAGCACAAATATCACATTGTTTCTGCTTTGGAAAGTTTTTCAATATGTACGGAAGCCTTTTCTCCTCCTGATATTCTTGAACTAGACACTAATGTTTGATGGGTTAGGCATATGCTAGTACTTTTTCCCTGCTGCTCTACTTGTAAAACTAGCAGTTGTTTGGAATTCTATTCCATTTTATCTGGATTTCAGAGACATTAAAAATGATATTTATTTTTTTAAATCAGAAGTTGCATCATCAATATGGTGAGTTTAAGAACAGAAGCTTGTTTGGGTGGCCATGCTTTAGAAGGATCCAAAACCAATCTGTCGTGTGGGCAGCGCTGGGTGACTTTGATTACAGGTAGTATTGGCAAAGGATGAATATGCTGTCAAACATTTCACTTCTCACTCCTCATTCTACTGCCATGAGTCAGAACCTCAGGAATAGGTCACAGAAACTTTTAATATGTTGTCAGCTAAACTGAAACCACCGCTGCCTTTAAATTGCAGGGATGATTGATACAGCCAGTTAAATGATAGCATGCTGCATGCAGCTGACATATTTGAAATATTTCTCTGCAGTCTCACATTTGTCCTGTTCTCCAGAACAAACTTACAACTCCCATGCTCATAGGCATGATATAAATAAAAGGAGAGAGTGATCTTGCAGGGAGGATTGAAAATAATGTTAAAAAGTTTGCAAAGAGTCATGCATGGAAAAATTATACAAAATTCAAGACAGATTAAGGCAATGATATTCTTAGAGTTTAACTGTTTCATTCATTTCTCAGTGGTGAATAACAGCCTTTGAAAAAATGACCAGTGATGCAAAGGCAAGAGTGTGATTTTCCATGAGTGAAACTGCAGAATCTCACTTTTGAGTTTCTTCTCTCAGCGTGTGTAAAATTTAAGAATATATTTTCATCAAAAGTGCTCTAAGTGGCAATAAAGGCAAACTAAGAGTTACGTACCATATAGCTCAAATATTTAATCACTTTCTCGGAGCTATTATTTAATACTGAATAAAGTATCTAAGGAATTCTAAGACCCTTTTTTAGCGATTCATTGGTTTCTACAGTTTATTTCATTCCTTTCAGAAATTAGACATGGTTTTGCCATTCAGTTATGTTCGATGAGAATATACTGTGTTCTTAAGGTATAGCTTGCTGAAGTGAATATAGGTGAAAGATCTTGCTTCTATGCCAAGAAGCTATTTTTTGATTCTGTGGCTTTGCTGAGCCACAACGTCTCGATATATTAGAGGCTAGTAGACACATGAAGATCTCCTGATGCAGAGTAAAGCTTGTAAAAGCAATACTAAGAGATGTTTCATCTTTGCAGAAGTATGTTGTTGGAAACTTCAACAGTTGTGACAAAGATTCATCCTGTTGAAAGTTTCAAAGTGCAGGTGAGCTGTAATGGTCATCTACATTTGGTGTTTTCTTTACTTTTAACATCTTCCTCTGGTAGAGAAGCACTGTCTTCTCCAAAAGCATTTACTTCTGTCTCCTATGGCTGGTCATTTGATGAAATAGGTTTATTATGTGGGCTTCTGAGTGAGAAAACAAAAACAGGAATAAAAACCCCAGCAGATTGGCAGTTGCTATGGCAATTCCATCCTTTGTTAGCATTTGGTATAAGTCTTAGGAGCTTGGGGAAATGCTCGGAAATGGTAATTAGTTTTTTCAAGGGAATGTAATTTTCCATTGTGAACAGAGATTATAAAGTCAGTAATTTAACTGATACAACTGGATTAAGGAATCTAAATTTTATATTATCTGTTTCTTAAGGAGGGGGACATTTTCTGTAGAATAATTGCATTGTTATCTGCAATTCCAATTATGTAGTATCAAATTTTATTTCAGATTATTGACTTTTTTCAACTGTATATTGGTGGCAATCACTAATAATGTTATCCAAGCAAACACAAACCCGATAAAGTGTGTTATTTGTTGCAAGAGGTCCATTAATTTCAATATAAAACACGGTGCTAAAATAATTTAGGTTTTCCCAGAACCTGAGAGGAAATCGTTATGTGAGTTTTGGGATACAGCTTTGAGGGATAATCTCTGGGGAAACTCCTGAAAATAAGAAAAATTTTCAAATACGTAGTACTTATCCATACCATACATTTAGTAGATGGCAAAGGAATTCCAGATTAGAAGTTTGATGCCAAGCCATTTTTTCTGGAAAAAAAAATCCCAGTGACAATGTACATATTCCTGCTGCTAAGCTTATGAAACACCTCTGGGTTTTGAGTAGAATAATGGAGTATGGAGTAATATTGTTCTCCATTTATTATTCCAATTACACTGGCTACAGCACAGACATCTAAACGCTCTTATTTATATATTGCTTTCTTACTCTGAGACTCTCCTTACATTAGGCCTTACTATGCATTTTCCAGTGATAGATTTTTTATATTTCTATGGATGGATATTGAATAGATTTAGTGGTTATTTTGGAAATGTAATACCCAACATTTTCTGTAGAAACTGCAGCATACTAGTTGTATATCACTTGATATTTGTTTCCAATAGAGTTGAATTTGTAGGAGACAATGTTCATTCTCAAAAAGAACAGTGGATTCATACCCTCTCCTCTAAAACCAGCGCACTTATAAGAAATTTTAAATTTTTACCATTTTAGGAATAGCTGCATCCAATATCCTGTATTTTCTAAAACTGATGTAACATTGAGAAACATCCTCGCAATGAAACTGTCTCACTGCTGTGACTGTAAAGACACACGAGGCAATCTGGGCAAATGTGCTAAGAGAAGAGTGGAGAAGACAGCCATTTAAAAATACCCACAGCAAAAAGCACGGAGTCCAGCTAAGAGCTGAGTCACAGGATAAGCTGAAACGAACCTACAAATTCAGCCAAATAATCATCTGGGTTTTTTTTTTTTCTACAGGTTCTCCGCAAGATTTTATGTGAAAGTACACTGAAGAGGTAAGTTAATATTCATTTTTAGAACCCCATTTTAAATAAACTATCATTGCACTTTAAAGGATATTTTTTAAAACAAATGATGGCAAAACCCAGTCGAATTTTGAATTATGCCTTTGCTTCATGCCAGAGTACTATTCTAAAAAGGAACTTCAAAGGAGAGGGGTACTGTAAGTCACTATCTTCCTATCTGGATCCAAGAGATTATGATTTACAAAAAACCCCAACAAACAAACCACAACACAAAGGGGAAGAAATTAATTCATTGCAAGGAGGAACACTTCAAAGGCTGAACATAATTCTTTCTCTCTTGTTAATACTACTGGCTTCTGATTCACAGAAGTGAGAGAAAAAGCAATATTCTTGTGTACTTCAGTTAAGAGGTAAATAGCAGTATTTATTTATTTCTCTCCCCCTGTGTGGAGAGAAAGCTCTTCATGCGTGTGGATGCATTCTCCCTCTGAATAAGAGTGCCTCCTTATTGTCACCAAATATGTAAGGAACCTCAACCCTTTTAGATAAATGGTTAAAAAGAGAGTGTAAATAACCTCCAGGTGCTGCTCAGTCTCATATTTCTGAAATTAGGGGATATTATTCTAAAATCCCCATGTACATGCCGTATACTTGGGAGTTTTCAGGGTGGACTAGACAGCATTCTTGGAAAAACTAATAACCATTTTGTATTTGTTATGGGATATTAATTAACCTCAAAGATGACCAAAAGATGTGCATAACCTGCTTACACAAGTTTTCATCTCCTGGTCTGCTCTGTAGGGAATGCCCAAGCATGACTGAGGGCTGCACTTGCCTGGCGAGTGACTCCAATTTTAAAAGAGCAGATGTGTTCCCTCCTGGGGACTGCAGCTGGCAGCACCTAAGGTCTTATACAGCACTTTGCAGCTCTGAGAATCCATTAGGAGGTCGCACAAATTTTTCTACAAGAGAGATCATCTGGCCGTAGGCCTGCAGCAGAGCTCTTAGAGCTCCCAGGGAATTAGTTTGCATACTTATGCGTCTAGACTTTGTGAAAAATTTGTGTTATAGAGAGACACCTCCAAAATGAGTCTAGAGAAAGCATCTATTCAATTGTGTCGATTAACATTTTATAAAGTTTTCCTGGCATTACCAGCCAGGCAGTAAATTTAAATCGGTTCTATGCCACGCTCCATTGAAACAGCTTAGTACAGTGAAGCACACAAGTGCCAGTGTCCAGGAGAGGACTTTGTCCTCTGTCTGTCTGCATTCCAGGTTCCTCACCAACTGGAACATATATATATATAAGAATGCAGATTTTCTTTCTCTGTCACGGTCACAGATTTGAATGTGCTGAGCAGGCAAGTTTGAAAGGGTGTGCAATATTCATGCCAGAAACAGAAGGACATCTTTAAGCTTATACAATTGTACTAGTGTTCTTTGCCATTTGTCGCACCTGAAGGTGCAGAGATGACAGATGCCAGTCATAAGAGAGGACTGGTCTAACACAGAGAGTTAACACTGTAATGTTGGAGAGTAAGATTTGTCTCTGCAGTCTCTGGCTGTACATGGAGATGACCTTGAGCACTAATCCAGACTAGATCCTGATACTGAAGACTGGCCTAAACCTACTAAGAGGCTGGGCTCTGCAGAGGTAATCAAGTTAAGGTTTTAAGACACTTGGCAAGAGCATTGAGTCTTCTTAGTCAAAAGCAATCAGCTGCAGAGGTGTGTAACAATTATTCCTGTCAGGAACATGACACACATACCGTCATCTGCCTTAGTGTCCTAAAATCTGTCAAATTCAATGCTCCCATTTATTGAGCTTGACCCTGTGAGCCATGACAAGGGATGCAAGTGCTCAGAGCTGTTGCTTGCATAAGCGAAGAGGCTCAAGTCTTTCTGGCATCCTCTATAATGGAAAAAGAGATAGGAGAAGTAACAGTGGGGGAAGTGAAAGAGCCAATGGGTGGAAGAAAACGGAGCAGTGGGAGGTGTTCTGGAGCATCTAAATGTCTTGATGCAAGAGCACCAGCTCCATGAAATTATCTTTCCTGCCTTGGATAGTGGAGGTTGCCAAAGTGAGACATGGATTTTAGCAACATTGGCAGAAGCAAAGCAGAAATATGCGGCATTTGCACACAGACACACGCTTTCTGAGCAATTAAACCTTTTTAGTTCTGCAGGTTTCTCTGGGATAATGTAATGCTGATCCAGTTTGTCATATCTTTATAATGAGATAAGCTTGGAGAGAACAGGGATTTCACAGTAAATGGAGGTCCAGTGAAAGTGTCTTGTAAGGTTCACACCCCATATATCAATGTATTAAAAAACCCAAGTAATTTTGGATGATATCTTACATTTTAATGTATTAGTTAAAATATGGTTCATGGTCTAAAATTATACAGCCTAGGGTGATCATATGGTAGAAGATAAAATATTCATCTCATTATAATTACAGAACTTAAATATAAAAGATTGAAACCTAGTAATGTTACATTTTGGAAAAAAAGACTGCATTGTAAATCCGAAGGGACATGGGTGTAAAATCTATCCTATAATTTTAAAATAGTATTTTCTATCCTTAGTAAATGCATTTTGTGTTGGATTCAACTTTTTCCTCAGTAAAACAAGTAAACGAACAATGTCCTTTCCCCGGGTGGGTGGCATCATGGTACAGAGAATTCCATATTAAAATGTATGTTACAATTTATATATTTTTATATCATGTACACAAATGTGAAATACGGGGGTTTGCAATAATACTACATAGGTAATGGAAGCAAATGCTTCCCCCTTGCTCCCTGCCAAACACATACACACAGCAGAAAATCTCCTTGAAGTCTACACAAGGAGGATGTGGAAACTAGCCTAGAGAAGAGTAATCAGAGGCAAGGAAAGATCAGTTTTCAAACAGGCAAAAGGTTGCTACATGAGGAGACATTCTAGGTCCATCCACTCGGTTATTCTAAATGTAGTGCTCTCAGAGGACTTAAAAAAGGCGGTAGTTTGTACCAAGTAACAGCAATCCACTTTTTTTATATACTCCCTCACCTGTTTAGTGGACATCTTAGATATAGCACTTCTAAATTATGGTGAGACTGTATGGCTGGGAGCTATCATGGAAAAAACATTGTTGAGAGAACTACAGAAGCTGCTTAACTTCAAATGAGGATAGCTCCCATTCTACCCGTGATTTACTTTTACTGCAACGACATCAAGGTTTCCTGACTCAATAGCTTCTGAAACACACATTTCTGGCCTCTTTATGGCCATAACAAGCCATAATAACATTATAATAGGATTTTAGATTGGAGAAAGGAATATAGGAAGCCAGTTGAAATACCACTGGGCAGGTGTGTCGTAAGAGAACATATGGCTATAGGCAGCAGATCAACAGATCAAAGTATTTGTGAACATAAACTTAATTCTGACTTCAAAAATGCTTGTTAAGGAAGGAATACAGTCAGATAAGCTTAAAGAAAGGGTCGTGGTTTAGGCCAAGTTGGCCAATTAGGGGTAACAGAAGCTTTCCCCCTGCTTCTCGCTCTGAGAAGAGGAGGAGGGATAAAGAGATTTATGAGTTTAGAAGGAACTAAAATAATTAAATATTAATTATAAAAAATAATAATAAAAAGGAAATAATGACAGTGGATACAGTATATACAAAGCCATATCAAGCTCCCAGGATGATGTCACCAGCTGGCACTGGGAAAGTCCCAGACTGGACTCAGTGACAGATGGGAACTGGATTCCAAATCTGGAGTCAGGAACACACAGATCGGGATCAAAGGCAGATGAGCAGACAGGGTCCTCCTAGGACATCAGCAATTGAAGGAAGAGGCTGACCCTTTGATCCCTCAGCTTTTATACTGAGCATGGGGCAGATGGGATGGAATAGCTCCTGTTGGACAGGGTCACCTGTCCTGTCTGCTCCTCCCCGCAGGTGGGAGCCCCTTACACTTTTCCGTTTCCGACCCTCCAACTGGGCAAATATTGAAATTAGCTGGCCTTGCTTGTTATAGCAATAAGTATAAGCAAGAGCCTCTCTGCATACCGTTCCTTGGCATGAAGTACAAACATCGGTCTTATCACTCTGAGAATGAACAGTTTTCTCCACAATACGCTGTTAAATTTCAGAGAGTTAGAAGAGGCCTAGCTAAGAAGTAAAATTACTGAACAGAAAGTTGGTTCTATTTTACCTCAAACCAAGACAGAAAGATAAAGGCATCTACCACAAAACATTTCAGCATTTTGCTGCCTCTTTTCAAAGTCCAGAAGGGGTGGTTTGAGCATCAGCTCTAGCAGACAAATGCAAATGGTGAGGTTTTGTTAGGCTTAGGTCCCTCTATTGGTATAGGTCCCTTCCCTCATTAGACTCACTTCCATTTTATTTTTCCATTATTGCAGACAGAAGCTTTCTACTAATTGTTGCATTCATGATGCTTCCTTTGAATTTTTTTTTTTGTTATGTGGCCAACTCCTTCAGTAATAGTGTGAGCTTCTGGGTCTGTTTTATATTCTGATCTCATTGTCAAGTGACACATACCTCTCTGGAGGGTCCAGTTCAGTGCCCACTTATGTGTTATCATTGTGACGGTCCTTTCTTGCACTTTGCAGTATTGCTATTTCATGGCTATAGAAGCCAACAGTGCTAAAGAGCAGCAAACTTATGGCCCTGTCAGGAAGAGGTCTCTATTTTTAAGGCATTTTGATTATAGTATAGACTTTCATGAGAAGGTCCAGCACCATGCCTGAATTTAGGCACAATGAAATTCGCATGGATGGCAGGAGGGTAGAATGACAACACAAAGGTGACAAGGACTCTTCAGATAATCTGTTTATTGAGATAATGCAGGTGACAAAAGCACGTAGGTGGATTTTCTCCATTCTTCTCTGCAGAAGGCATTTTTAGCTGTGTTTATGGAATTCTTAACTTCAGAACAGTTCTTGTATACAAAGGTTGGATGAACAAGCCTCTAGTAATTTATTCTTTCTTGCTATGTTATTAAATTTGCTATAATTTTAAAATAAACAGGAATGTTAGATCTACTGAGCACTGAACCAATTTCATCGCTGGTGAGAGTTATGAGTTGCTTTTTAGCTTCGTAATGATGAAGGGAAACCTCTCCAGCAAAGAATAAATTACTTTAAGTGAAAAAAATCAATTGTTCTCTTTTTAAGTATGAAAAGAAACACGATTATTTAGAAATGCCTGCAATATAAAAATTATATCCATGATATCCCCTCAAAGTAATTAATGTGGGTAAGTGGGGCAATAATTTTGAAAAATCTTTCGATCATATCTGCAGAAAAAATGTGTTGGTGATATACTACCTGCCTCCTTGCTTTATTTTTTTTTAATTTTCTCTTTTGTTAGAGCAAGATAAGGTTATTTATAGATCTCAAGTCAAGGTTTGGGGCATTTCAAGCTCCAGTCAGCCCCAGCTGAAGAGATTTCTAGTCTTCTGATAAGATATCTTGGAAATATCTTTTCCAGCCTTGAAGATGGAAATGTTCCATAAGGACATATGTAGGAACATATATGCATATATCCAATTTTGAACATTTACAATAACTAAAATGAGTTGGTTTCAACTGGCACTGAGTATTAGGTTTTGGTTCTGCAAATCTGTAATGTTGTATTATACATACATTTAAGTAAACATGCAGAAAGTAATATGCATATATTGCCTTTTGGAAAAGTAATGTAAATCGGAGTTCTGACTTGCTTTCTAATTTGGGGAAGGGGAGAAGGATTCGATTTGATTGGGTTTTTTTAGTATTTGATACTGGCTGTCAATCAGGTTGTCATCAAATGTAGTCAAATATGATGATCTTTCCTTCAGTCTTGTCAACAAAGCAGATGGCATTCTCCTCTTCATTGTTTCTCTAGTTTTCTGTTAAAAATGCTCTAAATTAGATGAAATTGAACATCTTCCTTGTATCAAGACTGGTTTTTTTTGGTAATTAGATATTTGAAGAGTCTCCAGCAACTTTGATTCTATTCTCCTTTTCCTCCTTGTACAAATCAGCACAGATCAATTGGAAACCTACACTTGTGTCACAGGCTGACGCTGAAGGTCCAGAGCTGTGCTTTTCTAGTGTCATGAAGTCCAGGCGAGTTTAAGGAAACCTTCCCCTCCTGTTGGAAATAAGAAGTCAGGGGGTTTTTTCCCCCCTCTGGCAATGGATGGCTTGCTAGGTAAGGATAAGCAAAAGAGCTCTGACATGACTACCAGTTCATTTCATGCAACCCTTTTGAATTACTTGAATTCTTTGGAGTCAGGAATAGGTATTAGTTGTGCCCACCTCAGGTGACGGAGCAACTGTGCACAATGGGTTTCTGTAGCAGAAGTGCACGTGCCAGTATTCCTGTTTCTCTGCCTTCTCCATAACAGTTGAAATCAAAGCTGATCTCACATTCAATGAAACACGTTCAGCTGTTAAATAACTAAAAAAATGGCAGGTGAGAGGGCTGCCTCCAAAGCTATGGTTGCAGCAACAACAGCAAGAGGGAGAAGATTGCACAATCTCTGTTTCTAAAGCCAGTCCTTTGGCTTTTCCCCATCCACATACCAAAGCAAGTAAACTGTTAATCTTAACATCAGCAATCTGAAACGGAAATTAGACCTTGTCCATTATTTATGAGGATGGATAGAAAGTAAATAATCTTTTTTAGAATTAAATTGCAAATTTGGAGAAAGATATGCTGAGTTTGGATGATATGAGACAGAGAAATAAATCTTACTGCTCTCCCAATTTAACACATTGGGTTCTAAAGGCATAAATGTGGTTTTATTTCCTGCATCCCCTTTGATTATCTCCCTCTTTTGGACTTAATGCAAGTCCGTTTGCAAGAGATCAAAGTAAAACTTGGGTAATACTATCAAGACAGAAGAAGGAAACTATGGGCCACAAGCCTCCTTTCAATTACACCAACGTAAAGGAATAATTTAATTGAAATCAATGGCATTTCCCTGGTGTGAGACCTGCTGACAGCTATAAGCCCTCTACTAAGCATCTAGTAAAGTAAAAGATAGTTGATGGATTTGTTGTTCACTGTGTGCCGTGGCAGCACCTGCTTTTCCACTGCCAACATTTAAATATTAGGCTACAATAAAATCTGCTACTTGTGTGGCTGCCATTGCAAATCTGGTGCTTTGATCTAAAGGAGAAAATAAAATGTGACAATAAAGTGGTTGTCGCCATTGGCAAATTTTAAGGATTTTTTATTTAACAAGAAGAGACATCTTTTCTGCACTCCTTCACGGTGTTTTTCATTCCCCCCTTCTCCCAGAGCCACTTTTAAAGCCTTTTTTCCTGAGTGATGGCAGGAAGATTAATCCCTTTGCAAAGAAATAAGGACAACTTCCCTTTAATGTGCTCCAGGCTGCTTTTCTTGTTGCCATCACTCTGCAACCTCTCTGTATGAAATGGTCCATATTTACAATCCAGAAGGACAACTTTTTGAACGGGTTGGAGGCTATTAGCCCTAGAAAAATAAGCTAGCATTTCCATTTAACTACTACCCTGGAGTCTTCTTACTTAAGAATTATGAATCATTGTCTGCACAGAAAATCAGGCTTAAAAAAACATGTGAAAGAGCTGGATAAACATGTTAAACTAGAGAAAAAGACCTTCTTGCATATCTCAGAGTGCTTTCTGGGGATGTGAATGGAAACTCAAACTGAAAATTCAGTTTTCTAAACGTCTGTGATATGGCACACTCCCAACTATGCCTCCAATTTTAATTTTTCTAAGTAATGCTGGCTGTCTCTCCCCCCTCTTTCACGCTCTTCCCCTTTCCCCAAATGTTTAGTTTTGATACAGTAGGTTTTTAATTCAGTGTTTTCCCCTTTTGCTTTCCTCAGAGAAGCTGCACTCAAGAGTGTAGACTGGAGTCACTGAGTTCTCTTTTACAAGATGTCAAGATGTTGCCTGTAAGAGTGTATTATTGTCAGGAAGTTATTTTTCTACTCTATTGCATACTTTTCCCTATGCACCACTTCCATTACGGAAGAATTCATTAGGTAATTGACTCCTATCTCTTTCCTCATGGAGCTGGGAAGTGCTGTCAGCTCTCAATCACAGTAGGCCATATCTCTGGTAATGCGAACGGACATTGATCTACTGACATTACTGGAGCTATTTGGATCAAAAACAGTGAGGAAGCTGTCCCTGTAACACTGCTTTTCTATGCTTTTTCTTGTGGAGAGGCTTCCAATCAGAATCCACTGGCAGTGGAGATGGTTTAGCATCACTATTCAAAACGGAGGCATCTTTGTGAGAAGCGCTGACCAGAGCAGAGCATATCTGGGCTGCAGACACCATCAGTACAGGCTTCAACACCCTCGCTGTGGACCTGTAGCAGCTTAAACACAGCACAGAGCCATATAATGCTGCCGTATGGTTTGCAGAAGCCAGTTGCTGTCTCTACCAGGCACTAGAGCATGTGGGGCTAGCAGCTGTGGCAGAGCTGTCCTGAGGAGTGGTGAAAGCAAGGGTTATATGGCTGAGATACACTACTCTACTATCTAGTGTTTAACTGTGACAGCGGGCTACGTATCAAGGAGGGAGGTACCTTTGCTGTCTCTGTCTTCCTGCTGCTGTGAAGCAGCAATGAAAAATAACTGCTAAGAGGTTTCTTTATGCACGTTGCATATAAAGTTTCCCTGAAGTTTAAAAGAACGGTGATTTCATTAGTCCTTCTAAGAGCTGAGAGCCCAAGGACAAGTAAAGAAAAAGTCATACAGATTGCATAGGACTCAGTTTTTCCTGCATCCTTTGTAGGCTTCAGATCTCTAAAGACAACTAAGGTTGTCATAAAGAAGAGAAGAGGAGGTTAAGTTTCTTTCTCATAAGAAAGTTTTACTCAACTCCATTCTAGTACTTTTTTACCCGATGGCTTGGGGCTGTTCACCAACAAAATCACATAAGTTCCAGGGACATAATCAGCAGATCCATCTATTATCCAGTCTTTTAGGATCAATAAGCCATTTGCATTTGAAATGTTAGTAAATTCTTAATCCATCTGCATAATTTTAGACTGGTAGCAAGGTTACCAACTGCGACCTTTGGTATGCACTTCAACATCAATCCTATGTTGTTGATGTCATTCCTGCTTCAGGTGTAAGCAAGTTACTTAACTGGTTCCATCGGTTTAATAACAAAAAACAGGTTATGTGTGACTATCATAGGTTCGCAGATGATGATGCAGAGGATATGAGCTGAACTCTTGCTTATATTTACTACCTAGCATATATATTCTGCTGTAGATTGGAAATGTCCTTCTCCTTTTAAGTCTCCTTTATTGCCACTGGAGCAGATGTAGCTGATTAACATAAAAGGCAGACTGCAGGATGTTAAGAGGTCTTGAAATAACATTTGGAGCCTGTATAAAATGATGTCATAACTACCATATATATGGTGCCGTATATCCATTTTTTATACAACTAGTTGATGTATCATACTTGAAAAGTCCTTTAGCTAAAAGTTTTGAAAGTGAATGCCTATAATCTGACATTTACACATGTATTCAGACGCATAAATAAAAGTACATGACTAAATACATAAATACATGGCGTGGCATTCCTTTAGACTTACAGTTTGTATCATGACTGGTGATTTTGTAAATCACATTTCTTACATAGAACAGCTACAGCAGGTCAGACAAGATGACCTTTCCCAGTAACTTTGGCCAATAGTGGATGCTTCAGAGAGAGTATTAAAAAATGACAAGCATGTAGTGACACTTCTATCATCCAATTTCTGTCAATTTAACACATTAGGGGCACCTCTTAGGTTGGAGTTTGCATCTGTAATAATATTTGATAGACAATTAAGGATTTTTCCTACATGAATGTATCTAGTATTTTTTTTTTAAATCTCTTCATAAATGTGTTCTCCTGTTGCCATGAGTTCCACTGCTGAATTATTTGTTGTGTTAAATTGCCCTTCTCTTTTGTTTCTTATTTAAGTCCCTAGCTTTGAAAATAGTAAGTAGTGTGGCAAGCTTGATCCCTCCTGGTCTCTAATTATTGCTTCAATATTTTAAGAATTATTTAAGAGTGCAATTTCCACTTGGAAAAAAATATGGTTCTCTTCTTTATAGTAGTTCTTTAGTGGCTAAACTAGGCTAAACTTTCGTCTCATGTAGATACCCTCCACTAGCTGCCAGGAGACAGACAATGACAGTACCATATGTCAGTCTGTAATGTTCCCAGGTGGTAGGTAAATGATTTCCAAACACAGGAACAGATTGGTGATGTTTTAGACTCCTTGCTCTCTAAGGAAAACACTTCCCATATAGCTCACTGTTGTAAAAGCAAGTCAATTTCTTCAAATATTCTTAAAAAGTTGTTTCTCAAAATGCTAAAATTAGAACACACCTGAATTTTTCAGATAAATTAGAATAAAGACATGAATGCTCAGTAGGAGAATGTATTTCAGAAGCTCATAGGTCTCTTCCCTTTCTAACTCCTGATGTCATTCATGTTTTTTAAAATGTATGTTTCTGACAAACAGGAACCTTCTGATGCCTATTAGAGACAAGTAAGCAGCCTCTTAAAATAAGGGTGGTGTTTTCTAATGGTACACCAGTACCTTTGAAAGTTTGCAAGGATTACTGTCCAATCTGCATGGAAAATTTTAGCACTAGGTGAGAAATACATTTGCTGCTGGCCTTAGGGTGCCAAACCTACTATTCTTCCTTAATGCATCTCCTTCACATTTGTGCTACTATTTCAAACTGCTTATTAAGGGAAAAATCACTATGGCACAAGTATGTCTTCCAATTTTAAACTATCTGTTTTTCCTGCTAGGGAAAAGGCACATTTGGGTAAAGCTGAAGATAAACAGGATTCTAAAGTGCCAGGTCATGGTCTTCCTCTTCTAAAAAATGTCACAGCTGTCTAAAAACTAGATCTCTATCAATCTTACCAGACTAAAATAGGGGACTTAAAGAATTCCTCATCTCCCTATAGCAGGTACATCACTGAAGTTAGACAACAAGTTTTTATTTGGGGCGGGGGCGTGTGTGTCTTTTTTAAAAAAACCTGACTTTTTGAGAAAGAAACAGCAGAACAGAAATGTGCCACTTTTGATGAAAGAACATTTGGGGTGTCTTAAATTCAGGATATGTGCTTCTGCAACAGGGGGATGTGAGGAGAAGAAAGATCCCAGAGCAGCTAATAGCCACTAACCAAGGCACTTGTTTGGGATAAGAACAGATCTGGTTAAATCATCAGTATGTTGAATACGGAGCAAGGACTCAAGCAAGCACTGACATGACTCTTAGCATTAGAGTAATGAGCCCATCTCATGGATGTTTAGATTTCTCATGGATGGTTTCGAATATGGGAGACTCAAGTTGCTCTTCAACTCAAGAAGGGCAGGACAGTGGAACTGTGCCTCTCACATGTAGGGTGGTGTTTGCCTTGTCTTAAATAATCTGTGTTCAGCATGTCTCTCATTTTTCCTCTTTATAACGAGAGCAGCCAAAGACTGAAATCTCAGAATTTTTCATGCATTCTGGTTTCCTGACCAGCTGTACAAAAGCATTCATTAAAGAGCCTTCCTTTGTAGAGTCAATAGGTTTTAATTATAATGCACTTTTAAGAAAGTGAAAAATACTCCAGTTTATTGGAGAACAAGAGCGGAGCGTTGTCTTTATAGTTACTGCTAATGTAGATAGAAATGTTTTACTCCCCAAAAAGGTTTCTAAACAATGCAACGATCATGTAAAAATATTTCTGTAATTTATATGACATATGCAATATGCAGTATGGCATAGATGTTGCAATAGGTTTTAATTATAAGGCACTTTTAAGAAAATGAAAAATACTCCAGTTTCTTGGAGAACAAGAGCTGAGCGTTGTCTTTATAGTTACTGCTACATGTAGATAGGAATGTTTTACTCCCCAGAAAGGTTTCTAAACAATGCAACGAACATGTAAAAATATTTCTGTAATTTATATGGCATATGCAATATGCAGTATGGCATAGATGTTCAAGTGGTTGAGTATGGAGTGATACTCACAGCTCCAGCACTCCAGAGTAACTAATCCTTCCTCTCTTCCTACTGCTTCTTATCACATTGTCAGTCATGTGTTCTTGCTTCTTGGAGTGCAATACACTAAGATTTTTTTCTGCTTCTCTATCAATCTCCCTTAATCAAAACATGAAACCAATATGGTTAGAGTCACATTTTCAATCCATTGTATTAATGGGTTACAACTGTTCAGCACAGATTCTGCTCCTTCCTCCATAACTTAAACTAATCCTGAGGGGAAATCCAGAATAAACTTGTACTTCCAGTAAAATGCCAGTGAAGTCCACACAATGATAGAACAGGGAATGAGAAATGAATTCAAGTGGTTGAGTATGGAGTGATACTCACAGCTCCAGCACTCCAGAGTAACTAATCCTTCCTCTCTTCCTACTGCTTCTTATCACATTGTCAGTCATGTGTTCTTGCTTCTTGGAGTGCAATACACTAAGATTTTTTTCTGCTTCTCTATCAATCTCCCTTAATCAAAACATGAAACCAATATGGTTAGAGTCACATTTTCAATCCATTGTATTAATGGGTTACAACTGTTCAGCACAGATTCTGCTCCTTCCTCCATAACTTAAACTAATCCTGAGGGGAAATCCAGAATAAACTTGTACTTCCAGTAAAATGCCAGTGAAGTCCACACAATGATAGAACAGGGAAACAACTCCAAATGATGCATAATCATCTTCTAAAAACAGCACTTGGCATTGCTCAGAATTAACTGCTGACTGTTCAGATCTTATATTTTTACTGGGTACAGCAGTGGAGGTCATTGCATTTTTTATTAGTGTCTGTATGACCATGAGATGAGAGAATGATAATTTGGCATCACTTCATCAGAAGGACGTCTGTCCTGGTTTACAGCTATTATTTCTGTCCTTTGATATATTTTTGAGCTTTAAGGTGATCAGATTTCACTTAGTATGTATACTAAGGGAAAGTTGGCAGCTTATAGGCAGTGCATGAAATACTTGGCATCTACTGAAAAAGAAGTAAAAATTTATTCCTTTTTTTGTCTGCTAGTCCGCAGATGAAAAAAATTATTTTTCAAAGTATTTCTGTGTAGTATAATTACGAGATTTTACTTACTTTTTTATCTTTCTTATTTTACTTATAAAGTATGTGGGACTTGGTCTTTTTAGATATTTAAAATATAGAGGTAAATTAAATGGAGTTTTATATCACCCATGCACTGTGAGTTGGGCTGAGTTGAAAAATCTGAATCTGGTTTCATATCCAACTCTCCTTATGAGTCAAACAAATATGACGACACTGGAATCACAAGTTCTGGAACAGCACGCTCTGCAAATAAAAGGCAAGAATGTATATGGAAGGAGAATACCAAATTTAGTTTCAGAGTTTGGATCCGAGGTTTTGGTTCAGGTAAAAATCCGTTTGTCTCCCTCAACTTTCAATTCAGTAACGTAGGTATTGCATACCCTGTTGTTAGATTCCCAGAAATGAAGCAGTTCCCACTAGCTGCTTTCCATTTTTTCATGCTTTCCTTCCCATCATCATTTTCAATAAATCTGCAATACAAACTGGAACTTGATATTTAAGATTGGGATAAACTTGTCTATTGCTACCAAGATATTGAATTTAAAGCATGGGAAATTGTGTAGTCTCACTTCAGTGCATTTTGCCATTGATGGTATCTCTCAGTTTACTACTTAAATATTGGTGGTTGCTGAAAGCTGGATCAGAACCTGAAGTCGGTTTTCATTTTTCACCCTTACTTAGGCAAACTTCTCTGGAAATCAATGTGATATAAACAAGCAGGAATTTAAGCAATGCTTCATAATTAGGTGTGTCAGAAAACAAAGCAATGTGTGGTACCAAAAGGCAGTGCTGGTCTGTGTTATCTCTTAGCTGGTTCTGGCAAAGCTACTCCAAGGGATGACACATCTCTGTTAGTCTCATTCTCATGCAAAGCAAGTGGAAATGCTGTATGTTGGATAAAGCAGTGAAGATAAAGATGACAATAGAACTGAAATAAAGCAGCAAGGTCAGGTGCTGAGAAACGAGTCTGGTTTTACTCCATTTGTAGATAAAGCTGTGACTGACTTTAATCATTTCACTTGTACTAGGAATTAATTAGGACCTTAAGGTTTGACCAATACCGAATAATCACTCTAATAATCTACAATGTGCAACCTAGTTATACTGTGGAAAGGGCTGTAATAATTACAGGTTATAAATAACTTGGTAGACAAAACATGAAGACAGAGACCTCTCATTGTGTTTTTATATGAAATCGCTACCTTTTGATCTTTTTTCCCTTTGATTTCTTATTGAAGAAAAGATAGTAATCTCACATTAATATACTGCCTTTCACCTCAAAGCACATCAAAAAGGTATACACACATAGTAGCAAGTGTGTATAATGTCTGTGAGTTTGTGTCTTACATAAATATGAGGCCTTTTATTTAATAGGAAGTAGCAAGGAGACAGAGGCTTAGAGGATGAAGTGGAAAAAAAAAAACAACTCCAAAATAACCATTTTAAATTTGTTGGGCATTTAAGTCCCTAGAATATAATTATCCAGGTTGGACTGATTCTGGGAAAGGGATTCCTGAACTTTTTAGGTCATGTAGCACTCAGCATTTCTGGTTTATCAATGCAAAGCCACCAACTTCATGACAATATGGTTGTACAAATTGGGCAAAGATCACTTACTGGATCCTCCATGACACTGGAACCAATCTCATCAAAACCATTGGGATATTAAGTGATCTGCGAAGGCCAAAAGGATCAGTTTGATTTCATCATGTGGTTGACAGTCAGACTCATCGCCATGGTGGTGGGAACTGTGTAGATGCTGATTTGGCACAGTAACTGGTGCAGGTCCTGTGGCTTTGGGCTGGGGCTCCCACTGGGAAGTACAGTGTTGGCCTGGTTCTCCTGAGCTTGTGAAAACCAAGACCATAGTCTTAGGTCTGCTAGAGGAGAGAAGGATAGAGGATGAAGGAGCACTAATCCCTCCCTCAAGTTGATTGCTGTGTGGCAGGGGACATAGCATTTAGGAATAGTTTTGTCATTTCTTACCTGCAATAAGCATTATGCAGGGCAACCAAAGTGGAGGAGCATCAGATAGCTCAGAATGAGAGGCTTGAGGGGCACAAGCAGTGATGCTAATGGACAGAAAAAACAGCTGTTGTGTTCCTCATGGTCAAAATAGAAGCAACAATGCATGATCACTCCAATAACACACCAGAATATAGAAAATTTGTCATATCTATTATTTTCCTTCATACTTTTCTTTATATATTAGAAATAAACAGACAGGAGGATGCTGTGGGGAAATAATAAATGCTGACCTTTGCAAAGGTTGCCAGTTTGTAGAGTTAGCAGACAAACTGAGTAATGGAAAAGGATACACTAGAGTCTGAGACAAAAGGAGGAAGGCAGAGTCTGAACATGTTTGGGGACAAAAGGAAGGAACACCTGTCAGGGGGTGCTCAGAGCCTTGCAGAAATGATCTGAGAGCAACATCGATGTGCGTGGAACATAGGCAGGGACTTTACAGTTTGATGAAATCTGTCCAAGCCTTTCTTCCTCCTCAGGACTTCAAAGAAATCATCATGTGTTACTCTAATGAATAACAGGGCTAAAAAGGTGAGCAGTAAATACCATTTTCTATTGTTCTATCATGTAAGTGATGCTTTACAAATCCTTTTAATCCTGCCTATGTCCACGGCATTATTGTGGGATAGCAAAAGCCCCGCCAGTGTCAAACTTGCTTACAAAAAGTATTCATTTTCTCAGATGAGCCATTTCCTTTTGGCACTGGCAGCAGTTGACCCAGACTGGTTTCCCCAGGGCCCAGAGTAACTGTTCTCTTTGAATTACCTTTCCCCAGTTGTTAATTTGGCCTGATCCTGTGATCATAATAGCCAAGTTGGGTTATGTTTTTTTTTTTTTTTCCATTACTATCATGAGTATCTCCCTTTGTTCTATAACACCATCAACCTGGGACCTACTTTGGAACCACCAGTTCAGTGGTCCAGCAACTCACTGCAGTCTTTTGCATACTCAGTATCTTCTTCCTTTGGTTATACCACTGCTTTAATATGGATGTTAAACACAATGATTGAGGTAGGGTACTCTCTGTCTCAGACTGACAAATAGAAAAAAAACCTTCACTGGCTTGTCACCTACCTTGGATAAGAAATTCTTGCTTTCACTAAGAAAAAACATTTCAAAAACAGTGGGTCTTCAGTGGTGACAACTCTGATTATTGTGAGGGTAAGACATATCAGCCAAATTTATTACATTTTTTAGTCAGACTCAGAAATAGGGTATATTTTCAGTTGAGAATTAGTAAAAAGATATTTATCTTACCCTTTGATGATACAATATATCATCCAGAGGTTTCTTCAGGCCAGGCCAAAGGGTTTTGAAACAATTTACCAAGGTGAATTTGTAATAAGGAAACAGTAACTAGCGTGGAGGAGTGGGCAGAGGGCAACCAGATCCTCGTCAGGGGCACAAAATGTGGGGAAATGTCTCCAAAGGACAACTGTAGCACTTATTTTTATGAGGTGTTCCCAAATACCCTACTTGTGTGATTTCATTCAGATGTGATAAGCTGAAATTTTGCCTTTGCAGAGCTATATGCCTCTGTGTTTTTTGGTTTTTTTTTTTTTTTTTGCATTATTCGTTATTCAAAGGTTGGCCTTGTCATCTGTCTGCAGAACAAAGTTCAGATACCTCTGGATCTTCTCTTCAAAACTGTGAAAACCATTCAGAGTACAATGACCAGGCAGTGTTCCTACTGTCTTTTTCTAGCTGTGAGTACAGCGCTTTTAGAGCAAGAGGTTGTGAAATGGGCCATGTATGTCTGTCATAACTGAATTAGATATCCACCTCCTGCCTCCCTAGTTATCTCTAATACTTTAGCAAGTGCTTGGGTTTTGGCTTGGCTTATCAAATTGATCACTTTTCTTCTTCAGAAAGAACCTTGGATGTTGTCCTCTCTTCACAGGTCTTTCCCCAGACTACTTTCTTAGCATTTCCAACACTTCCCATTAATTTCTTCCCACCTGTCACACCATACCAATAAATTCATGCAGTAAACATCTCAACAATAGAATAATGAGAGAATGTAAATCAGCACAGAGCAGCTCAAAACCTGTCATGATCCCAATTTATGAAGCTCAGAGGTCTACAGATTTGGACCTCCATCACAGTCATTTCACAAAGAAATTTGCAGCCAGTTGTGTGGACCAATATCTACTCTAAAACAATCTTCATAAGTAACTAAATCTATTGCTCAGTTTCAGGAAAATTCAGTGGTACCTTTTAATCATTTTTCTTACCTATTCCTCCCTCCCGTTTTTTAGATAAAAATGGAAAATGCCAATAAATCCTCATTTGAAATGAATGTGCAAAGCACAAAGAAGTACTGTGTGTGTGGGTCTGGGGGGGGGGTGTGTGTGTGAGTGTATGACAAAGAGACAAAGCTTTTGGAGAATTTTATTAAATCAGGTAATATAGTTGGGACAAACAATTAGGATAATTTGATCTAATTAAAGGATGTGCCTGTCCTACAGACCTTGCTTTATCAGAACTATAATAGTACTTTTTTTATGCGTCATAGTTTCCTCAACTCATGTCTTACAAGCAAAGCAAACTCATATGCAGTAATTAATGTGGCACCGCAATTCTGTCATCACAGGGGAAATTTGGATGACATGAAGGAGTGGATGTGAGAGACTGAACTCAGAAACAACAAAATGATTCACTGGAAACTAAATTAAGATTTAAGAATACACCTGTTCATCAACTTTGAGATAGCAGTGAATAAATGTTTCAGTAGTGATCCAAAGAAAACCCAAAACACAGCCTTCTATTATTGTTATTGTTTGTTTCAGTAATGATCCAAAGAAAAAACAAAACACAGCCTTCTATTATTGTTAGGACTGACAGCAACAAGAGCAGAAGAAAAAATGCCATGAGTTGCGCGCTGCCTGTGTTGGATTAACAAGTGAGTTATCCAAACAAAGATGGAGAACATGGAGTGAACCGATACTTCTTTTTATGCCTGATGAGGCAAAGCCTACATGCTTGGCTTAGGCTGAGCACGACCTATTCATAACCAAGCTCCTGCAGACTTTGTGGAAATTCTCTTTTAACCAGATGTTCATGGCAGGTTCTGGCCTTCAATCAGGACCGTGCCTTTCTCTTCTACAGCAGAGCGAAGTGTGTGGTCTAGTAGTCACAATGTGAATAAGTGTGTCAGAACCATGACCTTTATTTTTAGCAAAGTGGATAAAAGTTAGGGATTTAAATTTTTTTTTAAATTTAAAGTAGGATTACATAATTTTGTGTGTTGAAATCCATGACTACTAGTTTCATGCTGGATAGCTAGCAAATACTCTGTGAGCAGTAAATAATTCAAAATTCCTAACACAAGCATGACTGATACAACTATCTTCCTTATGAATACAAAATTCCTCTAAATTATTTTCCCTTCAGTAAAAATTCTATTCTTCTTATGAGATAACTCATTCCCATTTCTCTTTAGTAATAGTAATCTCTTGCCCCGGATCTTTAAAACCTATGACAAATAGGCAGCATTCTCAGAAGCATGCAAGTAATGGAAACATTTAAATCCTGGCAGATGATTTCTGAGGAAGAGCTTTTAAAACAACATAAACAAGGCAGACTGGGAAGGCAGAACTGTGTTTTAACAACCAGGATATAGAGGCTGACAAAGTTAAAATGAGAGAGATGGAATTGAACTGCTTCAGACTAGTGAAGTAAACAGTAACTCACCTGTATTTTTCTGTTAAAGAAACGCATAAAGACTGCCTCACTTTATCACCACGTTGCCATTATTTCCAGTGGCATATGCTGTACTTTTGATTAGGCAGACCCTCACACTGAAACTCTGAGCCTCAAGGCTCCCCCATATCCTCTTGCTGTACTACAACCTTTTAAATAAACCCTCAATATTTGTAAATCTGAACAAACCTAGGTCTGTTTTTCAGTCACGTCTTCCCTTACATTATTCATTCAAACGAGAATAATGTGCAGAAAAATACCAGTGTACTCATCTATATTTTAGTGAACTTGGACAGCTTTTTAAGTAGAAAGGAATGGAATCCTTCTTCTAGCAGAAACTGTATCTTGTCAAACAGGAAATCCCTCCTGTTCATCCTCTTGCATCATCCCAGTTGCTAAAAAGAGTGGTGGTAACACCAGGAAACTTGGTATGGCCCATGTCTTATCTGTATAATACTGTAATCATGGTGTTTGCTAGAGCATACTCTAGTTATGCCTTCTTAGGCTGCTTCTTTTTTCAATATTGCCTATAGACAAAGATTTATGTCCTTAATATTTCACAAACATTTTCTGGTTTGTAAACCAGCCTTGAAAATAAAATTTGATTTTGAGCAAAATGCAAGGAAAACTAACTCTGCAAGAGGAAGCTGTCTGCTTTAAAGCCAGTACCACTTCTTTTTTTTTTTTTTTTGCAAGGGCAAAATGTCCTTCCAGACAAAAAAGTCTGATACCTTACAAAACATTTGGGAATTTTCATCTTCTGAAGGAATTATTTCGTACTCTTTCTGTACAACACTTAGCACTGTTGTTGGTCCCATGACTGACTGGCACAGCTCCATGCTATTTTTAGTATTTCCTTAGACTTTCATTGCTCAGTTCTGTTTAGTTTTTTTCCAATATGGACAAAAAATGGATTATTTGTATGTCTGCTATAAAGTTATTAACCAAGGTTATTTATTTCATGGAAATGGATATAACTTCAAGACTGGTGGGGATCTGATCAACGCCTATAAATACTTAAAGGGTGGGTGTCAAGAAGATGGAGCCAGTCTTTCTTCAGTGGTGCCCAGGGACAGGACAAGAGGAAATGGGCACAAACTTGAACACAAGAAGTTCCATCTAAGCATGAGGAGGAACTTAATTTACTTTGAGGGTGACAGAGCCCTGGAACAGGCTGCCCAGAGAGGTGGTGGAGTCTCTATCTCTGGAGACATTCAAAATCCACCTGGACATGTTCCTGTGCAACCTGCTCTAAGTGAACCTACTCTGGCAGGGGGTTGGACTAGATGATCTTCAGAGGCCCCTTCTAACCCCATATCATTCTGTGATTCTGTGATTCAAAATGACATGCTAACTTTAAAGTGTGTGTGCTGTTTCCCTGCCTGATTTGTATTCCTTTTATTTTTTTAAGTCTTTCCTGTCCTTAAGTCACAAAGTTGGTCAATTACAATTACACTCCAACTGTCCCTAACAGGTTTTGATCTAATGCAAAAGATCTCTCAATTTTCATTTCATTTCCCCTTGTATTTAGGGGCATTAGTTATTTATAACCAGGTAATTATTTTTAGTCATTCTACTGAAAAAGATAGGAAGAAAGCAACAGGTAAAGAGAAAGTAAAACCACTTTTGAAGCAAACATTGTTCAGAAAACAAAATTCTGACTTGTATCTGAAGTAACATTCCTGATCCTTGGAGTTGACAGCAGGGCTTATATTGATGTCAGCTGGACAGTACCAGTGCCAAAGGTTTTGTGATGCCGATGCAGATGCTGAACATGCTGCTCAACAGGTTAGAGGGGTTGGAGGGATACCCCTGTTATTAACAGCATGGTCTTTCTGGCCTGGCCTGTATAGCAGGGTTAACCATAGTGACTACTGAGATGTCTTACAGCAACCACCCAGAACAGGAGCAAACTTGCTTAAAATACAGCAAAAAGCTGTCTTTTTCCCTGTTATATGTATATATATATGTGTACATATATATAAAGAGAGAATATTTTGTTTTTCAAGCCTCAAAATAAAATCTGATTTTTAACTTTTCCAAATATTGGGTTCACAGAATTGTGCTCCAAGCCTTTTTTATAGTGATCTAAAGCTCAGGACTGAACTTCACCACAAATTTTACTGGCAGATCCAGAGGTATTTGTTTTTGAATTTATCTTGAGTAACAGGGCAAAGTGCTTTTCAGGAGCTAGAAAAATACCCTTCTATATGTTCTACATTAACATCTAGCACATTTATAAAGAGTGCAAAAGGATAAGAGAGCCAGTAGGTTGCAGCAATGGATATAGAAAAATACCTGTAGATCAGTATTATGTAAAGCATGACTGTCTTTCATTTTTAATTTCCGTGGGTTTTATAATTTCTGATGGTGTTTAGACAGGCATTTGACCAAGCTTGCCTCTTTAGACTAAATTTTATTTTGCCTGGCTGTATTCTGTTCCCCATAAACTCTTCCTTGCCTTGGCTAGGACAGATAGAAAATAATAATCTGGAGGAAAGAGAAGAATCAGTTCTAGTTGCATTAATAGCAGCAGTGTCGGAGCTGACTTTCATATGGGTAATGTGAGAACACAGATTTTTCCTGACAGCCAGACAGAGAAGCTTTCATGATTGGAATAACCTGTAGTGAGTAATGAAAATATATGTATGTGCATATATGTATGTGCATGCAGCTGACAAAGAAAAACGGGTTCCTTCACTCCTTACTTTAAGAAACGGAGAATTGCAACTCTCCATTAGGTAAAGAATTTCTTGGAGAAGATGAATAAACAAGTGCCTAGCAATCCATTGGTGAAGGCTGAATAGGGCTGAGATGAGGCAGGTGCCACACTGAATGGCATTATAAATCAAAAGGCACTGAATAAATAAAGCCACTGGTTGGAAGAAGACGATTATGGGTTAGCTGAAGTTTGACTTTGGTCTGTGATGAGACTGAGGAGACTCATGGGAGGCCGGGAGGGTAGAGGAAGAAGGGGTTTGGAGATTTCTTATTGAAGAAGTAATGGAGGGTGAACTCCAAAGATTCAGCTGTCTGACATGGAGGTACTAAATAATTAAAGCTGGCAGTTGCTTAGGTTCAAAATGGTTATACCAATGCTGAAATGTGGTCAGCATTTCCTAAAATAAATTCAGAAAGAGAAGGGGAAATTTAAACTTTTGAATACAAACATGTGTTGCATGAGTGTTAAAATTCCATGGAAAGATTCTATTAGTTGGTCTTCTACAAACGTCCTTTGTTTTCTGTTCATTTCTTCATTCTTTCCTTCAATCATTCCAGCATTAACTACAGTGGGAAAAACTACTCATGGTCCTCCTTTAAGACAAAGCAAATTGAAAAAAGAACAGAACTAACACATACACATTCTTTTTGACTGAATACAGCATTGCATTTACTTTTTTCTTAATTATTTTTTTTTTCAATGGCAGCTTAGGAAAAATAAAATATATACTTGGGTACTCCTCACACAAGTGCAAAATTGAGTAAACTGTTAACTGTGGAATCTGTTAAAATTTTGCCTGCTCCATTAGATGCACATGACTTAAGGTGAAGCTCAGCATATTTAAAAACTCGGACATAATTGTGCAGTCCTGAGGGAGCGAGGCTTAATAAGTACTCGTACTTCTTCCCATTTTGTTATTATTAGATGATTGCTTTCTTATTCCACTATCTTAACTTGTATGACTTGACTGTTCAAATAGAAACTCGTCGACTTGAAAATGAGCTGCATTCAGTTGGCTCTACAACTTTTGCCTCGGAGGATAATTTTTAATAATGTAAACCTCGTGAAACCGCAGACATTTGCATAGGAAGAGAAAAGAATGAGGCAAATATTTCCACTTTGTCTTCAAGAGAACAAGGGCTATGCAGGGACATTGTATTTTTTTGTTTCCATGTCTGCAGTTCTTAACCAAATGCTTTAATATTTTTGAAATCCTTATTCAAGCAAAATGATTAACTTCAAAGTCTTAGAATATGGCCATGGGCCTGTAAAACCATTAGGATCATCTTGGTTGACGTGTTGTAGGACTGTGAATTGCTAGAGGGTGGTTAATAATAAGGTTGAATTTAGCACTGGAAACAGAACCAGAGAAATAGATTTGAAACCTCCATTTTCCATGTGCAGTGAGGGAGTTACAGAGCAGATGGGAGCACTGGAAAAATCTTAAATGGCCTAACAAAAATCCCTTGCTTTTGAGCTGAGAAGGTTGCCGCTAATGCCAAAAAAGCAGTGGACTTGGGCACACTGATGAAAGAGGACACAGGGCTACATTAGAATCGAGCTGCAAATCACAACATTTGTTTACTGCTCTGTGTGTGCACATACACACGTGGACATAATTTGTTGGCTCTCCTGTGAATTCAAGGCATGGCACAACACCCCTGGTGAGGGATTCCCAAATCCTGCTGGAGTTGGTTGTTTTGAGAGCAAGGAGCCCTGCCCCTGTCAGTCCAGGCTCAGCAGCTACCAGCCTGGTTCCTTATGCTGTTGCCACAGGGCTGGGTAAATCATTACTCCCCATTTCACAGCCTGATCACATCTATTTTCGTTCCGTGGATTGCCCTGTTGCCATCCAAACGCACTGGATTTGGTTCATTTCAGAGTGTGACCAATGTTCAGCCAAACACCTTGAAGTCTGACGCATTATAAACAAAATCACCAGCATTTAGGACCTCCCTTTTTACTGGACATGAATAAAAAGCCAAAGCATTTGCTGATCTGTCCTTTCCATGAAAATCCCCTACATGACCATGAAGGTGATCAGAGGGCTGAAGAGTTATCGTTCAGCCTGGAGAAGAGAAGGCTCCAGGGAGACCTTTTAGCAGCCTTCCAATATCTGAAGGGGGCCTATATGAAAGCTGGGGAGGGACTTTTACAAGGGCATGTGGTGATAGGACAAGGGCTAACGGCTACAAACTGGAAGAGGGGAGATTTAGATTAGATATCAGGAAGAAACTTTTCACTCTGAGGGTGGTGAGACACTGGAACAGGTTGCCCAGAGAAGCTGTGGCTGCCCCATCCCTGGTGGGTCCAAGGCCAGGCTGGATGGGGCTTTGAGCAACCTGGTCTGGTGGGAGGTGTCCCTGCCCATGGCAGGCAGGTTGGAACTTGATGACCTTTAAAGTCCCTTCCAACCCAAACCATTCTGTGATTCTATGACTCTCGCAAATATTAGCAACTGTACTAGATGCACCGAGTAACTTATACTTGCTTTAACATCCAGACAAGGTGGATGTTGTGCTTACTTTCTGTATTGTATCTTCAGAGGTGATGGAGGTTGCCCGTAGGCTAAAGACCTGCTCCCAGGCATCTGCAAACCTGTCCCATGGGGCTGCGTCTGGTTGACGGTGGGAGGGCTATTGTGGGTCCCCAAGGAGTGGCCTGACAGTGCATCACCTGAGCCCAGTGCTTTCTCCAACGTGAAACCAGGGGATGGCACTCTTTGAGACTCATTTCTCTGATCGTAATACTGTGTCTGGCAATTAATGTCAAAGTTAATTAATATAGCTAATTCATACACATTAGGAGATTCCACTAGAAATGCAGCTGTTTTTACCATCCTCTTTTATTAATGTTATCAAACAAAGATCAGCTGCCAATTTCTTACAGTTGGGACTGATCTGGGATGTTCTAGAAAATGTAAACAGGGGCTTAAAATTTCTACTCTTTTCCCTTTATCAAACCCCTCTCCTTGCCACTCAGTCCATCTTCCCTTTGACAAATGCTCGGTACCAATGCCAGCGTGCCCTGCCATTAACAACTCCTGCCTTCTGTAATATTAACCATCTCAGACAGCCTCATTTGCACAGCGCTTAAGAGGGGTTTGCTTGTTTGTTTTATTGACATGTAATAGAAATAGATGAATAAAATCTGGCGTTGACTGATCAGAAGCTTCTTGCACAAAACACAGCACAAAATACAGCGCAGTCTGGATTACCTCCAAATTGAATTACTGTGTTTCAGAACTGATGAGGCAAATCTAGGATTTGATGGAGATCGGTATTGCAGAGCTATGGGCTGATCTTTCCAGAAGTTTGGAAGAGTCAAGAGAGGAAGTCTAACACCTGAACCCGTAGGAAACCGATGGCCAGAGGTTGTTTAGGTTGATCCTTTAAAAATGGCTGAGAACCTTTTGCAAGAGGTTGACCCTTTAAAAATGGCTGAGAACCTTTTGCAAGCAGGGATAAAAGCAGCAAAAAGGCAAAAGGAGGATGGCAAGTGGATGGAAAAAAGAGGGGTTTTACTCCCTGGAAGATACTGAAAGAAGGAAAAGCTCTCTCTGAAATAATTATTTTTTTTCACTCTCTACATAGTAAACACTAATCTAACGCTCTGGACAAAAACAATCAAAAGAAATCAATATGCTATAACAGAACACACACGCCAGGTTTCAGGTGTTTTACTTTTTTTTTTTCTCAAAGAAAACAGCCATATTCTATTTGTTTTGTCAACACTCCACATCTATTTTTAATAGTAAATAAAAGGCAGATACCTTGGCCAGATCTTATATTTGGCTGTAATACTTCCACACTTCTATTGCAAGTCATATTTAGAAAAAATAACTTTTTTTCCTTGCAACAGAAAAATCTTGTTGTCATGACATGGAGGCTTGGGGAACCCTCCTGGAGCTGCTTTGACCAGGGGATTTCCAGAAGTCACACCAGCAGACAAGTAATGCATTAATGAATCAGGATCCTCCAGAACGTTTTGTGATGAAATGCACTTAAAAATCCCTAAAAAATGCTGACTTTTATGTGGCTGAATTAATTGCCCTTATATTATATTGATTTGTTAATGCAGTTGTTCAAATACTTTCATCCAACTATAAAGAAGAGATCCAGCAGGCTCTAACTGGTTACATTTCCATAAAAACAGAAATACAGTGCCATGATGGCAAGGAGATAATTTTCTAATTGGATCAGGGACAGTGCAAACAATTTTAATTAGACATCTGTTTTTAAAGTCTCACTTCCTAGACTTGTAAGTTATGTGACAATTAATTTTCATTACAAAGCAGTCACAACATTTGAGGTTGGAAACACATGAGTTTTCTTTTTCTTTTCTCCCTGAAATGCACAATTCAGAAGAAGACAAATAATGTAGCTTATTTTAGTTGTCTTAATTTGGAGAAATATAACAATGAATTAATCCAATCCCTTGCTGGTTTAGAATCTGATTTAGTTTTAAGGATTTTTGCATTTAGGAATAAGAATCTTTTCAGGGGAACTTTTAGCTTAATATAACCCTTTTGAACTTACTGAAAGTCTCTGATGTTCACTGTATGGTTCATCTCTGAAAAGTTCTTTTATAAATAAATGCATCCAATCAAAAACTGCTGTGTGCTACTCTAAAGCTGGACAGAACAATTCCAAAGGAAAAGAGAGGTAATTTGGGAGGAAAAAAGCAAGAAAAAATTTTCTTTACCCGTGTTTACATGACAGATGGTGAGCAGAATCTTGGGTAATCTGTTAGTCCTTGTGAGTGAAATCAATTAGGTTTAGAAAAGCTATTTATTGCCAGGGAGATTAAAAAGTAATTAGCAATTATAAAGAAATCTGCAAGGGTCCTAATTATAATGAAGCAATGAGTTTAGTTTCTGGACAGGAGGGAGGTTTTAAATACAAGGGAAGTTTGTATCTTATCTGTTGTTTATTAAGAAAATAGCAAGCTCTATCTTTTTGCTGTTATGGGGATGATCTCTGGAAAGGCCTCCTGGATTTTTATCACAATGTTGACACAATAGTAACAGCCTTAATACCAGTTTATTAAAACTCAACTGCAGGATTAAGTACTTAGTTAAGAACATTTAGCAACAGATAGGAAAAGAACTTAAGATCTTGCTACTATTGTATCTGATATTCTTTCACAGTTAATAAAAACTTTTCCTGCACTTGCTTTTACTTTTATTTAGTCATTTAGCTGTACCATTACAGTCTTGGGTTTTTTCCCTCTTGTTTCCAAGAGCTGGGCTTAAGGTACTTCTGAGAATAATTAATTGACACCATGAGGTGTACATCTGGCTCCCAGACAGTGATTCAAAACTAAATTCCACCTATTTGAGCCACATAATATTTTGATAAGGTCTTGCAGTAAGCAAATATTTTTCTTGCTTAAGAAGTCCATTCTTTTTAGGCATGCAGATCTTTTTAATGGAAGCACTCACTAAACTTAACTTGCTTGTGAAAGCTCTCCTGATGGAGGGTGGCTGGATGATACACAAATGCCCAAGCAGCTGTTCTGGGGGGCAAGGTGAAGTGAAAGCTCTGCAAAGATGCTCCGAAGCAGCTTCCAGTGCAATGCAATTTACTAGGTGATGACCAGTGTCTTTGACTGCTGGAAAGCACGTATGAAACCCCAGCATAAAGGTAGTCATGCAACATTATGTCAACCATACAGACATAAACCAGGGAAACACATAAGATGAAGGGAAAGACAACAACAACAGAACACCAGAGTTTATGGGTCATTGTGAAGATGTGTGGTTTGTTGAAGAGGCTTAGACATGCCGTGAGGGGGGGTCTTCTTGGTCACCCGATGTCCAGAGTGCCTAAGTTTCTTCCCTGCTGTGCCACTGTGGTTATTCCTGACTCTGATAGACACATGGTCAAATGGAAATTTAAGCCTTTGCTGTTCCGATGTGATGTGGTGACCCTTCAGTGAGACAGCTCCTGCCAGCAGTGATTGCTCAAACAGTAACAGGAGTTCTTTATGACTAAGGGCTTCTTTAAACTAGGTTTCTTTGTTGACATGTTTTAGGAAAAGCTTTTCTCCACGTAAACTACTCTCAGGTGGCTGTGCGGAAAAAAATACCTCTATTTTTTTAGTTTCAGTTACCAGCAATCATCCTCAGAAATGTGTTTCATTAAGATATGGGTGAGGTATGTATATATCCTCAACACCTCTGTGTTTTGAATAGTCTCTTCAGCACATTTATAAGAAAAATATCCATATATATGAGACCTGATATGTAATATTTAGAGAACTAAACTAAAAAAATTGTGACAAGTGTTGAAAATTTTATATTCTAGTTTACTCTTTTCAGTGGCATACTCCATGCTCTTCAGCGGAATACGTAAACAGCTGCAGTCTTACCCAAAGAAGAGCACTCTCAAATTCTTTTGCATTCTTATGTAAGGCTTAAGGTTTTTTCTTCCCTCTCTGAAGACTTTTAAGCTTCGATAATTTTTTTGTTTAGCTTAAGATTTTTCATTTTTAATACATTGCTTCTTTTCCATCTTTAAGATATTATTTGCTTAATTAAATGCTTAGAAACTTCTGGTATGTTCATGCAACCAGCACAAGAACAACTTTCCCCTATTAACAGCTCTGTTTTGAGAGCCCGTCTTGGCTAATATGCATCAAAACCAAATCTGTGAATGCTTTCCTCAAGCCATTCAATATGTAAGCATGTCCTACGTGTAAATGCCTTTGGCATTCATATCTGATCATCTCCATTCTTTGGTCCTTCCCTTTCTCTCCTTTACAAATTCTGGAGTGCTATAAGATGATTGTGAGAGGCAGAAAAGGATAGAAAAACCCCAGGTACAAAGTTCAAGGTTTTTGAAGCTTGTAGTCTTCCAGGATCACGTATAGAGATTTAAGTAAATGTTGCTCAGTCTTAGAGCTGCTAGGTATGTATAGCTTCTATGATTGTCAGTGAAGCAGGTGAATGTTCAAGATGCCTGAAAAGCAGACTACTTTAATTAAATATTTTAATCATGGATTCAGGGACACAGTGTTAAGCATAAGTGTAAATAAAAAAGACAGTAGTAAGAGAACACTCTACTGCCTGCTGTTATCTGAGCTCTCCATCAAAATTGGTCCTTTGAATTCAAAATAAGAAGTGTTATTTTTAAAACTCTAAAATGGCTCAGGCCAATGTTGCAGTCCTGAATGAATGAAAGTCCAGTATTTTTCATATTCTTCCCAGTATTTTTACTGTTACTTTTATTGAATCTTTGTGAGGTCTTTCCTTCTTTCATACTACCTCATCCTTCTCAGCACATGAATAATTTCATGACTTCGTAAAGACCTAGAGATGAATTAAATTTGAGATGAAAGGGTAAGAGATTAATAGTGAAAAGGAAAAAGCTTTCTCCTTTAAAAAAGTGACTCTAATACTACAAATTCACTGCCAGTGCTTTTCTGAGAAGTATTTATGATCACAGATGTTTATAAGCCAAGACATTTTTGTAAAAAAAATTATGTGTCTAAGGGACAGTTTTATGCATGGAAGGAACATATCCTTAAAAACTCATCTCCAGGTTTTATTTTTAGAACAGTGCCACAATATTTTAGTATAATTTATTAAAAACTTAATAGACTGTTAGCTCTCAAGTTGTAAATGAAGCATGTAGGAGGAGAGGGATTACTACTGTACAGCTTCTGCAACAGGGAATAATTACAATCCTTCTAGAATAAGATGGGGGTGGTAAAACACTGTGTAATAAGTTCTATATACTTTTTCCTTCCAGTGACAGACTGATTCAGTTTTTAAAATTGCATATTTGTAATCTTCTGCAGGATGTTTGTAACCCACCATGCGACTGGTCTACAGAGAAGGAATGGTTACAGCTGTAGAGGGCTCTTCTGTGGTTCCTCACGGCTGTAACTCTGAGAGTTGGCAATAGAATCATTCCTGTGTTGTCCAAGAGAGCTGCCTCTCTGGGGCACAATTTCAAAAGGATGGAAAAATTTGGAATTAATTAGTTTGCTGGCTCCAGTTCTGTAAATTTTGTTGTTTGTTTATATTGTACCTACTATTCCTAGCAGAAACTGGAACTTTCTTGAGTCTCTGTGCTGTTTTTAAAGACCGTGTCTATCCCAGGGAGCTTGAAGTTAAGTTGGCCAAAGACAGGAGAGAAGAAGAGCTTGAGAAATGGCCTGTCTTGTCAGAAAAATGTGCTAGCTTGGTGGCAGGCTCAGGAGGAAACACCCGACTTCCCCTGGATCCTGCGTGATTGTCTTGTTCACACTGGATCACTGTTGCTTGTGCACCTCACCCAGACCCTTTGAAGCTATCAGGCTTCTGTTCTCGAGTGCTAAGGACTACTTCATGGACAAAGGCATTTTTCTCTAAAATTCATGTATACACGCTTGTTCATGACACTTTACAACTTCCTTCCATTTTACAAAGACAAATTTTACTTTGTGTCTAAAAGAGTTCAGTTTGGCTTTCCTAAGCACTGAAAATTGCCATTTATCTTGGTTTGGAACTCCCATTTTTATTTTTCATTAGGTACAAGAATGAATAATGTCTTGTGCTTTTACAAATCCCATGAGGATTTTGAAAATTTCTTTTAACTATAGTTATAATATCAAAATGAATTTTGTTCCAGTGAGGAAGAAATTCCAATCTTTCTCATTTGTTCTTTATAATTACTTATGAATTACAGTGCCTCGAAGGAGCCAAGATTTCTGGCTTTTGACCAGAGACAACCCATAACCACTCTATAAATTGTAGATCTCGAAGAGCCTGAACCTTAGTCTTCTTCAGAAAACATCTTTTAACCTGTAAATAACTAAGGCTGGCTAGTTAAAAACATACTAAACTGCCTTAAAGTGGTTAACCTCAGGTATGTTAAACATAGACAGACAAGTGATTTCTCCCAAATATGGTTTTCATATGTGGTCTATATGAACCCTAGGATAATGTTTTCTCAGAAGCCGAGATTTCTTCCTGAACTGCACTAAGCAACCATAGAAGAAAAAGCTTTTACAGAACAGAATTATTTTAGAAGATTATCAGAGTTGATGGACATTCTGCCAAACAGATCCCCTCTGTGTGGAGCATAGAGGTGCTTTTTAACTTCAGACTGTTGCCTTATTCTGTATGGGGCAGCAGGAAGATCTGGCAAACTGATGCTCCTTTTCTCTTTGATCTGTTCTGCAGTTTAATTTCTAGCAAAAAGAAACCTCCTTTTTTTGTGCTAAGAACAGCTACTCCATTTCCAACACCATCTCTGCCTCAGGTCTGCTCTGTCAGAAGAGGATATGAAGCCCTCTGTTACCCACCTCCAGCAATATTCCTACTACTACCAACATCATTGCTAGTGAAAGTACAGTAAGTGCATAAAACCTGGAAAAAGAAACTTTTAAAGGGCTTGCGGCAAGCAAAGCTTCCTCAGGGAAGACAGGCTTGATCCTACTGATCAAGCACTGCCTATTGCAAAGCTGGAATGGGCATTTACAGCCAGTTTTTTCTCAGTCCTTAGTTGGACAGTTAATGAAGATAGAAAAACTTATTTTACAAATGCAGACCCTTTGTTGCCAAACATCAGAGCACTAACTCTGCTCCTCTATAGCTCTAAAGGCTGTTGACTGTGTTACGGAGTCTATAAGCTGGCAACCAATTTACTTAGTTTGGGCACTATAAACTGGAGTATCCACAAACTGGCAGACATAATTGAGGATGCTGATCTGAGAAATTGTCCTTCTATCTATTTGCTCGTCATATAGGAGGCTGGGAATCTTAGACTTCCTAGTCAATAATGAGTTACTCCATTACTACCGCTCAATTAGACCATTTAGCCTAATTATTTCATATTTGTACTATGATTTAAAACTGACTAGAAATGTTGTTAGCTCTTGGTGTGTGACATGGACTCAGACATTCATTTTGTTATTAGTATGCGGCAACTCAAAGGGAATAGAGGGCAAAAGAAGAAAAGAGAGGGAAAGCCATAAAAACAAGACAGTGGTTGATGCTCTTGTCTCATCAAAGTGAAGGTGTCATCAAATAATCCATAGTTTTGATGCTGGTAATATTTTACCATTACAACTCTTTCTTTAATCGGAAGGAAGACTGCAAAGATTGCAAAGCCCCTGCAATGAAATGGCCTCAAGTTACACCAGGGGAGGTTCAGGCTGGATATTAGGAAAAATTTTTTCACTGAAAGGGTTATCAGGCATTGGAATGGGCTGCCCAGGGAGGTGGTGGAGGCACCATCCCTGGAGGTGTTCAAAAGACGGGTTGATGTAGTGCTGGGAGTGATGGTGATGCTTCTTGTTTGTTGTGTGGGTGTCTATTTTTGTCAGGTTGACGGTTGGACAAGATGATCTTTAAGGTCCCTTCCAACCTAGAAGATTCTGTGATTCTGTGAAATGCTGAGTGACCAGGCAGTGGGATCCAGCTCATTGCTAGGACCTACCACGTATGTCTGGAGCTGCACGTACCACTTCCCACTCAAGTTCCAGATTCCTGACACACTCAACGTTTCCACTGAAGTGGCAAGAGATAAACTTCACTGGCAGAAGATAGGTGTAGATGGTTTTTATTGGCTGTTAATAGTTAGATAGCAATAGAAAACCCAAGGCGAAAAGGTAAGTAAAAAGATAGGATTTCTCCATCAGTTAATATTACAAAAATACAAACCAATAATGATTATGGTTAATGAGGGAAGAGGAATGAAGGCTTAACGTTCTCAGCAAGCAGTAGTGCGTAGGGTAAGGCATTAAACTGGAAGGGGTCCGGGTTGGGAAGTGGGAGTCGTTCTGCATCTGCCCTTCCCAAGGCTGAGTTTCTCTTGGAGTAGCCACACCAGCGTCCCTCGGGAGACGCTCCCTTGCCTACAGGCTGTATCTTAACTCGGCGGTGGCAGATTTCCTCCGGGGCTCTTGTTGCAGCCGGGTTCGCTCCTGCAGGAGCTGCCCTGGCAGGGCTGGGGGGCTGTGAGGGGAGGGCAGCGAGGGAGAGCATTTCCGAGGACCTCGTAGCACAAGGGGTTGGAAGGAGCAGAGCCGCTGCAGCAGCCGCCTGTCATTTCATCTTTAATGCCGCATTCCAATCACCTGCTTTTGTTGTGCGTTTAACCTTTCCCAGCCTCCCGCCCCCCCACAAACCAATAATGATTATGGTTAATGAGGGAAGAGGAATGAAGGCTTAAGGTTCTCAGCAAGCAGCAGTGCGTAGGGTAAGGCATTAAACTGAAGGGATCCGGGTTGGGAAGTGGGACTCGTTCTGCATCTGCCCTTCCCAAGGCTGAGTTTCTCTTGGAGCAGCCACACCAGCGTCCCTCGGGAGACGCTCCCTTGCCTACAGGCTGTATCTTAACTCGGCGGTGGCAGATTTCCTCCGGGGCTCTTGTTGCAGCCGGGTTCGCTCCTGCAGGAGCTGCCCTGGCAGGGCTGGGGGGCTGTGAGGGGAGGGCAGCGAGGGAGAGCATTTCCGAGGACCTCGTAGCACAAGGGGTTGGAAGGAGCAGAGCCGCTGCAGCAGCCGCCTGTCATTTCATCTTTAATGCCGCATTCCAATCACCTGCTTTTGTTGTGCGTTTAACCTTTCCCAGCCTCCCGCCCCCCC
>NW_015091067.1:183770-200688 GCF_001431845.1 Calidris pugnax
CCCCCCCCTCCCACCGCAGTCGGGGACCCTTCCCGGGGAGGCCGGGCCGCCGGGAGCCCCGCCCGCACCGTCGGGGGAGCGGCAGCGTGCGGCGGGGCCCGCACCGCAGCGCGGGGGGAGCCGCCGCCGGCGCCGCGGCGGAGGTAAGGGGTGACCGCCGGGGGCTGCTTCTCGCCGGGGGTGGGTGCAGAGGGTTCGGCCGGAGCCTTAAAGCCCCCTGGAGCGGGGGGTGATAGAGGGAGGATGGGGCTCCGCGCCTTCCCGAGGTGGGTTTGCGGGTCCGTTTGTCTCCTCGGTTTGTGGAACGGGGAGGTGAAGGGACAGCTGGGCTGGTGGCTTTGCGTTGAGAGTTGGAAAAAGCCTTGGCGGTGTCACCCTCCTCCAGCGCCTCGGTGGGCTCGGTTGTACGTGAATAAGCAGTTTCAAGGGTAGGCACGTAGTGTATGGATTATTTCCACTCTTTTTGAATGGGTGGGAGCTGCGAAGGAAGGTGGCATTAATATCTATCACTGCACGAAACGCATCGTATCTCCTGTAGAAGGCAGGATTATTATTATTATTATTAATTTTTAAAGCAGGAACCGCAAGGTGCTGGTCACGACCAGTGAACGTATATTTCCTGAGATGCATATTGGTCATGTACAGCCAAAGGCATGAGGCTGCTCCATACTGTAATGAAACCAGGAGGCTGTGGCTTGCATGTTGGATTTAAAGTAGAACGCTGCATGAAAGGCTGCATCCTTTTTTTTTAAACAGGTCTTGAAGCGCAGCCAACTGAAAAAAGCCTGTTGTGGTGGTGTTGATAGGCACCACGGTTTCTCCAGGCAGTTTACAAGAGGGAGCCTTGGTGTTTCCTCTCTCAAATAGTAGGAGGGGGCAGATGACTGTTTTGGGGAAAATATTTTAAAGCGTGGATTAGAATAGATGGGCTGTAACAGGCATAAACCAGCTATGGGTAAGTAATTAAGGATTGGACTGACTTCTACGGGAAAAATTGGGAAGGAAACTGAGCTATGCTATGAATAAATGGCTGTGCTATTGCAGCAGAACTACAAAATATGTCATCTAACAGAGAAAATCCACATCTCTCGACTGTAGAAAGCAGTCAGACATTCAAGGTCTATGGAGGGAGTCCTTTATGTGGAGAGGCTTCTGTGGAAAAAGCTGCTAATTAAAGCAAGTAGGATCAGTCCCTCTTTATCCTATTGACAGTTTAATGTTTAAAAATGACCCTTTGACTGCCTTAGGAGGGAAATTGGCAATGGGAGTGGGCTTCTGATGAATGAGGCTGTCATTTTACAGCTGTTCCGTTTTGTGGGGTTTTTTGGGGGGGGTGGTGTAAAATATTAGATTAAGGAATGCAATTCAGAATCAAATTTAAAAAAAACTATAATTTTCTCTGAATGTTTTGTAGCAGTACCTCTGGAAAGCAGATGCAACTGTTCAAATCTGTATTAAGTTCTGACTTATATTTGCGCTATGTTTTTTTTTTAACTAGATAAATGGCAGGAATAGATATTAAGTTCTGACTTACATTTGCAGAATGTTTTTTTTTAACTAGATAAATGGCAGGAATAAGGACTGCAATTCAGAATCAAATTTCAAAAAAGCTATAATTTTCTCTGAATGTTTTGTAACAGTACCTCTGGAAAGCAGATGCAACTGTTCAAATCTGTATTAAGTTCTGACTTATATTTGCGCTATGTTTTTTTTTTAACTAGATAAATGGCAGGAATAGGTAACAGTATGGTAACAGTGACACTACCTGTATCTGAAAATATTGGAGTGACTTTACTTAAAAACTATATTAATTAGACCTAAGCCTACACATGCAAGCAATTGGGTATTGCCTACTATGCTGTTGTCCCAGAGTGACCTATTCTCCTCTAGTTTGTGTAGCAGACACACTGTATGTCCTAACCATAAAGTAATCTTTTCTGCAGATGTGGTGAAATTCTTACAGTAAATTTCTTACCAGCTATTCTGATTGTGGTGCACCATGCTTATCAACTGTGTGGACACCACCTATTCCTTTAAAAAAATGTTTGTTATTTCTGAGGATTTTAAAACTGCAGGAAAACCTTTAATCCTATTAGGACTGATGGAATTTACACTACCCTTGTAAACTGATGTTCTCGAGATTAATGCCAGATATGGAATAGTTTGAACCTTAGTCTTTATGCTGGAGAGATTAAAGAAAGGGGGAGGCAATTACAAGTGTTGGAATGGTAGCTAGGCAATTAAGTGATTGTATACAGGATCTGTAGTTACAATGGCATAATGCAGAAAAAAATAAAACTCAAGCTTATTATTGACAAAGCCTTTTATTTCTACTAATAAAACTGATGTGCCAGTGTAAAGCTAAAATAGCTGCAATAGTATGCATACATTAAAGACATTTTATGTATTGACACTGCCTGCTTTAAAAAGTTTGAAAACACTGGGCAATCTTTTCTCCCCTGGCAACAGGAGGCAATATTCCTAAGTGCTTGTGCTGTAGCGTCTGCTCTGGTGCTAATTTCCTCCTGGAGGTCTTGCCAGGGCTGAGTTTTGCCTTAACAGGTGAGCTGAATCAGCACAGATTGCATTTCTTCATGGCCTGCAGCTGCCCATAGCGAGAGTTTAGTGAAGCCAAATCCCTGGGTGGGCACGCAACAGGCCTCAGTTCAACACCCAGCCAGCTCATGCTCCAGTCTAGCTCACTTCAGGTAAACTAATTCTTATCTGAGAACTATAACTAGGCCAGATGTTTTGGCCATGCTGTAAATTGGGTTAATCAATTTCCAGGTAAATAGAGGTAACTCATGTATGCATAAATTCTAGGGTATGTACTTGCAAATAATTTATTCTGGTCAGAGTTAATGGATCTGTGTAAAAACTCACTGGATTGTTTCAAGACGTCCTTGTCTGTGGATTACATGAATTGGTGTGCCTGGTTTATTTACTAAACAACTAAATAACCAACAAACTCACAAATAGATACTAAGAGCAACCTGGTGTAGTGGGAGGTGTTCCTGCCCATGGCAGGGGAGTTGGAACTAGATAATCTTTAGGGTCCCTTCCAATCTAAACCATTCTATGATTTTATGACTGTAATACTGGGGATGGTTAACTTGAAATAAGTCGAAATCGAAGTGAACCAAAAACTGTCTCGTCATTTCCTGAATTAGTCCAAGGGAACCATTAGTCAGCAGAGTTGCTTTGGGGTGACTGCAGATAATTTGGCTGGAGGCACGTGCTGGCCACAGTAGATATACAAAATAGGAAAAAATGAAAATTGCTGTTAAGATTCTAACTTAACAGCCACAAAAAGAAGGCTCCGTAGTTGACTCTTTTGTCTGACAGAAGACTGAGTTATTCTTCAAAAGAAATAGGAGTGAGACCAGATTGTAATTTTGGACCTACTTTGTAGCCTGTTGTAAATAAACCTTTTCAAAATTGAGTTTGAGGTACTAGAACTCAGAATGGTGAGGTTAGAAATGTTACCTGTAGATCATTAATGATAGAACCATGTTAACTGTTGCAATTAGGTGATGGGTATGGGAAAGAATGACCCATCTCTTGTTCCTGGCTGACTAACTGGATTATGCAGAACACTTACCTACCTCTTTGGGTAAGAACGTGATGCATCTCTGCTTGATACTGAGTAGTCCTTGTCACTGATGACAATATATATAATCCATAGTTAAAACACCGTGTGACCTTTGGTTTGCTGGTACCATTCCCTGAAAGAAGTGTATGGGATCCACACTTCAGTGTGACCTTTGGTTTGCTGGAACCGTTCCCTGAAAGAAGTGTATGGGATCCACACTTACCGGTTTTCCTTTGCAAAGCTCTCTTGAGCACTGAATAAGGGTTCAACTTGTTGTTTATTATGAGGATAAGTTCTCTATGCTCTCTCATCATTCCTTCTGCATGAGAAAGCAGGTTTTATCCAGTGCGCTGTGATGCTGAGGAAAAGATTTGCTGACTAAAATTACTTTGGCAGTCTCCGTTTGGGAGCATGATATAAAGGGCAAGACATAAATGTAATGCCACAAGTGGGCAATGCATTAAACACTGCAAGCAGAACTACTGATCTTGCTGCAAGCAGCAGTGACCACTGGAACTTTTTCTTCTAAGAAAAGAACAAAAGGACTTGTATGATTCTTACAGTAAGGAGCATCTCTAACATCTAGTTTAATTTTTGAAGTTGCTGTTTCATCAGTCTATAAAATGTGGAGACATCAAATGAAATTCTTGTTCCGCTGTTCAGGATTAGATTTTCAACTTGGCCATGTCAGTGACATACTTGTTTAAATAAATTAGGGAACAGAGCTCTGTTTACAGGCTTACAGAATGGCTGCAGGGACCTCTGGAGGTTGTCTGGTCCAATCCTCTGCTCAAAGCATCTAGAGCAGGCTGTGTGGGGTTGTGTCCAGCTAGGTTTTGAGTGTTTCCAGGCATGGAGACTCCACAGCCTTGCTGGGTGACCTGTGTTGGACCACCCCCACAGTGAGAGTTTCTTATGTTTAAATGTAATGGTTTGTGTTTCGGTTTGTGTGTGTTTCCTCTTGTTCTTTGACTGGGCACCCCTGGGAAGAGTCTGGCTCCATCTTTACTCCCAGTTCTTTGTCACAAGGGCGTGCTTCTGGCTTACTGTCAACTTGTCCACCAGAGTTCCCAGTTCTTTCTCTGCAAAGCTGTTTTCCAAGACAGTTGCCCTCCAATCTATACTGGTAAAAAAGGAGAGGGAGGAAGAAGAGAAAATGACAAAGAGAAAGGGGTAGGAGAAGGGTTTTGGGGATGGGAGCATGCAGAGGAATGCAGGCAACTGGAGCCAGTATGCTGGTTGCAGCAGACTGGTTTACCTCAGCCTCATTATAATGCTACTGGGGGAAGACCAGAGTCTTGAATGTCAATCCACAAGTTCTCCTATGCTTGATAGTTTAAGCAGGATTTAATGCATCCTGCAACTATAAGCAATGACTTTAGCACTAATGAAAAAGGATGCATGGGTTTTGTTCTGAGGTTGGTATATCCGCTTCCAGGGCAGCCAGGGCACTTTTCCTTTCCAATGGTCTTTGAAATAGTATAGTTCTGGCAGTTTTGGTGTGATTTAATAAAAAGTTTGGCTGGGCAGCTCAGGTTGCTTTGCTAAGCTCTGCCCACAAAAGGCAGACTTTTCCAGGAAGGATCTTTAAGTAAAGCATCACAGCATCTCAAAGGAGCAAATGTAGTTTTATGACAAGACACTAGTACAGTGTATTAATTGTGGAAGAGATGGGGGAATTGGTGGGGAAAGAAGCCTTCTGTGGTCACTTAAAGGATCACTAGCATTCAGATTGTAATCCAGGGGTAGTCCTCTAGAATAGATGATGTAGGACTACATTTAGGAGTCCTTTATGATGGTCATAAAATAGAGCTGGCACAATAAGATTGATTGTGGGGTTTTGTAATATGTGTATGCATGTACATTTGAGTATCTAACTTCTTCATGTTTAAAAGTAGCACAGGTGTATTTGGAGTCTTTCTTATCTGAGAAATAGTTGCAATTTTTCCTTATCATTGGTCCAGATCCACATCCACTGTAAATAGGTCAGTCAAAATCAATGGAGCAGTGCCTGTCTGCCTTTTGTGGACCTTGCCTGTTTTTCTAGAAGACTGAAAGTCACCCAAGACACATTCTTGATCAATGGTGTTACTATCCAAAGACTTCAGAGGTGTGATCCATGTGATCTGTTAAAGCAATGGTTTATAACATGTTCTGCAACTTCAGATTAAAGAGGTGCGAGTACTCTCTGTACATGAGCATGCACAGAAAACCAAAGATGAGCTTTTCACGTGGTAAGATTTTAAGAGGTAGAGCTAACATCTGTAAGTGGAGCCAAAAGCAATGGAATCACTTTTACATATTGCTAATGCTCCTTTGCTCAGCTTTTTTTTTATACTTATGTGAATTAACAGTATAACTGAAATCAGGACAGTAGCTAATCAAGATGTATGTTATATCTCAACTCCATTTGTTTTATTTTCTGAGTAAATAGTTAAAGGTATATCATGTTACCAGACACTTGAAGACATTCTAGGACTTTTGTTATTTAACCTGCACTTTCTGTAGTTCATGTAATGTCTATAATTATCTTGGAAAACACTGTAAAATAGTAACAGTATTATGTATAAAGGCCTGGAAATAGAATACATCCACGGTTTGAATACAAAATAATATTGTAGCATTCTATTTATAATGGTAGATTCAAGGGGATCTCCTATTTGTTTCCATTTCTATCAGCATTTGAGCAGAGCCTGTGTATCATGAGGGTAATTAATCTTAGTGATCAAGCGAGAAAAAACAGGTTTAGATGTCTTTCCACTCTATTTTGCCTGCTGCTGTTGGCTCATTCCTCTTTGTTCTCCGATGGAGGCTACCTCATATCTAGCCCTACAGTTGCATAATTGACATGATTGCATATATAGAGTCCTTATTGTATGGGAATTTGGCACATGACAAACATTTTTTCTGAAGAACTTACTACAGTTCAACAGTAGTGTTGTGGGAGTGGTGCGCCATCAGAGTTCTCTTTACCTGCCTCCAGGCATGTGCAAAGCTGATGTCCCAAATGTCCCTTTTCTTGACCTGCTTTCTTCCTGCCAAGTGAGTGATCTAGTCTGTGGTTTGGTGAAGTGTCTCTTTGGCCCACCATCCAAAGGACAGCAGCCAGTCACCTCTGTCTGAACCCTGCTTGCTTCAGGTCTCCTTGGTGCTACAGGGACAAGGAGACTGATCACCTTCTCACTGAGGTGGTTGGTCTTGTAATGCCAAAGGAGGTTTGGTGGCTGCCTGTCCTGAGTTACAGGCTCTGGACTGTCCAACAGACCTGAGGTGACAGGAGGGCTTAGCCAGTCACCTCTGTCTGAACCCTGCTTGCTTCAGGTCTCCTTGGTGCTACAGGGACAAGGAGACTGATCACCTTCTCACTGAGGTGGTTGGTCTTGTAATGCCAAAGGAGGTTTGGTGGCTGCCTGTCCTGAGTTACAGGCTCTGGACTGTCCAACAGACCTGAGGTGACAGGAGGGCTTAATGTTTTAACAGCAGATTTACTTATCTGAAGATATTTGACATTATGTTGGATTTTGATTTAGAATGAAACAGCATTATGCTGAAATCACAAAACAAGCATGATCTAATGATCATAATATATAGTGGAATTGCAGTGCAGACTGGTTCTCTGTGCCAGTCACTGCATGCTCCACCATCACAGAGAGGCAGGTTTTGTCCAAATTGGAGAGGTCCCAAACGATGGATTGAATGAAAATGTAGTCTGGAAATCTTCAGAAAGGCTCCATAATGAGACATTCTTAGTTCTTTTTTTTTCTAGCAGTTTGCATTCTGCTGCTTAGTTTGTAAAACTGAATGTTTTATTTTTTCCATGTTAAGTTCCAGCTTTCATTTTTTCCATTACTTCTGAAGGACAAATCTTGTACTTCACTGAAAGCAAGTTCTGAAAGTTGTAAGGGGAAGAGGAGAGCATACATAAGGTTGGGAGTTATCTGAAGATTTAGTCAAGGACTCTAGGGTAATTGTGTATGACCTTTCGGATCTGAGATCTTTCTGCTTTGAGAAGGAGGCACAGCTCACTTGAAGCATCTCCCAGAGTCAAGCCATTTTCTCGCTTCATCATGAGTTTCAGGTTTAAATAGCAATTAAAACAGATGTATCTCCTGCCATCACTGTGTAACATGCCAACTCTGCCATCCAGGGACGGGGTGGCCTTGTGTGTCACCCTTCGTGGTGGGAAGTTACAGCAGGATGTAAGGCTACAGGTGGTTAATATAATATAAAATGTCATCACTGATGATTTTTAGGCATTCTGACTGAAGTGTGTTAATTCGCAATTTTTCATGGTAAAAAAAGGGAGAGAGCAGCCTAAATAAGATGTGTATACTACAAACCATGTATACACAAAGCTATACTAATCTTGTAAATACTTATAAACATAAAACTCTACTTGTAAATGTAGAGAACGGGAGAGACTTTCAAGCGGCAGCATCCAAACTGTGGAGAGCAGCAGATGTGGTGCATGCTATTTTCTGTGCCGTGGAGCTGGAGCCAGGGATGTCCAAAGAAAATCTTGTAATGAAACAGTTGAATGTTTTAAGAAGTTGAACACAGCTCTGCAAAGCAGCTCTGAACTAACACGGAACATCTGCCTATCTGCCAGTAAACAAGATAGTTGCACTCTGTTGTTTAATTAAACTTTTGTGAAACTAAAGTATGTTTTTGTAAAATCCACCATGAAAATGGGTTCTGCTTGTGGATCCTGCATATAGGAGATCAAGACACTGGGAATTGGGGAGGGGTGTCTGTCAGGTACACAGGTGATGTTCTATATACCGTCTGGGCTGCAATGGGGAGTTGAGCATGTGTAAGTGACTCCCTCAAAGCTTTCACCAATGAAAACTACAGTGCCAAAGCAGAGAACCTGTTGCTTGGTTTTCAGAGGTCTTTTTCATTTGGATGACCAAATTTAAATACCTGGATGGCGCTGCAGCTATCGATACTGTCAAGGAATCTCACTGTGATTACCTGAGTAGTTCTACCAAAAAAATCCCTCTGGTCGAATTTTCCTACTGTCCCACTAATAGACTCGGTTCCTGAATAACTTGAACAGCGTTCAAAATCACTTTTTGGGAAGGCAATTTTTCTTTCTTGTTACCTTAATTGCCGAACATAAATCTTGACCCCTCTGTCAACCTCCAGTTTCTCAAATTAGTGGCATACCTATTCCTGAACTAGTATTTAAATGTAACATAGTCCCTTTCCATAAGAATCAATCTTTAACAGGTAAACTGACAATTCAGAGATGCAAGTTATGCTGCTTTTTTTTTTGGTAAAGTACTTGAATTTCATAAAGTAGGACATGTGCTGAATTGTATGATATACACATATGATGTTCTGGAAATTTTGTAAAAAAAAATCCTATGTAGTCCTCCACTTCTATTCCTCAAAACCAATAAATATTGTGGTCTGTAATCCATTACACTGAAAGCTCTGGAGAGCAATAGGAGCCACATGGCACGGAGCCATATGTATTTAAATTGAATGCCTTGTAGAATGAGATGAATGAACATTGTGGAATAACACACCCACTTCTGTAAATTTACAGGTTGCACCAGCTGGCAGATTAAAAATAAGAAAACAAGAAGCTGGAAGATTTGTTATTACCAGGAAGATCTGAACCAATGGACTGTATGGATATAGATATGTTTGAAAGCATCTGCTCTTCCCATTACAAGGTAAGACAGAAAAGCATTTTTCTGCTGGTTTGTTTCTCTGCAGTGCGGCGCTCTTTTGTGGCATTATCCAAGATGGCAATGGAGATCTTCTTCAAAACTTGCTCATTCTAGTGGCTCACTGCTAATAACTGTGGCCTGCAATTGATGTGTACCTGGACTATGTTCAGAACTGAAAAGGCCTCAGCTTTCAAAAGTCAATGATAAATGTGGATCCTCAGGGCCTGTAAAATTCAAAGTTTTATTATGTAAAATATCTGTTCAGATGGCTCTACAGGTTGTCTGGTTTTAGTATGTGCTAATAGGAGACCTTCCCACTCACCTAAGGCATCTTTATGTCCTTATTAATTGCTGTAGACTTGAAACCTGTACTACTTAGTGCAGGATCTTAATCAGGAGAAAATATCTGTAAACTGGATGCCAGAAAACATCTCTAACTTGAGATGCAAGTTATGCCATTTTCTTTGTACAGTCCTAGTGTTCTTTAACTTTCAGGATTATTTTATGATTTGTTTACAAAAAATGCTGTTTTTTCTCTTTGTTTATTAAAAACAATTAATTACATATTGCTTAAAGCTGAGGGTGGTGGAGAGCTTGATACATTTTCTGGGCAACTCTTGCCTGATGCCTGGGTACACTGTCACTTCTGAATGCTTCCTTTACTGAGTTGTTTTCAGGGAAGGTACAGAATACAAATTTTCAAAAACTTATTTGGAAGTGGTAGAAACACTTGAAAAAGACATGAAGCAAACTAATTTTTAAGTAAAATTTCTCATTTCCAAGATGATGCAGTTCTCCGTGGCTGGGGAATGGCAACATTGGGACTTCTTCATATTCTGACAATTCTGATCAACACAAGATTGCTCCAGAGTAAATGCAAAACCACACCACCAGCTTGGGGTACTCAGGAGCTCAAATCAGGCAGCTTCAGAAAAGGGCAGTTACAGCTGGTCCTAGCTGGTGTCTGCTTTCACTCATAGAGGGCTTTCAGCTGAAGTCAGTGTAACGCTTCATTTGTCCATTTTCACCAGCCAGTTGTAAAATGCTGAGGGAACTGTCTGTGCTGGGGCAGTGCACTGCTGTTGCTTCTAGTCTGTATGGAAATACTGGTCACCAGTGTTATCAAGTCTGCATCTTTCGCAAGCACTAGGTACACTCCTCTCATTCTTCTTTTGTGGAAGAACTAAACTGAAGAGGTCTTCTTCCTAAGGTGGGGAATGTAGCAGACTGTGGCACTGCATCCTGTAGAAACACGAGGTGCTCCCTTGAGGGGAGCAGGAATGAAAGAAATGACAGGAATGAAATGTGTGAAGTATTTTAAAAATGCAAAGATAAGCGATAGCAAATACAATTTACACAGAAAAACACATTCAAACTCTTCAGTGCTTGGGACATTCCAGTAACTTTCCATAATTGTTATTACAGAGGAATGTGCATAGACCATAAAAACCTGTTAAGAGCTGGTCTAGATAGTTGATGTTTCTCTGAAGAGTTTGAATTCCCCTTCCAGGTGATTGTGTGACCCCTGGTTTCCATACGCAAGCACTCCAGTGGAATCCGTGTTACCACCAGTTATTGCCAGCTTCCACAAGTATAAATGCTGACCTGGTCTGTACATTTTTGTTTGAACATCTTTACACTTGCATTTTATGAAATCCCCAGCTTTAGTGCAAATTCCTAAAATTGTTAGGGAGGACGGGAATGACAACTTTGGTTCTGCATATGAGCAATGAGTATACCATTTCGTGTTGCCACCTTGCCTGCTTCAATCACATCATTCTCTGAATTGGAGCTTCTGAGTTCATGATTTTTGGTCTGGGAGGGAGCCCAGCCTTGGCCAGGGTCTCTGGCTGTTGCGTGGCAAGTAATCCTTCCAAATAGGATTTACATTCCTGCAGCAGCCATTCTGGGGATGGAGAATGAATACACGGAGGGAAATTCTGCTTACACAGACATAGCTCAAGTCCAGCCATTCAGAACACAAGTCAGTGACAGACAGAGTTGCGCATAAATTGAGTCCTTTCTGAAAAGAACTGGTACTAGAGGCTAAGAAAAATGTACAGGGTCAGAGTGTCTGCAGTGTCTTAGTTAACTGGATTTATAGGCACTTATTCACAGCAAAAATGTTGTTACGGCCCCAGAGTTGCCTTGTTAGTTTTCATTTGCTGAAGGCTGTCATCCCTGCGGAGTTGTCACGTGGAAATGTGAGCTTGCAAGCCAGCTACTTCTGTGTACAGTCTCTATCTTCACTTAAAAATTCATTGATCTTTCAGTGCTGTTTACTCTATGCTTTAAAGCACCTGAGATAGTAGACTATAGTGACTCTTCTGTTTGGGATGATAGCCCATGGCTGGGATAGAATAAATAGCTGGAGGTAATGTCTGGCTTTGATTTAAGCCACTCTTGAATCCCTGAACTTTCATATTGCCATTTATTTGTGGACATTATTCTTGATAGCCTTCTAGGTGTTTATCCTTTTTGGGAAGAGAAATTATTGAAACATCAAACAAAGCTTTTGGGGAATGAAGGAACACACTACCTTCTGGTTTATACCCAACACAGAGATTCTGATATTAACAGAAACTGTGTTGGCTTCAATTAATTTTTTTCAGCAATCTAAGTTTTAAATGAAAATCTTTTTGAAAGAGCATTGGAAAACTTCTGGGAAATCATGTGTTAGAAAGTTCCAAACTGAATAAAAATTTCCTTCAACTCATCAAAGTTGAGTTACTCCTTTTTTTTTTTTCTTCCTCTGAAGAACATAAAGATGTGTGTGTTCTTCATCTTGAGCACTGATAACTTATAATTGAAACACTTCTTTTCAAACTGCAGGAGAGCTGAACCAAAACAAGTTCATTTTGCTAGGAGTTCACAGTTCAGTGAAAGCTTTCCTTATAGTTAAATGAAATAAATTGGTTTTGGTTATGACTTAGCTCTGTCTTTTCTCTTTTCTGGTGCACTGAATTTGATGTTCCTATTATTCACTTTTACTGGTAGTGCCAAGGGAGCCCAGCTGCAGTCGAGGCCTCAGTTGTGCCAGGTACTGCACTGGGACCAGTATAAATCGTGAATGTACCTTTCTGCAAAGAGTATAGATAGGATCGAAGAGGAAAGAAAGATTAGATGGGTACAGACCCAGGAGCACAGGGGAGAGGGAGACATTTTTGATCAGCACAGTAAGTGGTGGCTTCAAGAACCTGCAGGCTGCTACTTACATATGAAACTCTATAGCCTTGAGGTGATTGTGTTTTAAGGTGGTGGAGAATCAAAGCATTTCATCCCTGCAAGTAGGGAGGGATCTGAAGCGTTGCCCATAATGTCACTATGGTCCTCCCTCCATGCTGTTTTGATTTGAATAAGAGCAGTTTGATTTAAATTGACTCAGAAATGGAAGCGGCTTCTTGGCAGTGGGGGGAAGCCTTCCCTTTTGGAAGAGAGGGTGACGTACAGCTAGTCTGTCCCGCAGCGTAATTTGTCCTGACATTTGCTGGCACAGTAAGTTCTTACTAACTGCAGTGACACTTGCCCTGTGTGACATAATTTGAAACACTTTTCCATAATACTTCCACTTGAACTGAAAGCAGCCAAGCTGTCTTTTCTAATTCCAGCCCTTTTGATCCCTTGTCCCCAATGGTAGGTTCTGCTTGTAGTGTTTCCCAGCGCTGCTTGAACTAAAAAGATGAGGGAGCAGCTAGCAATCCAAGGTTTTTTCCCCTGTCGCTACTCAAGAGCATGCTAGAAGGCATTGATGCTTCATGAGCTAGATCCTGAAGGAGTTACCTTCAGAAGCTAGCCCTCCTAAAGCAGGCACTAGGAAATAGGAGTAACAACAGAGCCAAGTACCAGTGTGGTCTGTTTGTACTTCCCTCCAGTTATTATTACTAACATTGGACACTAGTCACAGAATATTATCTTAAAAACTCATCAAAAGGAAAATGGTATGGTGTGAGATCAGAGTTTTCACAATCAAAAAGAATGCATTTTTCCTATTTTGATGTGAGTCACTAAGTGGGAATTGTTACAACTTCACTTTTAATTTGTTTCAGCAAAGAATACCTGAATGCTTGGTGCTACTTAGTCTTCTATTCAAGTAGCATGTGAGATGCTGCATTTAGTTCCTGATGACTAGATGAAAGATAAAGTTGTTTTTGTAACATTTGATCATGCTGATGCCATTGAATATACATAATTCACCCCACTTGACGATCTGGCCCTGACAAGTTTGATTACTGTTCCTAATAATGAGCAATAACACTGGTTTTGTGGTGGTAGGAGACTGTTAGGTACAATGTGGATGAAAAAAAAGTCTTATGGGTGCAGTTAAATGCAATCAAGTGTGGTAGGGAATTTATCTGTGAGCAGAGGCAGTTTGTGAGTATGACCTCTTGTTTGATAGCTGGTATAAGAGTAACCTGGTATACTGTGTGAAATCAGATGTAAAGGTAACCTTGCTGTGAGACTAATCCAAGAGGATTGAGGACTGGAAAGAAGTGGCTACCTGGTTATGCAGGATGTGTAGTGCTTCCTCTGGTTTCTTGCCCAATGTAGAAACAAAAGCTGGGATGCTTTTAGGTGTCTACTTATTTAGCCTCAGGTTCCTCACAAACCATAACAAGTCGTGCTTTTGAGGCCAACCTTGTATCAGCCATGTGAGGTGGGCAAATACCCTTATCCCACCACCCCATGCAGATGACCTCTGAGATTAGCCCAGAATCATGCAAAGCAGAGAACCAAGTTCCACTTCCAAATCCAAGCACCAGAGCTGGCTATTCACTCAATGCTTTTACACCAGCAGGTTGATCTTTCTGCAGAATGAGTAGGCTGTACCTATCATCAGTTAGATGAAGGACCACTCTGTTGAATTTCAGCTGTGTGTTTCTAGGTCAGATTTAAAGTGAGTAAAAAAAGGTCACATTTAGTTTCAACTATTTGCTGTTCAGGAAGAAAACTGAAAATAGTAAATGGAGTAGAGAAAGCTTGAGAAATTTGGGAGGAACTCGGTTTTGGAATTCAGGTTCTTACAAGAAAGAGGCCAAACTGAACTTGTAAACTCTAATCTGTCTGCAAAGGTGAGGTTGGAGCTGAGACAGCATCACGTTATTGTGATAAAGAGGTCACTCTAAATAAAGATCCTCATACAGGAGACTGTCAGTGTAGAAAACATTACAAATGCATACAGTGTGACTTGTGTGTTTATTTCTATATCTTTGCTGTTAATTACATGCTAAATTACTAAAAGTGCATTTTTAAAGCTCCGTTTGTGATACATTTGTTTTTTGGTTTTGTTTTCATCTTTATTCCTCCTTACATGCGTGTGCTAATTGCTTAGGTTTAGTTAGATGTATACTGCTTCAAAACAAACCTTCATAAAAGCAAATGTGAAAAAAATTTTTTTTAAACAAGTGTCTTTTGACATTTAGCATGCCAACAGCAGTGCTAAGAAGTCAAAGGAATGCTCATGAGTAGGAAGGCAGAAACACATCATGTGAAGCTTTACAAGTGAAAGCCAGCATCCTCTTTTGCGTGTAGTTGGAGTTGTTTATAGCTGCAGAGAGCGAGTTGAGTGCTGAATCCAAGTGCTTAAAAAGTGGGGAAAGATTTTGGCTTCTAAATGTTCTGTAAAAGCATGTAAAAATTCTTCATGCATTTTGGTGTGAGATCCAAATTTAAATTGTTGTAATCTTTCTAGATGCATATTAAAGGTCATGGGAAATGATATATATGATAAATGATGTCAGAAGAAGGTGCCGTGATTTCTTTTGCTAGAAAGTGAGACAAGGATGGTCTGAGAATGGTCTGACCCACAAGATCCGATTAAGGTTTTTTTGCATGGCTTTAGCCAAATTACCTAATTTATCCACCTTAAGTCTTTCACTTGGTAAAAGGGAATAATAGTACTAGCTTTGTTTGAATTTGGGAAACGAAATGAGAGGGGGAAAAAAATGCATGTGCAGTTTCTGGAGGTGAAGAGTACTGTTACTGTGTGACTTTGGTCTAGTTTGGACAACATAATCAGCCGGCAGCTTTGCCCAGGCATCCTGGTGAACTACCAAATAACTATTTAGTACTGTAAATGCTCTGCTGCAGTTGTCTTTTGATTAAATCATAGTTCTTGCTTTCTTTTATAGGTATTCGGAGAAGAGATTGTCTTGTGCTTTTTTGAAAGTTATATTCTTTGTTCCAGTCCTTTTTCTGAATGCTCTGAAGAATTGTACTTTTTGCTCATTTGCTGCATCCACTTCTGGCTTTCCTGGCTCAGCACTAAAATTTTGAAGGTAGGGTATATTGTCTATACACTTCAGGTGGTTTAGCTACTCTGGTTTTTATGCTGACTCTTTTTCCTTTTCCATACCATTCTCCAGAAGAGACTTCAAAGCTAAGAATGACTTCAGAGAGTTACCTTGAACTGTTCTTCATTTTGATTTGGTCTACTAGCTGCTTTTGTGTTAACTTATGGTAGAAGCAACGCTTCACCGAAAATGATGCGTATAAAATCTTAGTCTCAGAGCTTTTCTTTAAATTGAAGGATGTTTTTCCTATCACAATAGGCTTATTCATTTGCAGTTGTTGCTTTCTCTTTTCAGATGTAATCTACATGTCCTTGAGTAGAATCTTTCTTAACATGCTGTTGTCTTAGGCACGTATCATCTGCTTTATTTCCTGATTCTGCCACACAACCTGATAGCTTTCTAAATGCTGTCAGGTGCCAATTGACAGGAACTACCACAATACTCTATTTTGGACTTTCTTTGGCAATTTAATGATACTGTATTCTTTAGTTTTCTGTTTCTCAGCAGTAGCTTACATCTTCATCTTTCAAACTCCATATGTTTGTGTCTTGCCTTAGTTTTCCTTTTTTGGAGAATTTGACATCTTCCACACTTCCCCTTAGGCTGTTGAAATTCTTCCTTCTTACTGTGTGTTTCCAGGTTAATTTTAGCTGTCTGCTTATGGGTGATCAATCTGTATTTATCCAGCTTTAAACTAAGTGGGATCTTCTGTGTGTTTTTCTCCTTGTACTGTGTCATCCCTTGAACTTTTGCTCTGTAGAGAAGTAGAAATATTCTGCTTCTCGGTCACAGAAAAATCAAACACATTTTCTTGTTGGTAGTTAGGATTATATTGTCTTATTTCAGATCAAATAGATTTATGTGACGTCTCCATCTACAAGGGAATTATGCTAGTGTTCCTATTCTCTTGTGCTAAACTTATTAGGCATAGGTAACGTCATGCCTGTCTCTTGAAGCCTCAATTATGTATGTGAAAACAGTGCTTTGTGCTCCATACACACTTGTGCACAACTTCCCAGGGATTTTCTGCTGGGTATTTCTTATGAGTTTCCAGTCTTGATCCATCCAGCATCTTTTCTAATGTAGTGTTGCTGCTCTCATGATTCAGGTTGCAGGACACCTGACTTCCAGGCTTGGAGGAGTGAAGGAAATTTGGAACTTGTTAAAGAAATTTTGGCAAGAAGCAGAGGTGGTAATTTGCAATAGCTCATCCAGCAATAGGTTGAGAAATCCTAATGCCTGATTTCTCTCTGACGTAAGTGGTAGCACTTATTTTAAAGTAACCTTAGGAATAAAAGACCAAAATAGAATGACCCGAGGCATGTGCTGTACACATGGCAGATCAGAGCAAAGGA
>NW_015091067.1:202786-382846 GCF_001431845.1 Calidris pugnax
GAGGTGGGCAAATACCCTTATCCCACCACCCCATGCAGATGACCTCTGAGATTAGCCCAGAATCATGCAAAGCAGAGAACCAAGTTCCACTTCCAAATCCAAGCACCAGAGCTGGCTATTCACTCAATGCTTTTACACCAGCAGGTTGATCTTTCTGCAGAATGAGTAGGCTGTACCTATCATCAGTTAGATGAAGGACCACTCTGTTGAATTTCAGCTGTGTGTTTCTAGGTCAGATTTAAAGTGAGTAAAAAAAGGTCACATTTAGTTTCAACTATTTGCTGTTCAGGAAGAAAACTGAAAATAGTAAATGGAGTAGAGAAAGCTTGAGAAATTTGGGAGGAACTCGGTTTTGGAATTCAGGTTCTTACAAGAAAGAGGCCAAACTGAACTTGTAAACTCTAATCTGTCTGCAAAGGTGAGGTTGGAGCTGAGACAGCATCACGTTATTGTGATAAAGAGGTCACTCTAAATAAAGATCCTCATACAGGAGACTGTCAGTGTAGAAAACATTACAAATGCATACAGTGTGACTTGTGTGTTTATTTCTATATCTTTGCTGTTAATTACATGCTAAATTACTAAAAGTGCATTTTTAAAGCTCCGTTTGTGATACATTTGTTTTTTGGTTTTGTTTTCATCTTTATTCCTCCTTACATGCGTGTGCTAATTGCTTAGGTTTAGTTAGATGTATACTGCTTCAAAACAAACCTTCATAAAAGCAAATGTGAAATAATTTTTTTTTAAACAAGTGTCTTTTGACATTTAGCATGCCAACAGCAGTGCTAAGAAGTCAAAGGAATGCTCATGAGTAGGAAGGCAGAAACACATCATGTGAAGCTTTACAAGTGAAAGCCAGCATCCTCTTTTGCGTGTAGTTGGAGTTGTTTATAGCTGCAGAGAGCGAGTTGAGTGCTGAATCCAAGTGCTTAAAAAGTGGGGAAAGATTTTGGCTTCTAAATGTTCTGTAAAAGCATGTAAAAATTCTTCATGCATTTTGGTGTGAGATCCAAATTTAAATTGTTGTAATCTTTCTAGATGCATATTAAAGGTCATGGGAAATGATATATATGATAAATGATGTCAGAAGAAGGTGCCGTGATTTCTTTTGCTAGAAAGTGAGACAAGGATGGTCTGAGAATGGTCTGACCCACAAGATCCGATTAAGGTTTTTTTGCATGGCTTTAGCCAAATTACCTAATTTATCCACCTTAAGTCTTTCACTTGGTAAAAGGGAATAATAGTACTAGCTTTGTTTGAATTTGGGAAACAAAATGAGAGGGGGAAAAAAATGCATGTGCAGTTTCTGGAGGTGAAGAGTACTGTTACTGTGTGACTTTGGTCTAGTTTGGACAACATAATCAGCCGGCAGCTTTGCCCAGGCATCCTGGTGAACTACCAAATAACTATTTAGTACTGTAAATGCTCTGCTGCAGTTGTCTTTTGATTAAATCATAGTTCTTGCTTTCTTTTATAGGTATTCGGAGAAGAGATTGTCTTGTGCTTTTTTGAAAGTTATATTCTTTGTTCCAGTCCTTTTTCTGAATGCTCTGAAGAATTGTACTTTTTGCTCATTTGCTGCATCCACTTCTGGCTTTCCTGGCTCAGCACTAAAATTTTGAAGGTAGGGTATATTGTCTATAAACTTCAGGTGGTTTAGCTACTCTGTTTTTTATGCTGACTCTTTTTCCTTTTCCATACCATTCTCCAGAAGAGACTTCAAAGCTAAGAATGACTTCAGAGAGTTACCTTGAACTGTTCTTCATTTTGATTTGGTCTACTAGCTGCTTTTGTGTTAACTTATGGTAGAAGCAACGCTTCACCGAAAATGAAATTTTACAATCTTAGTCTCAGAGCTTTTCTTTAAATTGAAGGATGTTTTTCTGCGTATAAAATCTTAGTCTCAGAGCTTTTCTTTAAATTGAAGGATGTTTTTCCTATCACAATAGGCTTATTCATTTGCAGTTGTTGCTTTCTCTTTTCAGATGTAATCTACATGTCCTTGAGTAGAATCTTTCTTAACATGCTGTTGTTTTAGGCACGTATCATGTGCTTTATTTCCTGATTCTGCCACGCAACCTGATAGCTTTCTGAATGCTGTCAGGTGCCAATTGACAGGAACTACCACAATACTCTATTTTGGACTTTCTTTGGCAATTTAATGATACTGTATTCTTTAGTTTTCTGTTTCTCAGCAGTAGCTTACATCTTCATCTTTCAAACTCCATATGTTTGTGTCTTGCCTTAGTTTTCCTTTTTTGGAGAATTTGACATCTTCCACACTTCCCCTTAGGCTGTTGAAATTCTTCCTTCTTACTGTGTGTTTCCAGGTTAATTTTAGCTGTCTGCTTATGGGTGATCAAACTGTATTTATCCAGCTTTAAACTAAGTGGGATCTTCTGTGTGTTTTTCTCCTGGTACTGTGTCATCCCTTGAACTTTTGCTCTGTAGAGAAGTAGAAATATTCTGCTTCTCGGTCACAGAAAAATCAAACACATTTTCTTGTTGGTAGTTAGGATTATATTGTCTTATCTTATTTCAGATCAAATAGATTTGTGACATCTCCATCTACAAGGGAATTATGCTAGTCTTCCTATTCTCTTGTGCTAAACTTATTAGGCTTCAGATCAAATAGATTTATGTGACGTCTCCATCTACAAGGGAATTATGCTAGTGTTCCTATTCTCTTGTGCTAAACTTATTAGGCATAGGTAACGTCATGCCTGTCTCTTGAAGCCTCAATTATGTATGTGAAAACAGTGCTTTGTGCTCCATACACACTTGTGCACAACTTCCCAGGGATTTTCTGCTGGGTATTTCTTATGAGTTTCCAGTCTTGATCCATCCAGCATCTTTTCTAATGTAGTGTTGCTGCTCTCATGATTCAGGTTGCAGGACACCTGACTTCCAGGCTTGGAGGAGTGAAGGAAATTTGGAACTTGTTAAAGAAATTTTGGCAAGAAGCAGAGGTGGTAATTTGCAATAGCTCATCCAGCAATAGGTTGAGAAATCCTAATGCCTGATTTCTCTCTGACGTAAGTGGTAGCACTTATTTTAAAGTAACCTTAGGAATAAAAGACCAAAATAGAATGACCCGAGGCATGTGCTGTACACATGGCAGATCAGAGCAAAGGAGTCCTAATGAAATGCCCCTTCTTCTCTTCACATAAGCAGCTCCTGGGAAAGAAGTGTTGCTCCTAATGAAATACCCCTTCTCTTCACATAAGCAGCTCCTGGGAAAGAAGTGTTGCGATTTCCCCCGAGCAGGTAGAAAAGGCACAGGAAAGGGATGTGATGAAACCTGTTAGGGAAGTTTTGCTTAAAATTTCCTGTAGTGTGTTGGCTCTCAAGTATGAAGACAGATCAGTAGATATGTCCGGGAATAGAGGAAGCCATTCTGCCTATTTTCCTGCAGATCTTTCCCCAGAAAACTGCAAAAAAATGCTAACCACTTTGATATCAGATGCATAGTTTCATCTAAGGTGTATGTCTGTTTCAGTGGGGCAAAGAGGAATGTGGAAAAATGTGTTTTAAACGAACGTAGTTCCCCAGGAGAAATTGGTGTTCATATCAAAGATACATTTTTTAAGATCTTGTAAATCTTCATAGAGAAAAGAAGAACTGAATACACGTGAGAGGATTGTTCTGCTGCTTCTGTCAAGTTTCCTTTGTAACAGGCTAGTAAATGAATGAATTCTGAAAGCTTTTAGGATCTCTTAAAAAACCCAGACACAAACCCAGATTGTTGCTCAGTGTAATTATCAGAAGGGCTGGGCAGCTAGCCTTGACTGGTTTGAAGGCTGCCATTATGGCAAGACATCTCAAAATCTGACACTTTGTCTATAATGGTGTATTTCCCATGGAAGGTGTGATGTTGCTGCACAGAGATACATTTGGCAAGTGCTTTAAGACTTGTAGATGATTGTTGTTATATATGAAATGTACAAAGTGTTAGAATATCAAAGGGGTAGGGACTTAGATATAAGATTAGAAATAAATAATTGGCTACTTTCCAAAATGTGTGTTTAGTTTTCAAGAACTACAGGGTACAATGTACCAGCAGGGCTCCCTGAGAATTAGGTTTGGATACATGGCTGCCAGCGGTGACTTTTTCTTAAAAGAAAACATGATTTTTCAATATCAGCAACTAACAATACAAAACCAGTCTACAGCTCAATTTGATAGTGTGGCTGTTGTGGTTTGGTTTTGAGGCAGGAGCTTGTAGGAGAGAGTTGGGAGAGGCATTCAAGGAGTGGGAAGATAATTTTCACACTCCGTGCAAGTAGCATAAGCTCTTTGTTTAATATCCTGAAATCTGAGGTGGATAACTGTCCACTGGGATATCCAAAGGATGTAATGAAGAAGTTTTTGTGTGAGAGGATAACTCCATGGAACGTTGCAGGAAGGGTAGCTGAGAAAACTTTTCAGTAGATCTTTTCAGTGCTTTATGTCTCTAGTTTAACCCCGTATTGTACTGAATCGCCTTCATTTTCCCTGCCTGATATAAAATGCATTAGTGGGTTATGGCAAATACTCAGTTCTATTGCAACAAGGGGATCATTTGCTTTTTTTTTTTTCCAACTCCCAGTAATAGTGCTCTGTGGCTGTGGCATACTCCCTTGCAGTGATGCAGCAAACTAGTCTTACGCTTTCCAAGTATTTTGTGTGTGTTAATTAAACATCACAATACCCTTCTAAGGCAGTATCTAACTTATGCAAGGCAGTACTTTGTGAGTAGTTATATTGTAATTAGCACAGCTATTTATGATGGGAAGTATGGTGTTGGGTAGAATCATGGAAGCTATCCCCATCACATATTGTATATCCTCCTCCCAAGGTCTTAATATTATGACAACAGGAATGCCAAAAGTAGAAACCAGGAGTCTCAGCTCCTGGGAGAGTGATTTCATCACTGGGCAGCGTTTCCCTTCCTTAGGACTCTTTTTTTTTTTTCTTTTGTGTCAGCTTTAACCTACCTTCTTTCTACCTTTGCAGAGAAACAGTCTGGCCCCTAAATTAACTTTTAAGTGAAAGGTAAATTGCAATCATAAATATGTTCCATAGGGGGTTGGCATAGTTAGATGTACTAGGAATCATATTGAGCTTCTTCTTGCCATGAAAATTGACAGCATTCAGGCACCTTTTTAATGGTATGCCTGTACCGATGTGCAAGGCAAGTGAGTTGTGAGGTTGTTGAAAATCAGCTGAAACAGCTGCTATTTTTTGTTTCCCTCCTATCCCTATTTCATGATCCTCTATTTTTTGTATAGATGTTAAAAGCTATGGTTCTCATTCTTCAGAGAGCCTGCACGACTCTAGATCATATCAGTGGGACTATTGCATCAGATCTAATACAAGTTTTTTTGCTACTGTGTTATAAATTCCACAAAACTTGTGAACCATGATCACCAAAGGACTGTTCAAGCGGATTTCTTGTCACTGGAGCTTACTGCCTGTAGCTGACAGCTGGGTAATCATGTAACTAGGTAAAGGTCAGAAGTAATCCACCACTTTGCATTCTGGCATTGCAGACCCTTTCTAAATACAGTAACTAGCTGTGGAGGTGGGGTTTGGTCGGATCTCCCTCCTGGCATGCACAATGGGATGAGAAAAGTAGCTAAGGAAAGCTTAGGTTCTTGTTTTGAAATGGATTGTCCAATTCCTGTTATTAAATAGTCAGCTGCTCACTGCTTTGCTGCGACATCTACATCATCCAAAATAATGTACTGACCACAAATAGTAATTCAGAAAAAGTAGCTGATAACATACTGCTGTGTGGGTAGGGGCAAGAACTGTTACAGAGATACAGGATCTTTGCACAGATGTCCACTGGTTTCTGGCACATGTCCTGTGGCTGAATTTATTTTCACTGTCTGCTTCTGTATTTTGAACTGTGGTTTTAATTCTTTTTATTAATGTGGAGGTGTCACCTAAAGGGAATTCCCAGAGACATTTTCTCTCATTTATGCTGCATTTTCTGCTGAAAGCATAATCTGGTCACTACTTAACACAAGGCAATCTTGAATAATTTGTGCCTATATCTTGACTGCAGAAAACAGACTACATCATAAATAGTTTTGAAAAACCATGATGGATCACTTACCAAAATTAACAGTAATCTTTCTATTGAATTAATGGTTGAAATTGTGTTCCATGCATTTGTGCAGGTGTTTTCAATGATTCTACAGGACTGATCACAGGAGCAGGACAAAGATTTGGTAGCAAAAAAATATGATTGATTAGAAAACTGTGATTCTACAGTGACTCTAGAGCTCACTGAAGCAAGCAGGACTTTTGTTAGGTATGATAATGGTTTCTCAGATCCAAGACAGTGGTAGCCCAAACTGTGGATAAAGTTGTTGCAAAATGTTCTTTTCCAGAAGCTGTCATTCATCAAGGTAAAACAGCTTTTTTGTTTGTGTTTTGAAACTATTTGAATAAACACGGATCAGATACTCCCTTTCCTATTTACTCATGGGTCAATGTGAGAGGTTTTGGCCCTGTGCTGTTAATGATCATAACTTTAATTACAATGCTTTTGTACAGTGTCTTTAGCTGTAATTCTTCTATTGGACGTTGCTTTGCAGTACAGAAAGTAACAAAAGAATAATGCATTATTTAGCATATTTGAGAATTCTATTTTTCTCAAACTTGGAATTTCTACTGTCATCTTGCATACAAGTGTTGTTATGTTACTAGATTTTTATAGTCTTCTGAAGAACACTATCCCTTGATTCCAGCATCACTTTTGTGTACTTAAAAGGTTGATTCATTATATTCTTCTTTAGATCAGGAAAAAAATAACGAAGGCTCCAGGAACATCAAGGATGAATAGCAAGTACCAGTTAGTCCTCTCCACAGCTTTTCTATCTACTCCTTTGTCTTCATAGAAAGGAAAAATTCAATTAATACTGTTTTTATTTTCCTTTATTCAGTGAAGACATAATTCAAAATGTAATAGCTAACTGTAGAATGCCAAAGAAGAATGCAAAAGCAAGGTAATAAATTGCCTAAAAGCTAAACAACTTTCTGGTACTTATTCTTGATTCAGGACCATGAAATTTCACAGCTATGTTCTTAAGCCAATATCCTCTCAGATATTCTCCTACAATTATTACAGCAGGTGAATTTTGGCCAATTTAGTATTTGATGTGAACAGGAGTATCAAGGTCTAGTTTCAAAGTAACTTGTCTGTTCTGATCTGTTAAATGAAATACCAGTAGTTTCAGGTCTTTTTTTTTTTTTAATTAATAATTACAGTGTATTTGTACTGTCTTTCAATTCACATAATCCCACAGCGGGTGATGAAAAAGATCATAGATAACTTGATTCATTGCTGTGCCAAAGCAAGATTGTTCCTGGTGTCATATTTTCCGTTGCTTTGTCCAGCACGCTTTTAGGTGACTTGAAAGACAGATTGCCCATAATTTCCTCTTCCTCTCTGGGCAAGGTTCAGGTTCTTACGTGAGTCTCAATAAGAGGCTCATTCTTTGTTGCGGCAAGCAGTTCATCAATGTGGGATGACTTTTGCCGAGTTGATCAAGATGAATCTATGTATTTCGTATAATAATGGAGCGGTTTATAAACCTTTATGGCTAGATGGAGAAATTAGAGGAGAAAGCGTATGACCCGTGACTTATAAGGGTCTGCAAAGGTAGAGGCATTGCTTCTTGAATATTAGCTGTGTGACCATGGAACTGTCTCTTGCTGTAGGAGAGCAAAACCAGGCAAGTGGGTAAGCATATGCTACAGGTTATTTAAACTAAAAGAACTTATAAAGGTGTGGGGGGGAGCATTTTGCTGGAAGACTTCAGTTAGCAATGCTTCCTAACTTAAGCTATCACTGCTTAAACCCTTCATAGCTAAAGAGAGTCTTTTCAGGTGGTTTATTAAGTGATTGTGTTTAGGCCTCTACAGCAAACATGGGGCTTTGCATTCCAACCTCCAGTGAAAAATTCAGTGGTGAGTAGGCTATTAGCCAGGAGAAGCTGTGGATTCAGTCCCTTGTTAGGGAAGAAACAGTGTTCCAAAAGCATAATTACTAATAATCCAGAGAGAGAGGCTGATCTCTACTATGAGGCCTTTCCCTTTTTACAACTCTTAATCTACATGAAAAAATTGGCAGTCCAGCCCAGTCATATGAAATCTTCTTAATCCAGGTTAAACTTTTCTTTCCTCTTTTCTTCTTTTCCACAGTCCACCAAACCTAAGTCCTCAACTAAACCTTTAATTGTATTTAAAAGATTACTTTTATAATGCTTCCTTTACTTTTCCCCAAATTACACTCAATCTCTTCCAGAAATAATTTCCAGTGTGAAAGCGTTTCAAGTAAGCTCCTTCTCCATGTTGAAAGTTTTTGTACTCTCTTCTCCCATTTAATAGAGCAAAACATATTAAAAAAGTATAAAACTTGAGTCTCTGCAGCTTCTCTTGTCGCTTGACCCATCTAGCGTAAGTGATTACTGAGGTATGTGCAATCCAGCATTTATCCTGCTTGACTAGCAGATCTGGCCACTGAATTCTGTTCTTCCTGTCCCCATGGAAATGAAGCTGCTTGCCCAGCCTTCTCAATTCTGGCCAGGTAATTCTCTCTGTAGGATTAAGAAAGGAGGAAAAAAAGAAGAAAAAAAAGAGGGGGGGGTTGTGTGTTATGGTTTGAGAAAATCCATAATAATCTGTTGTTGTTTAGACAATTATTCTATCACCTGATAAACTGCTCACCACCTGGAAAGGGGAATCGGGGAACACAAGGGTTGAAATATAAATAGATTTAATAGATTAAGACTAAATAATTAACAATAATACTAAATAACCAGTATTAATCCTGGTGCTGATATAAGATACACAAGAATTATGTTCGAGCCAATTCTGTCGGCAGGAAGCTGTGCGCTCCCAGCAGGGACAGCAAATGGCGGACACTGTGAGCGCAAAGGCTTCAGGAGGAAGGGAAGGCCTCAGGGTCCGGCACTGGGGCAAGGAGTTGTCTGGACCCGCCACCATCAAGGGAGAGAGAGCTACACAGCAAACTTTTCTTATTTATATTGAATGTGACATTCATGGTATGAAATAATCCTGTTGGCCAGCCCGGGTCAAATGCCCAGGCCTTGCTCCTCCTTGTCCCTGCACCTGGCAAGTCTCGAAAACACTAAGACCTTGAATCCCACAGAGTCTGACTGGCTATAAAGTAAATATTTTCACAAATTCAAACACTAGAGTCTTCTAGAAGTGCAGTTTTCCCCAGCATTAGAAGAAAAGTTGGTCCTGTGTCTCTCAACCTGGGACAGGGGGGAAAATGGTTTATGCTTGATTTGGAAAACAGATTTTAGATATTCGTTCTCATTTGTTCTTATTGTTAAGGAATTGTGCTGGCAAAAGCACTTCACTTGTAAAATAAGGAAGAATGAAAGGGAAGGGGAAGGCAAAATAAATAGGACTGAGAGGTGTACATGTAGTTTGGCAAATTGAGCTGAGGAGGAGGTGGGGTCAGAGTTCCCAACTTCACAGCTGATTGACTGGTTTGTTTGGTTTAGCTGATTTGTTTGGTGACATAAAGTACCTTCACTCTTCAGTGTGCCCATCTGTAAGAAGGTTATGTTACCTGATTTTATAAAGGGTTCTGTAGATTATTTGTAAAATGCTTTGGGAACTTTGAATGGAAGAGTTATATGTAGATAGGTACAGATGGAGAAATACAGCCATGCATCTCAGGCTAGTGACAGAGCATTACCACAGCAGTTATGGAGCACAGCATTACTGCCACCATGGAAAGGACTGGACTAAACATGCTAGGAGCTCTGAAGTAATTCCTTGAGTCTTTTTAGACATTTACTATATGTTACTTTGGCTTGGAAGCAAATGTGAGGTGATACTTAGCTTAATACATAAGAGTTCTGGAGAGAAGAGAGGGAAGTGTGGGAGGAAGGGTCATTTGTTGAGGTTTTTTTTAATTCCTTTTATACTCTTACCCTGTCATTAGAGCCAAGATTCATTCTTTCTCCCTTCTTGAGCCCTAGCTATTTATTCAGTGTTAAGCCACTGGCACTTAAAAATGAAATATTTTCAATAGCTGATGATTACGTCCTGAGGGGAAATAAAAGGCTCGCTCAGGCATGCTCTTCCTTGAAGACAGAGTGCTGGGTAGATGGCTGGCTGGTCAGCTTCAGGATGGCACTTTTTAGGTGATTATAGCAGCTCTTCTCTGAATGCTTGCTTCTCCTGCTGCTCATCAATTCCGTTTGCAAATCACTCGATTCTTAAACCATTTAATGACTCTGTCTTGAAAACTATTCAAGTTAGTGATCTGCCAAAAATAATCTTCCACAGTGCTGAAGGATTTATTCTCTTTGCTTTGTATCTTCTGAATATTTTCTCCCTTTAGTTTCTTTTTCCTCCTCTTTCTTCAATTTCAGGTGTGAATTGTGGCAGTGCTGTTCAGATGGAGTGGAAAGAAAGAAGGGAAATAGTTCCCTTGATGCATTTTTTTTTTCTTTTTTTTGCATCAATTGAGAAAGAAACTTATTGGTATGTGTCTGCAGGGAGGCAGGCAAGAGGTAACAGATGGCATGAAGGGAGAGCTAAGAAGCCATGAAGATACAATGGAGCGTTATTTCTCAAAGAAAGGTAAATAACATTGTCAAAGCAATATGCAGGGGAAGTAAGACAGTTGGGGACCTACGGTCGAAGTTGTTCGGAGCCTGTAAGTGGACGAAACACCAGTCTTCCCAGACAGAGCATTCTCCCATGGTGGTACATGGTGAGCTGCTGGGTACTGGGGGCAAACCTTTGACTTCACACTGAGCTATAAGACCCAGGTTTCTAGATCAAAAGACATACAGACCTCTCAGATACTTTGATTCTTGTTTCTTCTTGGATGTTCAGGATGGAGCCATAGCCTGTCCTGTGCCATTAGGCCATATGGTAAGGGAGAAGCTACAGTGCTGCAGCTGGAAGTTGTTTATCTTACCTAGTCAGTGTGGCTGTATTGATATTAATAAATTTCATGTGGCATGCCCAGAGTCATTATTGGGCCCTGAGCACAGCTAGCTGCGTGCAGAACATCCCCATATAATTAAACTTCCAGAAGTTTAATTAGCTTCCAGAAGATAGCTGCATGTAAACTGCTTGCTCGAGGTGTTGTCTGCCCATTGCTAACTCCCAAAGTGTGACTGAGAATTGCCAAAACCAGGCCAGTGACCATTTGAATGATTTAACAGCATTGATGATTAATTTTGAGCACCCACGGGCATTCCTTTGTGATGTGTAACTTGGAAATGTGATCCAGGAGGCAACAGGTTGGCCATCTTTGAAGGTTATGGAATGGGTTGGAAAGCTGGTTACAATAATAATGCAAGGTCAGACACAGGTGGTGAAGATGCACAGTAAGACATATTGATCTTGACAGTGCCACTGTGGTGCTTTTGGGCTGACTTTATCCCAACTTCAGGAACTGAGAGAATGTTTTGAGCAAATTTTGCTTTGGAATGTCTGCAGTTTGTTTGAGCCTGAGGAGCTCCGTTGGCAAAGCAAACAGGACAGATTGAAAAGAATCTTCTGCAGAACTGCTTCAATTTTTCAGGCCTCTCTGTACAAGGAAAACAAGATTCTTAGGACTTTATTCCGTGAGGACTGGCCATAAAACAAAAAGAGGCTCTTTTCTCTTGACTGCACGAGGAGTTGCACTTGCAGTTCCATAATATGAATGTAATCCTAATGCCTGGTTGCAGCAGCACTGTAAGCAAGCTTATAACATGGTTTATTTCTAACTAATTAAAGTCTTTTTAGGAATGAGTCATTTGCACACCAGAATTATTTATTTATTTTAAATCAGAGACAGGCATTTCATATTGAGGTCTGCTGCCTCTGTAGTGCAATTTATTATCCCCAAAATGATCTAGGGTTGCTTCTCTCTGAATCCAAGCATCTGTGACGTTAATGTTACTGCATTTTATAATTGGTACTTGATAGTTTAAGTGGATAATCAGCTAAGACATAAATGCAGTTTACCAGGAAACAATTGAGAATTTAGGATAATAAGGCTGATTAGACACTCTGTTATGTCAGTCTCATGCTAAGATAATTCTGCTGAGTTGAAGTTGTACAAATAATGCTGCAAGATGCACAGTGGTCAGGCAGACCCCCTTCACGTATGCCTGACTGCCTGTCTTTGAGCAGACACAATCTAAAATGGTAGTAAACTTCTGTTAGTGAGAAAGATAAAATGTCTAAGTCAATCCTGGACATTGCTTCCCTGAGATCTTTGCAACTTCTTTAATAAAGAATCTTGAAAACTAGTTAATAACATCCCATAGCAGTCATCGTTTCAAATACTTTTCTTCTGTTATCTAGGCTCAACATTTTTGATTAAAAGCTGAAAGGAGGAGCATCTTGTCCAGCTTTTTCTAAACCTGGTGTTTTTTAGCATTCACTGGGAATGCTTGTTTGCTGCTAAAGCAGGTGTTTAATGCTCCACAGAGGGGGGAAATGGGTGGGTTCTTCTGGTGGATGAGCGCAACACAGGAGTGCGTGTTTTGTTCAGGATCTTAATTGATGGCCCAAGCAATGGAACCATGTGGTCCACTCAAGCTGTTCAGGGAAAAGGTGATCAACTAAAGCTTTAAATTACCTTCATGGCTCTGAGGCACAAGGCTTCATGGGGACCAATTTAGTATCTGGCACAAAAGAGAACAGCCTTGTTGCTTGGGTGTTGGAGGTGACACCGAGCCTGGTGTGGCAGACTTTGTTTGTTGTCAGATATATTTTCTTATGGTGTCATTTGTAGCACAGGAGGGGGCCCACTCACTCCTGAGTCACAAGGGCTCTTTCTCACCCTGTTTCCTATGCTATGGAGAGCAAATGGAGAGAGTCCAGTGATGACAATACTAATTTTTGTTTTAGTGTGTGGTGCTTTCCTGACACCAGGAAGTGCTTCTACTAAGCAGATTGACCTGCCAGTGTCTTGTGTTGTTCTGGGACACATGTAACCTGAATCGTTTGGATCTGTTTCTCAGATTCCTCCATACTTGTTAGGCTTGTGAAATCTACACACTCTGAGCAGTTAATGCTGTCCCAAAAAATGCCAGCTGATCCCCTGAGTTCCAGTCTCTCTTTGGCACTCTACTGGTGTCGTTGTTTGGCGTGCCCTTGACAGCTCCAATGTCATGGGGACAGCTGTATGTTCAGTGACCATGTGATGGTTGGTTGAGATGTTAGACATATGCTATGCGTTCAGGGCTATTTAAAGGATTAATTTTCAAGAGTCATACAGCTGAACTGAAGCTAGTGATCCTCAGTCTGTGCTCATTACTCTGCCATGCTTAAGCACAACAAACTATTTGTCTTACTCCATGTTTTCCAGTTCCATTTTTCCTCCAAAAAATTCACTGTGGGGTGGGGAGGAGGGAATCGTAAAACAGCTTCCATGGCTGGTTAGAATGGGAAGAATTAATTCGACTCCTCCAGAGATGGAAATGTAGGCAAAACTTACCTGTTACAGGCTCTGCCTGGCAGAAACTAGTTGCCCAGTCTGTCTGGTTCATAGCTGTCAATGTGCAACAGCACAGGCTTTTCTTAAACAAGGAAGACACTGGTTTGAGGTGGAGTTTTTTTCTGGGGTTATTAAGGTACAGGGGAAAGAAAATTACTGTTAAGGAAACAGGCAATTGGTGAAATGATCACTTTTTAAAGTAATCCAGTGGAATGAATGCTTTTTGCAATAACATTGCCAAATGTCATCTTTATTGCCTATATGTTGGGTTATTCTTTTTTCTCTTTACTTTCTTTTCCACAATACTTTTTTTTTTTGCTTCCCCTGTACAATGAGGGTCATTTTACTGTGTCTCCTCTTCTGTCCAAGCATTGGAGGTTTCACTTTTTGCTTTCTTGAACTTAACAGATATAAATTGTGGTGGTGGAGATAAAAGATTTCTTTTTTTTTAATTCTTTGTAGAATTATGGCAAAAGTTCTAAAAACTGTTGTCCAAGAGGAACTGGCTCCCACTTGAATTTTTGCTTTGATACCAAAGTGATTTCTGTGAAGGGATGATAGCTCTGGTCTCTTCAGAGTTTTGTCACTGAGAACATGGCTGGACTGACTTAAGTATTGTGTGATAAAATTGGCATCATCCTTAACCCATGAGAGAGACATTTCACATCCTTGGCTTACTTTCTAATACAGCACAATTCACCTTCTACCAAGGTCAGAAGATTCTGAAAAAATTCCTAAAAAATATGTAATTACAACTGTGTTAGTATATTGGCATGGCAATGGGTTGGGAATACTGAGATACTGATTTCTGTCCTTTTTTGGGGGTACAAACTGTACGTCTACCTGACCTCCTGTCAAGCTGATATTGCTGCCTGGTTATACACTAAATTCTAATAGACAAGTTTTTCCCCCTTAGATCTTTTGGTAATGTTTGTTTTATTTGTTTATGCATTTATTTATTTACTTATCATGCATCCAGCAAGATGAATCTGTCTGAAGAGCAGCTGAAAGCTGACTGTAATTCAGCCATCTCCTCATACAGCATTTTTCCAAGTGGAAAATCCCACTATGACAGTCATAGCCCAGCTGTACATCTTAAACCCTATTGCAGCTCTGAACAGCTCAATTGTGCAATTTAAGTGATGAAGTAGAGTTCCAATGTTTTTACTGCAACCAAACAAATAGGCACACATTAAACATGGCTCTGCCACTGTTAACTGACGTAAAACACTAGGAAATGGCATATTTCATGGTGCAGTTAAAAACCCAACAGCCCTATCTCAGCATGGCTGTCACATTTATAATGTAACAGTGGTTTACAATGGCCACAATTTTATTGATGACCCTTACTACCCATATAAAATGTGTTTTCTTCTGGCAACTCTATTATCAAACTGACATCATCCCCTCTCCCCCCTCTTTTCCTTCTTCATGTCCAAAGCAACCTTTCATGGGAAATTGATTTGGGTATTTCACCTGTGTAGGTATTTTTTTTAAAAAAAACATAGCTAGTAGGTTAAAGCTATAAGATGAAATTATAATATTTCCAACAGGTGCCCGCATGCAAGAGCATGTGGCAGAGAACTTTATGGGAAGGAAATGTCAAATCCAAATGCTTATGTAGCAAGAAAAACGAATCCAGTTCACACTAAAGACCATAGAGAGAGATTGATGAGATCTGAGAAAGGTCTCAGCTTTGGTAATGAACTAAAGACAAATCAATTGAAAAATCTGGACCTTTGCCTGGTTCTTCCAGTGAAACTACACTAAGCTTATGGCTAAATAGCCATTTCCAGTATGATCAGCCAAAAGGAATGAAGTTTGGTTAAGTTCAAAGAAGCCAAATTGGCAGAAGTTCATAGGATAGGATTATTATGGCACCTCTTACATCCTAGTTTTAGTGAAACTGGGAAATACTCTGTGAATAGTGTTCTTGGGGAAAAAAAAAAAAACAAACAAACGAAATAGCATTTTATTTGCAGCCTGGCAGAAATGGAGAGATCTATAAACTGGTTAAAATGAAAAACAAATAAGATAGTTTGGATTTCATTGGTGCCTGAGGAAAGCCTGCTCTGAGTGCTGGACTATTAAAAAATAGATTAAAAATGCCCAGTTATTCAAAATGTTTCTTAGTAGATTTTGAGGAAAAATCCTATAAGATTGAATTTGTTTAGGGATGTCAGCTGAAGGTGCATTGCATCTTGGGATGGGAAGTTATTTGGATGCTTTTTGGTAGGAAACCTGATTTGGTTAGGAAAATTTAATTATAAATGCCAGGCACAGTCATGGCTGGAGCTTGGTCTGGAGACCTGCTGAATTTACAGTCAGAATTTAGTCTTAGGAGGGATGAGAAATGGAGCAGGCAGATAATATTTCTGACTAGATGGATGAGGACTTTTTCTAGGAAAAAACAACTGATTTGTTTTTTTCCCTTTAAAAGTAGTTAAAGTTTTTCAGAGTCTATTCCTGGACCTTTGTAAGTGAAGGATAGACACCGAGGGCTGAATCTTCAGTGCACCTGCTTCCTGTCAGCCACCCTGAGGTAGCACACCTCTAAATCAGTGTCTAGCCCTTCCTATATTGTGAGTCATGGCCTGCACATGTGCAGCAGTTCTGCCTGTTTATAGTCATGTTGAACATACCGCCCTTTGATATGTTCTAATTCACAGGGTAGGTTTTGTACAGTTCATCTGGGCACCTACAGTTGTCAAATGCATTTTAGATATGAGCTAGTCCTCTCTGACCAGGGCTGTTCCGTGTCCAAAAATTCCAGACGAAGATTCAAATCTTTTTTTCTTTTTTTCCTTGTCCGCACAACTCTTAAAGCAGTAAAAAAAAAAAAAGACATGAAGAGAAAAATGGTAGCCCTAATTGAGGTCATCTGTTGTGGCAAGGTTTGACTTCAAAGCAAGGCTGATAATCTTCAGGCTTCTGAGATCCTGACTGCAAGGAGTTGCCCAGTCATGTTGGCTGCATGTTCTGCCCCATTTCTTGTGCTCCCCCCTTGGCTATTTAGTTCATAACTAGGATCACATTCTCCCTTGCTGACTTCAGTGGAAGCTTGGTGTGGGTTCACTGGGAAGCCTAAGATAAAACAGAGGTGGAAAGAAGAATTATAAGTGTTCTCACTTGTTTTGCCTGAGGAAAAACAAGTTGTTTACTGACCTTTTCTTGCTTTAATGGTCTCTGTGTTCCACCTTTTATTCCAGGAAGCTCTGCTTATCTGCTGGTACCCAGGACTAGAGAGCATTATCCTGGACACTTTGATGACAAAGAATTGTTTACTTACCGCCTCAGCAGCTGTAGTGTTGTAGTGCAGCCTTTGAGGATAAGAAGAGCACATGATGGACGCTAATTGGAAGGTTTAGACAACTGAGCAGTACCTGCCTTGAATTATAACCTTGTGCTGTGCTCTGCATAAGGTCTGTAAGATGAAGGCAGAAAATGTCACTGAGAGCTAGGACAGGGTTTCAGAGACTGCAAAAAAAAGCATTGATGGTCTTTGAAATGCCTTGTTGAATGGCCACTGCCAGGGATGGGTGGTAGATGTTCCTCTCAATTGCATCTGCCTGAAAAAGGAGGGAAAAAAAAGTTTTGATGTGCTGTTGGGAAATTCTAAACTGTATGGTGTTAGCGCTCTTTTAAATTCACGCAAATTTGCAATGCATACAGAGCTAAGACTCGAGACCTGAACAGGCTGATTTTTTGTATGTTGAGTTCTGCAGAGAGTGCTTTGTAGATTGTTTGTCTGGTAGCTATGAACTTTACAAGCTGTGGTATGTAGGCTGATGGGCAAAATAAACCCAAATACCAAAAATACAGACAGTGAAAACAATTATCTCACCATGAGATGTAAAAAGGGAACACCTTAGGGCTAACAGCTTAGGGACAAAATTTGTCAAATTATTACTTTTCCTTGTTGGAGCTTTTCTGGAGCTGCAAGGCTGTGAGCGTGGTGTAGGGATAGAAACCAAGCATCAGTTTTAGTGAGATGTTCATGACAGCAATGATTGTCACGAGGGGAGATGGTGAAGAGGCAACAGCCTGATGGAGAATTACCTTGTCATTCTCCCAGGGTGACAGCGTCTGAGATAGGGGAGCTAGAAGAAATGTCACTTTGTATGTCACGAGGTGTGTTCCTGTTGTAAGGACTAAGGCAATTGTCCTTTGCAGTGCTGCCTAACTGCCATACCACTCTCAGGAGTGATATTTTGGCCTGCAGCAGAGAAAGGGTTGCTGTATCTTGGTCACTTCTGGCAGTTTCACCAGTAGCCACCAGTTCAGTGACAAGATCCTTTGTTTTCTGTGTGTCCCCTTGAAAGAAGTTGATGCTTCTACCCTCCTTTTTCTTTGTATATATACAGCAGTCTGTGATGAAACATAAACTTAGACTATTGTCCTGTGCCAAAAATCTGCTCAATGTTTTCATAATGTGGTTAGAGTGATTTTAGGCATGTGTTTGTTTTCTTTAACCTGCTTGCAAGTCATCTTTATGCCTTAAAAAGCACATTGTTTGGTGTACTACTGGGCCACCTCTGTGATGCCCCTTTTCAAATATGTTTTTGGTTTGCGTCTGAAGATGGGAAACTTCTTAGTCTTGGCCCTTCAAAGAGGCACATGCAGAATAGATACCCACTTGGTAAATACAGTACAAGGCTAGATGTAAGGAAAGAATAATTTGCTGGGCTTCTTACTCCTTGGACATAAGAGCCCGAAGAGAGAGAACTGGTGTCAATGGAGTGTAATGGCTGTGTGACCTCTCACTTGTGGAGTGAGGGGGCAGGAGATTTGAAAGGCAGAGTGTAAAGCAATGCAGGAAGCCTAGCTGTCAACTAAGGAGAATCATATACAAAATGGGTATTTTGTGTTATACCTCATTATACTTCTGTAACCACTTTTGCTAGGAGTAATGCTTAAGACATTCTGGTAACAGGGCTGATGGTATTTGGATGCAGTGATTTTTACACAGACACACCTGGTGCTCGTTGCCTGTGTAGACAGGCTTTCAGCATGGGGTATTCCCTTACAGGATGGTTTGGGAGCTGTATTATATACATCTCTTACCATATAGGGAAAATGGATTTTTTTAAAAATAACATGTGCATAGTAGGTTTTCTAACTGAGGTATCTGAAATGCAGGTCTTGCTTTCATGGAAGTTCCAGGATAAGAGGCTCATGTATTCCTGTCCAACAGAAAGCCCTTCATTGCTATGTGTGTCTCATCTCAGTATGAAATGTTGACCTAAACCCTTGCTTGTGTTTCTCCTTGTATATCCTGGCAGCAGAGTAGCTGTTGTTGCTGTTGCATGAGTAACAAAGGCTTTCTATTACCATCTGTCATGTCATACTTATAATTTTCAAGATCCAACCACAGCCCTCCTGGTGCGATTAACTTCGAATCATGATTGACATTAATAGCTATTTTTAAAAGTCAAAAACCAGGCTTTATTTCTGACAAAGGGAGCGTGTTTGATTGATACTGAACTCATTACAATCATTTACTGGAGTCCGGGAGTCCTGGTACAGTGACATTTATGACAGCTTTGTTTCAGCATGCCCACTTAGAACTCTGTTCTGGCTGCGGCGGGCTTGCCGTGATGCTTTGAATTTAATACTGTGTTTTGGGTGTTGAGGAAGAAAGGAGAAGGTAAGAGGCACCTGTAGAGAAAGTAAACACGCATTTTGGGCAGTTTTCCTTTTACAGAGTGGGGGGACATAAATTAAATGTAGCTCTTATGCACTGGCTTTAGCCAATTTTTTGTTTGTGTAGATGGATATGCCTTCTTTAAGCTGTGGTATGCTGGCAGTGGAATTCACGGGGAGTTGAGCTTCTTTCTGCCTGTTGAAAATATAAAAAAAGATGCTCTGCAATGGTACTAAATCCCTAGTGATTGCAACAGCCTCATTACCTGCTTGAGAAAAGCAGGCTTTTCAGTTAGCCTTACTTCTGTCATTCATGCCTGGTTGCTTTTTATTTAATATACAGTAAGAAGTTATGAGTGATACAGCCAAAATTGCTGATTTAACTTTGAAGCCAAGCTAGAAATAAAATGCTTTTGCCAAAAAGAAAAAAAGGGCAAACAGACTTGTATGAACTAAGTTGGCAGAAGTAAATATTGCAGTAGTCAGTAGTTGCATTGATTACAAGAAAAAGAAGGGGCAGCTGTGAAAGAAGTCCAAAGGATGGCAGCTGTGGCCTGAAAAATCAATGTATTAGAATAAGCATTGGCTGTAGTTGAAAAGCATGTTCTGTGAAGAAAATTTTTAGAAGTAGGTATTGCACTTCAGAACTTTGCTCTTCTATTCAGTAGTTTTCCTCTCTCTGTACGTTTTTAATAATTTATGACCTATCTAAAGGAAATTATGAAGCTCTGATATTTTTTTTTGGTGGCAAAATTCAAGACTTTTCAGTACTCAAAATGCAGAACAACTTTAAGATTAAATGACTACTTAGTAGTGTCCATGTCTGCCCCCAAAATTGGTCCTACTATTTCTGTGTAATGTTAAGGAGGTACTTTTTTTTTATTATGAGCCTGTTTCTGGTCCTTAAAGATTTTTACAGGGTTTCCTTCCAGCACTTTGCCTCACTTTTACAAGGTCATGAGTTTGGAGGGTTGGACTGACACCAAAGTAAAACAGAGCTCTCATTTCTTCTGTGTGAGGCATGGAATAAATAATAATAAACGGTAAAGACTGGATGAGCTTGGCAATTCTGCATTAATAAATGATGGCGTAAAAATCAAATTTGTGCAGAGTTGGAGGCAATTTTGACTTTAAGCCAAGTTTCATAATTTTTAATGAAACACCTTACGAAGATGTAATTTTATGGAATAGTTTGTGAAAACAGCAAGCTATGAAACACATGGGTTCTTGCAGAACTGTATAGCAACATGATACATGAGTGGCATCAACTGTATCTGGTTGTACCCCATGCAGCTTCTAAAATAAAGCAAAACTTTAAAGAGGCATGTGTCTTTACACCCCCTGGTCAAAAGATAGGACAGAACATCTCATCCTGCAGTCCCTGGGAGCACCACTACTATCTAGCTGACAAACATGACAGGGTTCCTGGCAAAGTTATGCTCATGGCTGCAAGTAAAACAAACTCCCATTTAAATCAGTACATGGGATCGTGGTGCCTACAAGCAGATAGCACAGACCTCAGGATGCACAGCCAAGCTATTATATGTGTATGTAAAATAAGCTTTTGTTCTTGTAACCAATACATAAACACTTTTGTAGGTATTTGTTGGACGTGCTTGTGAAAACTTGATCTTTCAGTCGGTAGCCTCATGATTGAGATTCTATTTTCATTAAAACTAGACTTGACTTGATTTTGCATGAATGTCACTAATGGAAGAATGTAACCTGTTGAATTTTGTCCTTTTTTTCCCCTTTTTTTGGACTGTGCTTTAAAAAAAATAAGAGTGCTTCTTGGCAGGAGTTTTAAATCTCTTCTGAAGCAACTGTCTATTTTTAAGCTGACTTAGCAAACTGCCCCGACAGCTCTGTAACATTCGTGCTCTGAATACACGTTTGAAATGCAAAGGAGGTGTCTGTTTTAATAACACTGGATAGGAGCAGTGAAGGGAGTGTAATTTTTCTCATGTTCAACATAATTCAGAGTTTTGGCTCTTGGGGAGAGAGTATCGGAAGAAGAATCATCAGTTTGCAAACAAGTTATGATTTGGCTTTGACTAGTTTTGATTTCAGATCCATGAGATCTCTCCAGCTGAGATGCCTGATGAGGATGTAATGAGGGGATCGTATTTTGGAGGAGAAAAAAAGTGGAGATAGCTGAGGTAAAAACATTTAAGCATTTCTCTACATAATACATAATATTTTTTTCAAGTATGAGTGTTTTCTGTGAAATTTATAAAGACAATTATGTTCGTTTTTTGTTGATCATGTCTATTAAAAAGTTGAGAACTGAGATACAGTAAGGAAGATAATTTTGATCAAAGTTGGTTTTCTTTTATTTGGAAAAAAAACTACATGGAAGATATGAGACTTGGTGTTATTGTCTATAGTTGCAAGGTGTGTTGAACAAGGCTTGTGTAATTACATCTCCAAGCAAAACAGTTCAGTTGCTAGTTGAAGGCTTCCTACTCAAGAACACACCCATGCCAATATGAATAGACTTCTGTGGTAGCAGCACTGTGGTCATGGAGCTGATGGTCTGCAGATCCCTGGGAATTCCTGAGCTACTGCTAAATGTTCTACAGCAGAGACCAAAGTAAGTTTAGTGTTGGGTGGCTTAAATTTGTTTGAGAGGCAATCTCATCTCTATTGAAAAATACCTGGGAGGATTTTGCAAATGGAGAAAGATTGAAAATTGCTAGACTACACTGTTATGTGAGGAGCTAATCTAACCCCAGATAAAAGCTCTTCATGGTGCTTTATTTTAACAATTGGCTTCATGTATATACTGGAAAAGAGAATGCTTTTCTTCTGGTTTCTTCAGATGAAGATTTAAGCATCAGGTATTTACTTGTGGGGCAAAAAAAAAGAATTGCTTGTGAGAGATCTCCTACGTGACTGATCTCTTTTGGCAGACAGGATGCCTTTATGGTCAGCCATTAACCAACAAGGCTTTTAAATCAATTATTTAGATATCCAACAGTACCTTGGCACAATTGTTACCTTCTAGCAATGACTTTTAAGTAAATTGTGCTCCAGAGAGATAATCAGTGTCTATCTACAGTTAGTGTGATTTATGCTTCAAGTGTTGTGCGTAGCTTTGACAATATATGCACACTAATTATTTTCAAGTGAAACTTTTTAGTAATATTTTAGTTACTTTTGCTTACCTGATGTGTGATATGGTTAACGTAGACCAGGTTTAATGGATGGGGCTTGTTGCTGCAATACAGGTTCTTGAACAGACTCTATGCAGTTGAGGAGTGTGTCATGCATAAATTTAAGAGGTTAAATGCTACTTTATCTAGAGAATGCGGTGATCACATGTATAAATATTTGTAGACTGTTTCCTTAAGTGAGTGTTTGATTCTGAACTGTAAGACTAGAGTAGAAATTACTGATAGGCTGGATTATTTTTTAGGAGATACCAGTATGCTGAATAATCTATTGTTTTGCCTTAGTTTCCATGCATTTGAAATAGCTTTTGCCACTTTTTAGTACATGTATATTAATATTCTAGGGTGCTTTTTTTAATTGGCTTATGTTTGTTTGAATCTGAATTAAGACTACTTGTGAGCTCTGGCTTTTCTTATCCTTTTAAAGAAACAAGATGAAGGAGGCTAGTCCTATAGACTCTGTACCTTGCATATGTTAAGAGTATCAGAAGGATTTTTGCAAGTTATCCTATGTCTTCATTCAGCTATCTTCTGCTAGAAAAAGAGCTTGTGATGAGAGAGGGGACTTTGCAGATCTCTCTGTTAATCATCCATGTAGTTATGTCTTATTTTGCTCAATGAATATATTTTTCTTAGTCCTGGTTAGCATGCAGAAAGTGTTGTCTGCAACATCTTTTCCTTTGGCACACATTCTTCTGATGTCACAAGGCAGTATTCTTTTGAGGATGTTTGATGGCAGAGGATTCCAAATGTATCCTCACAAAATATTCCACTTCAAATTGGCACTAAAGACTCTCCACTGAGAGAGGAGTGCTCTAGAAATAGCTGTTCCAGGAGAAGTGCCTTCTACATTTTAATCACCAACCAAGCACAAAGTCATAGAATGATATAAATTGTGGTTAGAAGGACTCTCTGGAGGTCACCTCGTCTAGCCTCCAGCTCAAAGGCTCAGGTGAACTGAACTGTCTTGTGGAGTATTGCAAACTTCCCAAGGTGGAAATTCTGCAACTTCTTTGAGCAAAGTAGCACTCCAGCATGGCCACTTGGCTCTTGGGTGGGAGGTTCAGCTAGTAACCAGTTGGCTTTTCACAAGCACCCAATTCTAGGCAGAAGGAGGAATTATTCTCTTAAGGCTTAAGACCTACTCTGTAAGTCAAAACACTTTCCATAAGTAGGCATGCTGAAGGAAACATAAAGGGGAAATTCAGTGTTGGTTTTCTTTAATCATTTTAAAACTCAACAGAGGATTTTGAAAATTAATTATATAGACATGACTGCAAGCCATCACAGCTTTTCTGGAAACAGCAGAATTTCTTCTCCTTGTTTTGCTGATGATGTCATGAGGAATCCGAAGCAGCAGTCTGAACAAACTGGAGCTTAGGCAATGTTTTATCAGCAAAACAGTTATGGATTTGTGTTTAACAGTGTATCGACCATGTATTTTAGCACAGTTGGCAGTTTTATCCTTTAATCTGCTTGTAAACCCTTTTCACTGGCTGGTAAGATAGGCTTTCTCAAAATATGTAAACTACAGAGAGGATTGTGTATAACTCTTGTGGTTAATATGATACCATTTCTTCATATTAGGACTATTTAATAAATAGTCCTAATATGGAAACAATTTAATAAATAATGTAGTTACTTTTTAAAATTAAAAGAAGGGCCAAGAACAGAGTCAAAAATAGGTCAAGCTGGACTGAGCTAGGTACCACAGTAGTTCATTTGAAAATATATTAAAAAGTTGGAGTGAACTGAACAAACCCTGTATTGGGACAAGGAACTGTACTCAACAGTATTGCCTACAGAAGTAATTCCTGATTTCTACTAGAAATAAAACTAAGTACACAGAAATAACAGTAGTAGAGGTCCTTGGAGATACACTCTTTGTTGGTTTTGGGTTGGTGGTTTTTTTTTCCTGCGAGTAGAAACTCATCAAGATTCTTTCAAACTAATTTCCACTGTAATTTCTTTGTGCCTTTTGCAAGCAAATTGCCCGTGGCTTTTAATTTCAAGGATAAGCAATTGTTTTAAATTGCAACTCTTAGATTATGGAATGCACCTGCAAACTTACAATATTTGTTAGAGCAATACAGCAGGAATTTTGTACCTAGTTGTCAGGAATTTGCCCGCCTGAGAGATGTGTGCCTGAGGGCAGGTCTTTGTGCACAGCTTCCCCGGTGAGCCCTGCAGTATAGATTTGCTTGTCCAGAGGTGGCACTTCTCCTTGCTGCAGCTGAGTTTGCAGGTTGCCATGAGCATTAAGCAGTTAGAAATGTGTTCTCACATTTTAACAGCAGTGAGTTCCTGCCCTTCCAGGGCTGGCTGATAATAAAGTTACTGCGTAGAAATGGACGGAGGACAAATGAAGTGCTGCTGAAAAGCTCCATTGTGACAAGCAATATGGAGGAATAAAACATTTCCAGGGGCTTTCATTTGTGCTGCATTATGTGAAATGGATGAGAAACGGTTTCTTTGTTCAGTCAGGATTTTTGTTATGAGGCAGCTAGGTCACCAAGGTGGACTCATAATGAAAACAGGAGGGGAATATTGCTGAATCCTCATTGCTAGCCAGAAGCAGGAGTGAGTGAACAGTAGTTCATTCGCAACTGAGAAACATGAAATGGCAGAGAACATAAGCTTTCTGTTTTATGAGAAAACCTAGGTAGAGGACTTCTTATTCTCATTATGGATAGGCATCATACTTGATTGTATGCACAGTCATAGATACCTCAGGTCTCAAAGCTGTATTGGTATCGGCAGCAGTGGCCCTCCCTTGCAATCCATGCCAGCTCTCTAGTACTTGCATCCCTTATTACATTGAAAAGTAATGGCTGAGAAGTCTGTGTTTCTTTCCATCTCTCTTTCCTCCAATGGGTTAAACATTTTCTGTCTTTCGAAGAAATGAATCAATACCAATCCGAAAATCCTTGAAATGTATGTCATGTTTCTTTCAGTTAAAGGTGTTTTTTGATGGCAACACTTAAGGTCTATTATATAGTTAAGAATCCTAACCTTCCCCTAAGGTATGCAAGTAATATCCTCTCCATTTACAGCTAGTTAAACTGCAGCAAAGAGATAAAGTAGTTTGTCAAAAGCAACACAGCATCATTGCCAGAGAGGAGGCTGGGACTCACAAGTTCCTAATGCTGGAGTGTATTTTGAATTACTAGGTTGCTGTGTCCTAACATAATCATATGTGTGTGTGATTTGCATGTAGCCACACAAGTGAACAAGACTGGTTTTTTTCTGTACCTCTTGACTGTCCTCATGCCAGTCATGCTGTTCGTTTAACCAGCACCACTTGCTAATATTTTTGTTAGCCCATTGTGTATTTTTTTCAGGTTTTCTGGGTTCTGTGTCAGAGAAACACTGAGAATGTCATAAATTGCTAACAAATGGGCAAGAGTCAACTTCAGTAAATCCTTTCTTGAGGCCTTTTCTTCATTGGGTACAAATCTCTCTGCAATGTATACCAAGGACTGATTGATTGCTTGGTACAGTAGATCAAACCTGTGATGAAATAGGCAATTAAATTCATCAAAGAGTTGAAATAGTAATTTACTTTCCCTGGTGGGGTTTCTCTTAAATATGTGTATTTACCCCTTTTCAGATTGTCTCCATTGATTGTTATTCAATGCTTTGTTTCCTTTTCTCTTTTACTATTTAGAAGTTACTTTGTTTTCTGCAAACAAGGCAAAATAGTTTGTGCATAAAGAGCAGTATGGAGTATTACTTCTCTGTGTTCAGAAAAATACAGAAACAAATCTAAACAACTAACTACAAAATCTAAAAAGGTAAAATACTGTGCATATATGTAAGCATATAAATACATGTGCAGATACAAGTAAAGGTACATACCCATGCATGCTTTTCCTCAGTCACTCCTGCTCTAGATGCCTCATGTTCACGATTGTATTTATGAACACAGCGACTCATGTACATCAACGCTTTTTTTTTATATCAGAGGAGGAAAAAATGATGTGAGATGAGGTTGACAATGTATATAGATTTGGAAAGAAAGGGGTACTCGCTCTTTGTGTTGGATGCTGGCAAAACAAAAGAACCTCCTAGTTTGTATGTTTTCCAGAACTCTGTGAGCTGGAGCTGTAGGGATTAAGTCCCTAGAGCACTGTACCAAAAAAAAGAGGGAGATAGACATCTCAGACACTGGCAAACACATTAGAAGACCTTGATCCAGCACTCTTGAAACGACTTGGGAGTTCAATATGGGGAAAGCATCCAGTTCTTCGTGCCTGCCAGAAGCAAAGAAGTTTTGTTCTGGCATTGGCTCATTGGTACCCACTAGCAGCCAGCTATGACTATGCCACATGTGCACGTGGTGCAGTGGTAAAGCGACGGTTTGGTTTTGTCCATGCTCCTTGATTGACTTTGCAGATATCTATTGCCAATACTGCCAAATCATGGCAAAAAGATTGCTGACTGCAGTGATGTTGCATCTCTGAGGTGGCACCGGCACAGTGTGAGCTCTCAGCCCACGGAGGAGGTTGGCTGCTGGATTGCAGGGCAGATAATTATCTGCAAGGTGTGCTCTTCTGATGGCAGAAGATAGCAGCCCAGTTCCTGATGTGCTGAAACTTCATGTGCCTTATTCCAAAATAATATATCTATTGTCAGGAAAGCATTCTTTGGAGAGGCAGATGAGAGGAAGCTTTTAGGCATTGTTGCAATGTTGTATAGTATCAGAGGTAAACAGGAGGCCCAAAGAATGAAGGAAGAAAACTATAAGCTAATCTATCACTTGAGCAAAAGATCAATTAACTGGCAGGCTTGTTAAAAATAATCGGGAATATATCTGAGGAACGAGGAGTGAAAGCTAAGCATCAAAAGCATCCCTTCCTACCAGGGATGAGGATGACCTTACTGCATTTCATAGTTTTATAGCTGAAAATGGCACACTGCCTTTGGATTTTTGTCTCCCTTGTGAATGCTGTTGGCCATGGGGTGCTTCAGCATTGCATTTTTCTCATTTAACCCTGACAGTTTCATATGGGGAGCTCACTCTTAAAAACTACAGTTGTTTGCATAGATTATTTTAAAGACAAAAAAGCCCCACCCCTATACTTTAGTAGGTTCTGTGAGACAGCAGCTCCAAGTCAGTTCATGTTTAGGACAAGACAGTTGAAAGTAGTGCATTTCCCACAAGGACAGGCGCCTTAAACCCTTGATATAATGTACTATGTCTGGCCAGTGAAGATAGGAAAATTAAAGAGACATGATCCTTGATGTGTCTGCTTCTTGCATTTAAGTTTGGTCACAGAGCGTTGCTGTTGGTCCAGGCAGCTCATGCCTAGGGCTGGTTGAGCTCTGCTATCTAGCCAAGCCACGAATGGTGCAGCAGAAGGCGAAGCTTTTTATCTCTCACCTGTTCAGGACTGCACACTTTTTCACAGACCCAAGAACAGAATAAATGTTACAGGGATGTAAGCAAAATACTTCTACCTCTCTCCGCTATGATTACCTGGTCAAAGTCACAGCTTAATCGTCTCTTAGCTGTGTAATGTGAGAGCTGTTCAACACCAGAAGCTAAAAAATCCATACCTCAATGTCACTCTTGTGTCATCTGCTGCCCCTTGGACACTGTTCTGTGGCTTGTACAGTGAAATTCTGGTCTCATACACAGATTCTTAATCAATTTTCACTAAGCTGAGCAAACTCTGGAATGAGAGATAGAAGAGTTTTTAAAGCACATGCCATGGTTTCATAAAAGTATCCCTTTGAAGGTGTAATAGGAAGTGTATGGGCTGGCAGAATGTGGTTTCTTCGTGACAAATTAACAGCTGGTCATGATCTTCCCAAAAGTGCCGTAGGGTTTTTCAGCCTGGTACCTGATTTTTGCACCTCCTGTAAAAGATGCCCCTTCCACCCCTTGGTATCACACTCTTGTCTGCTCAGTCCTGACTCTGAGGTAAGACTGCCATCTATTGAATCCCCAACATTATCTCCTGCAAAATGTAGCTTCCCATCCAAATGCTGACCAATTGCAGTCCTCCTTTGTTTATGAGACCTGACAAGACTGGAGCCCTCTCTGGCATGCCTACAGGCTAAGTCACCTTGCAAGCAGCCATCAAAGAGGCAGCAGCAGCTGAGCAAGAGCTCATATCTTGCTGCATTGATTCCTTTTACACTGAAAGAAGTCATTACAGATGCATCTTTCCAGAGTTTGGTTGTCAGATGCATTTTTCCAGGGCTTGTCAACTTGAGTAGGATGCAGCTGTCTTCCATCAAAGAGGATTTCAGGCACTTGAGGATAATAGAAAGAAAGAGACAAGAATAACTTTCAGAAAACACCAAATTGGAACAAGATTAAGAAGAAAAAAAATTTCCATTCAGCTCATTGATTCCTCTCAATGGTTTCTTTCTGCTTTCATTTATATGCAGGAATACTGTCTAGTCTAATAAGATTCATACCCTGCACAGTAGTAGCAGAAGTTTTTAAAAGCACTGGCAGTATGCAATTTTCAAATGCCTCCTCCCTAGACACCACTTCACCTTAATAGTTTGATAATGTGGAAATCCCATAAGCACAACACTTGTCATTTATTCTTTTGCATTTCAAGATGTGTTTTGTGATTAAGGGCCTTCTCCAAGGCCCATGGAGATCCTCTGTTGAACGCAGTGGACTTTAAATCGGACTCTCTCATTTAAAGAAGAAACCACAGCCCAAGATCATTTAAACCCCTGTAGCTCAATGCTCTTTCCTGGATGCCAGTGCAGTGGAGCTATAGCAATTTACTTAAGCAAAGTCGAGGGGCCTTGAACACCACTGCTGAAGCATTCTTCGTTAGGCTCCAAGGACTTCCCTTACATAGTAAAGAAGAGGATGTGCTGGCAGATGCTGAGGCAGCTGGCCAGCTGTAGCAACACAAAGACCACCACTAAACTAGAGCCTGGTAAGTTTTCAGGCATTCCCTCTCCATGTGCTGAGCAAACCAAAGGTGCCTGGTTAAAAGCCTCACATTTTTTTGCGTATCTGTCTGGAGGCCCTCATGTCTCTCTTGGGCTTCTCCACTGCAAGGCTTTCCATCTTTAGGAGTTTTCCTTGGGATATCTCATAATTCTTTTAAACGAGATGGTCTCTTTCATCCAAGATTCTAAATATGCTCTGTAGGATGGAGCATTGATGCCATCTAAGCTTAAGTTGTGGATCCCCAAAATATTAAAGGCCCTCATTTTGTTTGGCTTTTAATGATGATGTGTGCAGCTGTGTCACCTAAGAAATAAGGTAAGTCACAGCCCCAGTTCTCCCTATTTGCTTTCCCAGGAACTGATACAAGTTGCTGTGAGTACTGGGTCCCGAAGAGGAGTGTATTTCCCTTCAGTGATGAAGCAGCAAAGCTGATTGTTTGCATGTCCTTCCCTTTGGATTTAGAAATGATAATGCTTTCCTGTTCAGGCACTGTAACTGAGATAACCTGTCACCATCAGAAAGAAATGGAAAAAGGAAGGAACAAAGGTTAAATCTTACCCTATCTTGGCATTCTGTGGGTGTTGGGAATACGCTATCCCCTGCTCACTTTCTACACTATGAAGAGCAAAGGCTTCATCTTGTTTCGTAATCAGTTGTGGCGCTTCTCCCAAAGCTGTATGAGCAATGAACTCCTAATGGAGCCTGAAATGCTCAGCCATTGTAGTGTGCAGTATAAAAAGAATAATAAAAGATGGAAATGTCCTCATCTCTGTTAGGGAGGTAAATTGAATGGGCACAGAAAGGAGAACAAGAAGTTTTGGAGCGGATGGAGCAAGTGATACCTTTTGCCACAAAGAGTATCAGCACGAATTGGGTGAACGTGTTGCTCAAAAGGGTATGTTAAAGCGTATATGACTGCTCATGAATGGACATATATATGTTCCTGTGTTCTTTCAGTGTTTGTTCTTGTTACCTGCTTTTCCTACTGCGCCAGGCAAACATGGGCTTCACCCAGCCTGATCCCATGCAGTGGTCCCGTACAAGGCCTTTCAGCACAAAAATACTTGTGCAGTAACCTCTGTCTGAACTGCATCTTGTGGAGCTAGGACTGACAGAAAATGGCATCAAAACCGAAGCATGCTTTTCTTCCTTGCAAAATCTCTGTTTTCTGTTTACCAGTCATCCTTGGGGCTTTTCATTTGGACATCAATAAACTTGTTGCCAAGTGCCAGGCACCCAGAGAAGAATGATGGACTGGGAGCTCATTGTGTGCCGCAAAGGGCAGCGTCTTGTCTATGGCTTGACTTCTGAAGTCTAAGGGGGTTCTGATTTCCCTGGGCACATTGGAAAAACACTGGGAAGTGTAGTTGGGCCTTAGCAAAAATAAATTTCCCCACTCTGCATGTGAAAACGGACAAGTAACTAGTTAATGCATGTGTTTTATTCTTCCCGGAGCAAGTATGAATATGGATCATCATTTGTTTATGCTGGACAAAGCATTTACATAACTTTAATAGGGCTTTCTATTAGTTTGTGACAAATAACAAAATGCCAATATATTTATCATTCCAAACCCATTAAAGCTGTCAGCTTTGCGAATGTTTGATAAAATACTTGGATTCAGACTTGCACATTTTATCCCTTGCCACAACCACTGCTTCATGTATGAGGCATAGCGTTCTCACCAGTTTCTCATCAGGGATAAGTAATTGGCCAATTAAATCATGGGCCATGATATCTTGTAGAGTGGAGTTAAATCAGTGATAGTCTAGCTCTGAACAATTTGAATCTTAATGTAGGATAAATTAAGCTCTCTCCTTTGCAGTTGCCTTCATATGGAGTCTTCTGGTTTGAATAATGAAAGACCTGAATTTGTCAGTCAGATAGGATTTTAGACCTCTTTACTCCCATGGGTGTGTTGCAGGACTGCGGTCCACCTCTATGTTTGTTACTGAAAAGGCATTACTGGCTTGGATATTAAAATAATGCCTGCCTTATTTATGGCTGAATCCTGATGTATTGATAAGAGGAAGAGTTTTGCCAGCATGAGGGCTGTAGGATTTGATTTTGGAGCTTTTTTGGAGCTGAAGGATTACCTTATTTCAGTTATTTCAGCTTCTCAGTGCTAATAGTTGAACCAGTATTAGTATTTCAGTAGTGTCTAGAGGTTTTGAGCTGCACCAGAGCCCTGTTGTATCACAGATGCTGTATAAACCCACAGTGGGGATAAGTCTCAATACTGTAGAGACTGCAGTATGCACAGGCAAAAGGAGCAAAAAGGAAATGGTATCTCTCTTTTTCAGATGGGGTATCAGTATTCACGTGAGATAACAGAGCAGGAACGCTATTTTCAGAAGTGTCAAGAAATAAAGCATTTTGGCAAATGTCAAAAAGAAAATATCTGTCAGAGTTGGGAGGAAGCCAAGGTTTCTTGAGTCTGAATGCACTACTTTGATAAAAAGACAATCTTCCTTTGTGATATCTAAATAAAATTTTAGCATAGGTCTGGAAACTAAGTAGCACTCTTCTGGTAGGTGAGAAAAAGCATTATCCTGGTCGGCTAAGGAGCAAAAAGTAAACAGGCCATAAAAATTAGCTCTTTTTTTTTTCCCCTCTTAATAATTTATAGATGCCTTAGCAACACTGCTACAAATGTAAGAGTGGTTTCTATTTCAACACAGCACACCACCTCATGCTTGGAATAGCTCTTTTTGGCACTCAAGGTTAGCTTAGATGCTTGGATAAGTAGGAACCAAACAGGTGAAGTGTGTGTTTGAGTGCCTAGTGACAAAAGTGGTGTATTTGACACCGGTTTGGTGCTTACACTCGGATTACTTCTGCATTCCTGTGCTGGCATTGGTTGGCATAACTCAGGACTGAATGTTTTCAGACAAGTACCTCCCTGGAATATACAACAAACTCAAATGCTGTTTTTGAAATTAAGCTCATTGCAATATTTTTCTACACAGGGGCAGGGACTCGAGCAGAAGGACAGTTAAACCCTTAAGTTCCTTTAAAAAAATAAAATTCTTTTGTGTTTTTGAAGAAGCTGCTCTGCTGATTAAACATGGCTTATCTATTCCTAACCCATCCCTTGGGTACAAATCAGACAGATTTGCAGAAGCAGTGGTAGGACCGTGAAAAGCCCTGCCTTGGGTTACATTCTCCACTTAATCCATGGAGCTGCACCCAGCTCCCAGTAGTGAGGAATTTGGGCTGATTCTTTTGGCAGTTACAGGGGCAAATGAGAAGGGCACTAATGCTACTTCTGTTCTACTGTAATGATTTCCTGATGGCAAAAGCAAAATGTCGGCTTTGATTGCGGTAGGGCTTTTCCCAGCCCAGCATGAAAAAATGAGTTGTCGAACAATTCTTTTTGGCACTCTGTGAACTTTTTGTAGGTGGATCGTGTGCCCGTACATTAAGGAAGGAACAGACTTGGCCTTTCACACTACATCAGAAGAGGTTGATTGCTTTTTTGGAAGGAAAGTGCCCAGACACCATCAGGGGATAAGTAGTAACCAGCTGGTGAGAGGTATTTAGAACAGAGACACATTTGGAGATTAAGTTTTGACTGTTGCACTGATGGCCTTCAGCCTCGTTGCCTTAGTGGGGCAGACTTGGCAGCACAGAGGAGAAGGAACACCTGTCTGTTGGCTTCTCCAGCTCTGGCTTGAACACCGTATCATTTGAGATGCTGGACATCTGCTGCTAGATGTTGCTCTTGTGAGCACTCTCATACATTTTCAAATAGTTGCCTATGAGATAAATGCAAAATTCAGATGGGGCAGGGTGTCAGGAAGCAAAACCTGAAGTTGAACAGAACACCTTTGCTTTCGGAGAAGTGATTACTGAGCTTATTTAGAAAGAGCTGCAGAACGATAGCGAAATGGGTCTCAGCTGTGCTGCACACCAGACTTGTGCAGAATCTGAAAACAAGATGCGAAAACCACCTGCATTTAATCAGTCTGGGGAGAGCTGACTGAGCCTTAGCAGTACTTCTGATCAACTGCTGGTGCCTAACAACACCCAGGGAGGCACTGGGATTTGTTATGTCACCGGCAAGATATCATAGTGTTATTAATTTAATGCTCTTTAGATTGTTTAATTTGGAAATTCAGATTTAATAGAATGTCAAACTCATCGTCCAGATTCCTAAATTAAGCATGAATTGCTTGGGAGCTTTTCCAGAACTGCTGTTTGTTGCATCAACCCCACTGTCACTTTTATTAGTTGTAGAAGAAACCATTTTGCAAAAAGCTGATTTGATCCTTGCTACAGGAGCTGGGATAGCTGCCTTGAGACATTCTGAGCCTATATTCTGTAAGAACCTGTGATTTTTAATAACATTGTCAAAGCAGTTTTGATGGAGGCTGGGCAGGAGTGGAATAAAAACCAACAAAAGGAAGGGTAATTCTCATTACGGCATTCATAGGGTCTCCGTATCTGACTAGTTCTCTGCTTAATGGCTGTCGTCTCCTCGATCCCCCTGAGGGTATTCAGGTTTGTCTGCTTTTATAATAAATGAGTTATCTAGGTTGGGCATCTTCATTGCATGAAAGCATCCACAAAGAACTAAATTGTAAACACTAGGGTTTTGTTTCACAGGTTAAAAATCATGCTGCGGGATTCAATTCTGCAAGTGCTGCGCTAGATAAAGTTGCTTTTGTGAAAAAGGGAAAGAGATTTAGAATGTACATCTGTATGCTTTTTGTTAACAGATGAAGCTCTGGAGCAACTTTTTTATTTGATCTGTACTGGAGATTTTGGTACAGCGTGCGTGCCTGCAGTCTGGTACCTTGTTAGCAACAGGGCTGTGTGAGTTGCTGAAAATCTTGCCCCTCTTTGGCATGTGAACAGTTCACAACTGAAATAAGGGTGCATCTGGATTTTATCCACTTTTCCTCCACTCTGGCACTTCATAATGATATTGAGGATGGGCTGTGAGACAACAGCTCTTCTGGAAGTGAGTGCAAAAGCCATGTGTCTCCCTCTGTCTCTTGAAGAGCTGAAATATTTGGTTCAAGGGCTTCACGTGAGCCTGTTTTCATTGTAGAAATGCCTGTATTATCAGAACAATTTTCTGGACAATGTGGTTTCTGATCTTCTGTCAATCCAGAACAACTGAAACAGATTTATTTCATACTTTCCTTAAGTTATTTGGAAACATAGGTTAGTCCTTATTAAAAAATATAAAAATGAATTGGTCATTAAGTTCAATTACTTCAAATAGCAAGTGACATCATGCTAAATCCAGAAGGGGCCACTGAAACACTCTGCTGCTCCTCCCTTCCCAGGATAACAAACAATACAAAACCCCTTGCTCCACAAATAGACTAAAGAAATACCCCTTATGCTTAGATTTTTAATTGCATTTTAATTGCATAATCAACAAGCTCCTAAATTTTGGGCTGACGTACTCTTAATGCTGAGAACACCAAGACTCTAGTTTTGCACATCCATTCAGAGACCTATGGTGATACCAAAAAATGTGTATTCTAGTCTGTGTAAAAAGAGGTAAATCTTCACTTCAGAGAGATACTTGGGATGCTTGTTGTAGCAATCATAGCATTCAGGTATTGATGGGGCTCTTGGCTTTGTGCTGGCACCTCTGCTGCAGAAGGAAGACTTGTCAGGAGCTTTAGGGCAATGGAGATGTACAGAAGCATAACCTAAGGGAATTTTTAAATTACTAAATTTGCAGGATTGTTGTTTTGTTTGTTTATGTAGTCAGTTCTATCATGCTGAAAATTTTTCAATCTAGACCAGTAAAGCGTGAGCGTCCCTGTAAGATGTGACTTCTCTGGATTCAGCTGAGCTGTTGAAGAGTTTTCAGAAGCCATCAGACCGCTGCTCTTTGCCTTCTCACGTGCTTTGTCATTTCTGACCTGTTACATTAATTTTTGTTTCGGCTTTGTTTCCACCCAAATGCGCTGGTCACTGGCACCCGCAGTGTGTGGAGCAGGAAGAAATTGAGGGGAAAGGAAAAGGAGCTGGCAGTGTGGTCAAAACCAGACAGTGTAGGAGTGCATTTGGGGGATGACACTTTGCTTCCAATATTTTATACTGTTGTTATTCTGTTTTCATAAGAGTCTGCAGTTAATATTGCTTAGCTGCTAATATGTAGTGGCTAAAATGTGTTCCTGCTAGTGCTGTAGAGAGCTGTGTCCCAACACAAAAAATGTGAGGTGACGTGTCAGAAAGGCAAAGTGACATACTGAGTCAGGAGCAAGACTTTTCTTTCTTTTTTTTTTCCTGAAGGGTAATGAAACCTTGGCACTTGCTGAAAAACAGAGAAAGCTGTTTTGTTTTAATATTTCTTGCAAGTCTGGTAAAGGGCAGTATGGGTATGCTGTGAAGTGAACATGCAGAATGGGTAATTTAATTTTGTTGCTGTTGTAATCTGCTGGGCATTTTTCCAAAACAAGACTAGGGAGTAACTGGCATATTTCATTACAACTGCCCAGATGACTAGGAGGAGATTAAGCCTTTAATTACAAGATGGAACATCCTGAGCCAGTGTTACAGCTTGTGGCTGAAGCCACAGCCAATCCTAGAAAAACCTAGAGGATCTCAAATAGATCACCTGTATATAACTGGTAAAGACATTTTGGCTTGCCTACTCATATATTCATTTTATTGAGGATTAATATTTTCCTTGAACTGGAATAATTCCCATGAGTCTGGTCTCTTAAACACACAGCATTGAAACAAATTGACAGCCAGTTCTTTTCCTCTGTTTGCTTATCAGTAACATAGTTTTTAATGGGTGCTACCCTGTGTGGGTAGGACCTTTAAGCACCATAGATAAAACCTCTTGTCTTCTTATTGCCTTTTCCCTTCAAATTTGCAGGGCTGGTTGCCATCAGCAGTTGTGAATGATTAGCATTCTTGCTGATTTTGCTTGCCATCACACTGTCAAGCTAGGAGATGACATGTAATACTCATGTGGAAGTGGCAGAGGAAAAAAAATACATTTGTTTCCTTGTCTTAAAATGAGTGAAAAGCTGAATGGAATGAACATAATGAGTACCAAGAAGGGTTGTCTTTTCAGAGTAGTTTGTTAAGCCAAACTGTGTGAATGAGTGGATTACTGTTTTACTCAGACTGTTTGGAATAGTGATTTTTCACTTGAATATTTTGATTTAAGGAGCTCCTTCAACGCCATTGGTGCTAATAGGAGGTGAGAGGGCTCAATTTATTACAGGAAGACAGACCTAAAATTATTCCTTTATGCACAAGACTTAAGCGATTAAATTTGGGATCTGTCTGTAGTTGGTGTTTTAGTCAGTAAAATATGCTGGAATAGTAGCCAGAGCAGAGTGATGAAATTTATTCTACCAGTTCATATACATATGTTGAAGATTGGCATGGAAAGCTGTATTTTGCCAGTGTCAGTCTGCCAGCAAAATGAATGAGAAAAGCATTCACTGGCACAATGCTTGAGTATTGCAGACAGTACCTGGCTGTGAAGAACAGCCATTCTCTGTCAGCTCCACAAAGCTGTAAGATATGGGTAATTTTGTTATTCAGGTACCTTCAGACCTGCATTGTGATCATTGATGCTGAATGATCAATTAGCTCATGTCTCTCTCCAGGAAGTCTCAAAGCAGCTTGCTACCTTGGTAGAGCAGTGTTACTGGGCTGTTCTGGGTTGGAATTAGTGTAGCCTTGTGCTTTGGGGGAAAAACAATCATTTAACCCAAGCAAATAATAATGGTAATAGGACAGCATCGGGAAATTTCTTGCACTCTTTGGGAATCCCAGAAGATGGATTCCAAAACATGGGCTGTGAAAATTTTATATAAGGATGCTTAAAGCATCCATATATATATATATATATATATATATATAACATGAGTGGCTGTATTGACTCAGAAAACCTAACCTTGTCTCCCGAGTTAGGTTATGGGTTTGTGTATTTGAAGAGGAGGAAGTTAACTGCAGTTTAATCAAGAGTTAATTTTCATCATACCAAGTCTGGCCCATTTGCAGTTTACTGTGTTTTTTCTGAGAGATGAGGAGAATGTATCCAATAAATAACACTCAATATTCAGAGTGGCCAAGGAACAATGGAAGTGTCCTGAAAGAGTTTCTATTGTATATTATAATCAGCAGCAGTGATATTGAAGGAATTGTTCTGTTTTTATCCCTCTTCATATTCTTCCAATCAATGCTGAAAGATTAAAAAAATAAAAATCACACTTTCGGGTGGGTTTACGTGCACAGTATTTAATTTGTGGCACGAATCAATGCAAGTCTGGAAGAAGAGCACAGGAAGGTTGGGTTGCTTTGCCAATACACTGCTCAGCAGCCTGGTATTTCTTTTCATCATTGCTCTAGGCATCGATATGACTCTGTGAGTATAAAAAGATGCATTTTTGTGTGGAGTAAGGATCATGGTTCTGGTGCTATGGAAGTCAGTGTCGGCGTTCTTCAAGCCTGCCAGGGTGAATAAGTTTGAAGGGTTTCCCTGTGGTTTAACAGAGTAGGGACACCCAGCATGAGGTTCCAGAGAACTTCTCTGCAGCATCAGGAAAATCAATGTGTTTGATGTTTGTGGTAAACTCTGTGCAAGAATGTCAGTGGGAAAATTAGTTTCCTTATTAATGAAGCTTAACCTGTGCAAGCTGTAAGTCCTGTGGGGTGTAGGCGTCCAGGTCCTCTTCTGCAGTTTAGCAGCACCTTGACTTCAGTAAAGCGCTCATCCTGGAAACTCCTTGGTACTCCCGCACTCGGAGTAGCGTGTGTTAAAAGAAACAATTGAAAATAGCCATGGAATAGGATTTAAAAAAACAAACAAACCCCCCAAAAACACAAACGACTAAAAACCAACAAACCAAACACGGACTCTGTACGTTTTCCTCATGAGTGTCTGCCTTTGTTTGGCATGAGGTGTCTTCTCCTTGAGAGAGGGCTCTCAAAAGGCAGTGACAGTGTGGAGTTTTTTATACGTTACAGTGTCCTCATCTGGGAGAACAAGAACTGAGTGCAGATACGTCAGCTGTAGTTGAATGACTGAAATGTTGGTGACCATCAGGAAAAACTAAAAATGCATATGAAATCCTACTTCAGTGGGATTATTTTAAAAAGGCAATGTCCCACGAGAGCTCAGTTTTAGACATTCCTACTCAGAAATCCTGTAGCTGACACAAAATTCTATGGACCAGCCTTTTCCATGGAATACAGCACAAACAAGCCACAGCCTAGTGAGTTGATCCTTTTCAGCGTCTCAGTTCAGGCAGTCCTGCTGCTGTATTGGTGGGAATTTTCTGCAATTGAATTGCCACTTAATGAGAGAAGAGAGTATTTTCAAAGGTGAAAATATCCTTGCTAGCTTCTTTGGAAAGGGTTTTATCTTTTTGAGAGCTTTTAACTTGACATCAGAGGAAGTCAGTAAACTAGCAAGTGTTTTGGTACGTAGAGGTCAAGGATAACTGTTACACAAAGTGGCTGGCAGAGAAAATCCAGGCCTTTTAGCAGTGGATTCATGCCATAGCAAGTTATGATCAGACAGTTAAATAGCTGGGTTATTTGCATCATCCGTGTGGCGCTGCTGTGCTATTAACTGTTTCTCCTAGCATCCTCCACAAAAATCTTTTTGAGAGTTTATATTTAATTGCAAATCTGTCCTGAGGTCCAGTCGTCTTGTCCTTGTGGCTTAGCAAGGATACTAAGAGCTGCAGGCTAGGGCATATTGCTTTAGCGTAAGAAATCCAAGGACTTTGTTAAAGCAGCTCTTTCCTTTATTTGTTCTTATGTTTTCTGCTTTCCATCCTTTGAACATGACAGGAATTATTTTTATTTTCCCCAAGAGTAGTGTACATTGTGAGCACCATATATGTCCCTGGCTAAAAAATTAAGGAGAGAACAGTTGCAGCTATTCCTTGGCCAGTGGCAGCAATCCCTGTGTGTATCAGCCATTCATCAGGCTCTGCGGCTTAGTAGCTGCTACAATTGCCTCTGTTTGTTTATGGCTATGGAATTATATTAGGAGTAAATTTGGGGAAAATTTCCATTTTCATGGTACACCTGGAAGCATCAGTCATTGCATAAACTAGGCCACCTTACCCCTGTTGCTGCAGAAGCTGAAATACCACCCTTTCCAGCCCTGCTATAAACCTCTTTCTTGGAGGTGCTTCTGTCGTCACCTCATATCTGGATGTGATCAGTGATCAGGCCCCCTGAAAAAGAAAGCCAGCCAGCGAGAGGGTACATCTGCACCAGCATTTTAATTTGGTTTAGAAATGTACTTTTGAAGTGAACCCCTCCAGTTGTCACAGCAGTCCTGGTGCTTATGAACTGGGCATCTTCTGGAAGAAATTAAACCAGGAGATGGACCTCACGTATCCAACTGCTAGTTCCTATTCAGTCCATGGGAGACTAAAGTGAAGCTATTTCCAAGTAAGCTGCTCTGAAACATGTAAGGTGTGGTTGCTGGGCCATTAGCACCACTGTTTGTCATACAAAACTACTCCTGTTGGGTGGCACCACTTGCTCAGTAGACATAGCCCAGGACTATGGAGCTGTGTAGAGCACTCACTCCCTGGAGTTCAGCTCAAGACTTTGCGTATCTCTACCCTTGTGTGGGGGACTCCAAAACCTACCTTGGTGGAGATGGTGGCAATGGTGGTTGTTTCGGCAGCCCCTAAGTGCCATGCTCACACTTGGGGAGAGTGAGATCCCCTTCTCAGAGAGTAGCATTGGGGCAGCTGCTGGCCAGGGAGAAATGCCTCTGTCCTCCTACAGTAACCGTGGGCCTTTGGAGATGGGTGATCCATATGCACTCTATAAATAGTTTTCCTTCTTCAGTGTTGTGAAGAAACACTGCCACCAAGACTCTGGATCTGTTAAGGGCTGGAAGAGCAGTTCCATCTGCTTCATTTCACATGATGTTAACTAAAAAGTGCCAAAGATAGTGCAGAATTCAAATACTTTCTAGTAGCAATGTTTATTACTGCTACTATCTGAATGAAACAGAAGAAATTATTGTAGGTACATAGTTGATAAATGATCAACAGCGAACACATTGTGTGGAGGCTGTGAAAGTTCAGAAGATGCCCTGCAGCAGCTGAACAAAAGATGGGAGTTGCTGCTCATTCCCACCATGTGGGCCGGGTAGTAAGTGGTGTATTTCATCCCTGCCAGGACGACTGGGTGGGCTTGTTTTCTTTCGTGCTGTACCAGAAAACTGTCTCTGTGGTAGCCGCACAATACCAGCGTTTTCGGTATTATATTACCATAACTAAAAATGCTACTGCATTACTAGAAAACTGCCAAATTAAATGTTTCAAATAACCATGGTGCCATTTGTCTGACAGAATGTTTGATTTTTCTGAAGAACCATACAGCATGCAGAATTAGGCGAGAGGAAATACATTGCATGGTTATTAATTCTTTAATATTCAAAACTACTTAGCAGTGAGCGTGTAGATCAAAGCTTAGCTTGAGAAGATTGAGCTTTCGAGACAGGAGGTATTGGGAGCAGTCTGGAGCAATATAACAGAATCCTGTAAGATAAGAACCTCACTGATTACATTTCCATTAGTTTTAAATTCTCCTTTGTGTTCAGTTTAGACATCTTCGTGGCTCTTGTATTGCAGGTTAAATGTAATCTGTTAAACACTTGATCTGTTTTCCCAAATTGACAGGCACACTTTCCATTTTTAATAAATGTACTTGGAATTTTGGTAGCCATCCTTTAAGCAGAAAGCAGAAATATTTGTTGATTTCTAATTGTTACCTTAGATTATGAAGGAACGAGATGAGTTCTAATAATCCTTTGTTCATTGAAACCAGACCCAAAAGAGATATTTCAGACAGGTCAGATTTTCATGACCTCAATTGGTGTAATTCATAAAATGGGAAAAAGAGGGATAATCTTGTAGTCTTTGTCGGGATGTGCATTTAGTGGTCTGGTTCATATTTAAAGCCCAAGCCTACCATAAGCAGATTTGCTATTGATTTCATTGGAAATACAAAAAGTATTTTATACCCCCAAATTATGGAAAGCCAAAATCTGACCCTCCTGAAATCAATGACAATTATACTAGATACTTTGAAAGGCACAAAATTTGGCCTCAGGCTCCTCTAGATATACATGGAAGCTTTGGAAAATGAATTGAAGCACTACTTCAGTTCAATGACGCGAAAAAGAAAATAAAACATTAAGGGTCATTTTCCTCTCTCAGTGGCTTTTTACCATTTAATGTACTCAGCAGTTTGATAATATCAAATCTTCTGAGATAGTGTGCTAGTGTATATTACAATTTGTTGTCATTGAAAAGGATCAATTAAGCAAAATACTGATTCTTTCTTGCAAACCTATCATATTTCATTAGGATTAAAAGCATTCCTCTCCATAATTTTTAATTATTGAAGAGCCTGAATTTAATCTCATGAAGCTGTAACTCAGTTGAAGCAAATTAGAGTCTCTACAAATCACAAATCCTATGTTGGCAAGAACACAAACTGATCCAATGCATTCTTTGTATTTCCTTGATGTATGCTGTGTATTTATTTCTATAATTAGCACAAGTATAAAAAAATAACACAGATTAAGACAGTAAACAGTCCTGTTTACAGACCTTTGACTTTGAGTCACTGGAATGAGTGAAAGGGGAATGCTGAGTGCTGGCTTAGTTACATACACAAGTGAAAAGAGTAAAGCATCAGAACAGAAAAGCAGGTTTTAGGAGATGTTAATGCTACTTATGTTAATAACCCTCCATGTGATACAAGAAAGTATATAAATGGTTCTTTTACCATTGCTATTTTTACCTTTTGGTCCTAACTGGCACAGCTTCAATTAAGGAAAAGGTCACCAAAAGGTTAAATTCTTAGTGTTGTTTTTTTTCTTTTTTAAATAAAAAACAGTTTTTCAGCTTCCTTCTCTTTTTTCCCCCATTTTTATCTCCTTCCATCATTGCTAGTACCACTTACAAACACTCTTGGGGCTGCTTGATTTGTCTTTAATGGGTATAAAGCAATATTGGGGCGGATTTCCAGCATGTATAACAATCAGCATGGCTCTTTTGACTTCAGTAGACATACATTGATTTTGACTGAACAAAGACCTGTTATTTTATTTTTGCGGTGTCTTTTCTTCCAAAGACGTGCCTGATTTTGATCCTTGATTTATCCTTTTTTTCCCCGAGTCTTACAAAAATGCATTTAACATTGCTAGATATCAAATGGTGGTTTCAAAACAGTGGGAGTAAATAACAATTAACAGAAAGTATAATATGCCATAACAGAAATGCAACTCTATCTTCTACAGCTAATTAGCAGTTGAAAGTCAGATTTCTACATTTAATTTGTGTGTGAATAGAGCAAGTCTTTGTAATTGAAGGTTGTCAAAAGAGGAGATATTTAACAGCTAGCTTTTAATTTAAAAGGTGAGTCATTTGTTAACTGCTTCATGGCTTCCACAGTGTAGGGTGTGCCAGACTCTGTGGGCATCCAGCAGGGCTGCCCAGTCTTCTAGATGCCTACCTCTCCCCTGGAGGCACCAGGCGCTGGGGACCGTTGTCTCAGCAATTGAGAGCTGTGAGGTATGTGGAATATATGGCAGCGTATAGCAATGGCTTCAAGTTGCGCTAGGGGAAGTTCAGGTTGGATATTAGGAAACATTTCTTCACTGAAAGGGTTATCCAGCATTGGAATGGGCTGCCCAGGGAGGTGGGGCTGTTGTCTCAGCAGTTGAGAGCTGCGAGGTATGTGGAATATATGACAACGTATAGCAATGTGGAAGCTCGGCACGCATCACTGCACATGCCTGAGGATGTTGTGAAACACCTTGGGGAGCGCTGACTGGGTTTTCCCTACCCCAGGTGCACACCAGTGGTTCGTTAATGTGTGCCCTCCATGGGTTCTTTGGTACTGAAGTGTCAAACTCCTTTTATGAAGAGGCAAACGTGTGAAATTAAAAATGAAGGGGTTTATATGCAGTAGGCTGGGCTGCACCTTGAGCTGTCCTGTGCCTCAGCAGAAGGGGAGCCTTCTGGCTGGTGGTAGCAGGTATAGTGAACTTTTCACAGGTATGGTCTGCGTCCTTCTCTGCTTTCTACTCACAAGCTTGGCACGCATCACTGTACATGCCTGAGGGATGTTGTGAAACACCTTGGGGAGGGCTGACTGGGTTTTCCCTACCCCAGGTGCACACCATTGGTGTGTTAATGCGTGCCCTCCATGGGTTCTTTGGTACTGAAGTGTCAAACTCCTTTTATGAAGAGGCAAACGTGTGAAATTAAAAATGAAGGGGTTTATATGCAGTAGGCTGGGCTGCACCTTGAGCTGTCGTGTGCCTCAGCAGAAGGGGAGCCTTCTGGCTGGTGGTAGCAGGTATAGTGAACTTTTCACAGGTATGGTCTGCGTCCTTCTCTGCTTTCTACTCACTTCTTCCAGGCTGAAGGTGAGGGAACAATTTATCCCATACCTTTGAAAACCAGAAGAGACCTCGAAAGAGGTCTTAATCTGCTAATTTTTCTGCCCTGCTTTGACCTTGAATTCAGTGTACCATGGTACCATTCCGTTACAATGTTTAGCAGCTGCACAAACACATTGAAAACAATGAAAGAAAATCCTCAGATGGTGCCATTCGCTAGAATTGCTGAAATGCTACTCAGCAGTGCACTGGCTGCGTTCTCTTGAAATTTGGACAGGTTTATTCAGTTCTTATACATATTTCTTTGTTAGTGTAGTGTTAGTTTGTGTCCATTTACTTGATGGCAAGGCAGTTGCCACTGACATTGTTGTTCTGTCTCTGCATGTGAAGTTTTGTGCAGTTGGTACTTCTGTTGGCACGGAGCTTTGGGATTTGTCCTCTTAGATGTGAATTAGAGGAAGCCTGGATGTTGAAAATGCAAGAAGCTTAGTTAGAAATTACTTTTGTGTTGAAAGGAAAGCGTTGTTTTACTAAAATGTACTCATTTCATCTAACGTCTGTTTCTCAAGTGCAAGATAGAGTTTCTGGTCACAAAAAGAGTGTCTCTCTCCAGGATATGTAATGGCCTCTTGATTCAGACACTTCTATGAGAAGCTGGAGCTATAGGTTCAAGTCCCTGGTTAAATCAGACAAAGCAACAATTTGAGCAGCTTTTTTTTTTCCTAGATCCTAGGGGAGGTTTTGTTTAGGGGGATGGGGTTTCTTTAACTAAAATTTTAAACGTAAATTCCTTACCCCAGTGTGGAACAGGAAAATACTCAAAATGTTGATAATTTCACAGAAAAAAACCAAACCTGTCTTTAATACTGTGTTGTGAGGAGCTCTTTCTTTAACTGATGTATCCTTCATAAGGAAAATGTGATGGGTTAGTTCAGACCTGTAGGGCACTATGTGCAATATGTGCTGGTCTGGAACCCCATTTTGCTGGCAAGCCCTGGAGAGCATGGAGGAAAGTCTCCATATGTTCCCTGCTGTGACCAGGGAGCTTCTGCATTAGTCTACCAGTTGTTGGAGCTGCTATGTCCAGGCTGTCGCAAAGAGGGAGAGATGTGGGAACATGATGTAAACTCCTCTCCACTCGTGGGGAGTGGTTGCAGTTTGAGGGAAAGGGTAGTTCTTGCGCTGTCTGGAGGACAAGAACATGGGTTCCTCCTGGCCATTGTGGAGCAATGGGTGGTAGGGAAGGTGCTTTGTGCTTCAGTAGGACTCTTACTACTTTCTGTTAGAGATAGAAAACAGTCTTTGTTTTCTCCTCCTCCGTATTTCCCTCCATCCCCCACATAAATTGTGAAAAATCTTCCCTTATAAATACACTTCAAATATATGTATGTATATTTAGGCACACATATATTTGAGTGTATGTAGGGTTTTCTTGGATTGTCCTGGGGATGGGCAGGTGGTCAGCAGGTGGAGAGCACTAGCACATAGCAAATGACCCGATTAGTTTTCCCCTGTTAGCCCAAACAATGCCAGCCCTGCTAGTTATTTCTGGAATGTGTTACAGTGGAGCCACGTTCAGCAGACTGGCTTTGTTGCTAAGGAATAGTGACAACCAAGCTGATTTCTAAGCTTTTCAAAAACAATGTCTGAAGGGATTTCCCTCTGGCCTTACAGTACGCAACCATAAAAAAAAGCTGATTTCTAAGCTTTTCAAAAACAATGTCTGAAGGGATTTCCCTCTGGCCTTACAGTACATTAATCTTACCATCTCCTATCAGAATTGCAGTGTATTCATGTTTAGGTATCACAGCTTGGCTGGGGGAACATTTGTAAACACAGGCAAATGTGTCTTCTCTGAGCGTTGGGGGTCTTTTCGTTTCAGGAAAGCAATTTGGCCACTTCAAATAATTCTTTACATCTTGTGAATTCAGTGCTCAGGAATGGCTCTGGCCTGGCAATCCTAGGTACATAGTATTTCTGTTTTGCCAAATAGCTTTTACTTAGAGTGGGGGGAGAGATGTCTTTTCTGTTGTGTGCTGCAAATCAGCACCAGGTCAACAAAGACCAGGTAATACTGCAGTAGAGTTTTTCATGACGTCTGCATCCAGCCATCTGATCAGAGAGATCTGCAGCATCCTTTTAGAACTCGGTAGAGTTAATTCCAATGATGGTTGTACAGGGAGGACATGAGTTTGTTGCTGTTGCTAGTGAATTGCAATGCCCATTAGTTCCAGAAGCAGACAGGCTTTGTTGCCTGAAGCCCTCTTGCTGTAGCTTTTGTAGATGGTCTGTGATGGCCATTCTACATGAACCTGTTAGAAGAGAATTGTGAGTGAGGAAAGTAAATCTGTGTGTGTGTATTCCGTCAATTGCAAACATCATCTCTAAACCAATAACTGGCTTAAAGCATCCCCAAGAGCCAGGTACATTTTACACTTAGAAGGGTGACAGGACTGTGGACTGCAATTATCAGTATCCTTTTCAGTGTGCACTTAGTGTGGAATGGTCAGAGAGCTGGATAGCTGATATTAATACCTAGAGACATTAATATGAATTATTATTCAACATTAGCTCCCCATTTTACCTTCAGAGTTGTGCTACAAAATTAATCTGCTTTCAGTGAAGTATGAAATCATAGGAACTTTGGACAAGAAACTGTTTCCTACTTCAAGTCATAAATTTCCTTTGGCTAAACCAACGTTTTTTTGGAGCACCCAAAATAATAAAATATACCAGAATATAGATCATGTCATTTTTATTTTTCTTGAGTATTACTGTCAGAGTAAATCCATAAAGATGATTAAAAACTGGCTGCTTCTCTCGGTCCTTTCATTTCTAAGGAAAGAAATGTGCCAGTCTCAGCAAACAGATGTCCACATCATAACAATCATCATCGCAGTTGGCTTGAAACGTTGTCTGTCTCGTAACTGCATCTGACTGAAGGGATTTGGAGTTTTACCTCCCTTGTTCTCTCTAGGTCAGACTCCAGAGAATAACAAAGGAGAGTAAAGAAGCCTGATTTGTTACTTGCATGTTATAGTGTGTGGGTTTTGAAATTCCATGCTTTTCCTGCACGTCCTTTAGGAATATCACGTTATTAAAACAGACATGAACAGAAAGATGTAGACAATATTGTTGTATGATTGTCAGTTTACTCACACCATGCTCAGCCTGGGAGGGGGATGCAGTAAGGATTTAGTGCAAAGGAAGTGGGAGAATGAATTCAGTTTCATTCCTAGCCCTTGCACAAGCACTGGATCACTTTGCAGGACTGAACTTATCAGAACAGAGGTTTGATCTGAGTGCTTTTGGCACTTGCTTTTGCATTTTTTGGGAGCTTTGTGCAAATTCTTTCACTAACTCCTCTAAGCCTGCAAGTCAGACTTATTGGATATGCCTGGGATCTAGCTGTATATTTTTAAGATTTAAAGATTGCATGAAAGTGCAATTTCCTGAATCCTGGCTTTCCATCTTCTCTCTGCATAACAACAACTCTAAGAGCCAAGAGTAAATTTACAGACAAAATAAGGTGTTTTGACCAATACTTTACTGAGGAACAACATAAGAATTTGCTGCGGGCAAAATAACTTATCAGCCACCAGCATATGCAAGATATAAGAACAGGATGCTTTGGGGGTGTTTTTGTTCCTAGATGGATTGCAGATTGACTAAAGGCAGAGATGTTGGCCAGTCAGCATTGGTAAGTAGTGTCTCACCATAGAATGAGCATGGGGATTGCATTGTAGAAACACTGAAGTCCCACTTCACAGATTACAGTGTTGTTTGGTGCACGTGCAATGAAGCAAGTGTGTTTCAAAGTACTTTTAATGATGTTGAGTTGGATTTTTATGAGAAAGAAGTGATTTTAGGCTGCTGCCTTGTAGGGTAGGGTGCTTTAATCCCAAACTGCCACAAACCGCTGTCTCTAGCGTTTTGTCAGAGTTGATGGTGCCACAAGTGAAGCCTGCTGGGGCATTGGGTGGGATAGATCTCCCCTCACAGTCCAAAAAATAGTCCAATAACATTAAAACAGAAGGGTGAGTCTGACCTGTATAGGGAACCTTACCATATGCAAGGCCATGGCATGCTGTACATGGCATGTGTGTCTTGTGGTTCTTGTGCTGTGACCTGCCATGTGTGTAGGGTGACGGGGGTAGGGAGAGGTCTCAGGAAAATGTTTGTCTTTCAAGAGGACTGCATCTTGTCTGCTTATACAGAAATGATAATGCTGAATTTTTTACATAGTTAATTTCCATGGCAACGCAAATAATCTCATAAATATGGGATTACTGCTTTAGGATCAAAGAGGGGGAGAACCCAGACTGTGAAAGTTCTTTATTTAAATATCTTACCAGCAAAAGGAGTAACAAAACAACTCTCAAGATCTGAGCACATTTTCCTTTTACTTCTGGATGATCCACAAAACCAAGCCTTAAATGTTACCTAAATAAAAGCAAAAATGTCCAGCTCCCTTACTGTATTATCTTGTCAGCATTGTTTGGTACTTCTGAGTGCTCAGCAGACAATGAAATAATTGCAGTTGGAGCAATGAAGTGTATCTAAAAGAAAACCCCTCTGTCTCTTAGAAGTAGTGCCCTGGCATCAGTTGGCTGGAGGGTGAGAGCCCGAAAGAGAAAGCAATACTGTCCACGTTGTGAGAGTGATTGACTCATCCCAGACTGCTCTTAATGGGAACTCCAGTGGAAATATTTCTTCTCAGCAGACTGGTTTTGGGGGGCAGCAAAAACGTATGTGGACTTGCTGAAGAATTCTAGATGGAGTTCACTGCAGTTTTCCCCACAAGAAGATTGCTTCAAGCATCTCTATGTCCTCTGCTTCTCTTCATCACATTTGAATGCTGTTTGTCTCCTGCGTACCTATTTACATATCATAAAGCTCCGGAGGAAATGTAGGTTTGTAGAAAGGGCTTGCCAGCTGCCATTTTTCCTAAAAGAAAAGCTGCAATTTAACATTAACCTAGCAATTAAGCAAAAATTTACGCTAACATGCTGCTTTCTTGCATAAAAATCCCTCTCAGCAACTCTGAAAATTCTCTACGAGAAAGGTAATAGAATAATTCCCAGCATCTTTGATTTGGAAAAGCCATTTTCTGGCATGATTGATATTTCCTTTGTGTTAGCATGGGAGGCCATAGAAAGAGGAGTAATCTCTCTAATGGGTGTACTCCACGCTGGTGCCTGGGGTCCATGATACATTTGTCAGGCTTTAATTAAAGCGCTGGAGTTGAATTTCCACAGTAATTAACTTTTATTTGCAGTTATACCATGTCTCTCATTTTTGACACTGACACTTTCTGTTAGAGAGAGGAGCAGCAATTGGCACAAAAAATAAAGAATGTGGAAAGGAGGAATAATTTAAGGAAGGGCATTGTTTTTGCCATGAATTCTGAAGGAGACAGAACTACATATTTTTTTTCAAAGTGGCTTGCGGTTTTGTTGTTAGCTACCTAATGTGTTTTCTCTCCTGCATAAACACGTATCCCATTCCCTTGGTTACCCTTCCTTATGCAATGTCCAGTAGTAAACAAGCAGCTTTTGTTCAGTACATTCCTTGCATTCAGGTTACAACAGGTCTTTTCTTGTGTCTTGTAGAAATGTTTTGTAATCTTTAGGCAAATGTTGACTTTTAAAGCATGAAGAATATATTTGCTGGGGAGGCTATTTGAGCATTATCCCTGGACTGAGACTTTTAGTTCAGCTATACACAGGATTTTTAAGAGTAAACATCACAGGAACCTATGTCTTATTGTCAGCAGTGGGTTTGGAGTGCAGAAATCTCTCTCATTGAACATACAAATTGCTTTTATTAATAGGAGTTAGATACTTGAGCCTGCTCTTTAGATACAGCTTTTTCAGGTATTTTTCTCTTCCACTTCTAATTCATGTAGTTTTCTACTTGAATTTGCCATGTACTGTGAAGTACTATTATGTAGGAGAACAACTAACAAATCCACAGGTCATTGTTGTTCGTATTTGGGTTTGCTTTAACAAAACAGCCTTTCCATGAGCAGAGAGACACAGACCTGGAATCCAGTCCCCTTCTGTCTCAGCTGTTCTATCAATCACCCTTCCACAGACTCAGCTCCATTTTAAAAATTAACTGTTTTTTATTCCACTACTGCAGTTTGAAATCTACTTGGTGACCATCTTCTGATTGCCCATCTAAATGTGTTCACAGCTGGCTCACACCATGTCCTCACCAGTGCCAATCAGCACGTTCCTGTGCTCCTGGGTGAGACAGGTCAAAGCATCTTTGCAGGCTGTTACAGTTCTGTTAAAGGCTCTGAGCAAAAATTAATTTCTCGGGTATCCCAATGTTGTCTTGTCTCACTCAGATTGATCTCAGTGCCTTCCAGAGAGAAAGCTGCTTGCTAGTGATTTCTTTTTTTTTTCTCAAACCTGTTGGTGCAAAGTAATCTTGGACTTTGCTTTCTGTAATTTACAGCACTATCTTGTTCCCAAAATACTTGAAATGCATCCCTTGTTTCTAAACTACGGAGCCGTACTTGCCACTATAGCTTTGAAATGGGTGATAGGATGGTCCCTCTGAATGTGATACTCCCAAGAAAGAAACAGCTAAGAATAGCATTGCTTCTAAAACAGAGCGCTAGAGATAATTAAGTAGAACCCTGTAGTAAATCAGTGTGGCATTTAAGGGCATGACAAAGACCATGAAAAAGAAAGGTAACAAATTGTATTGCGAGAAATGCTAATTGATCATTGTTTGCAATTTCAAGCAGTGTCTCCAGATTTCATTTTAATATTTCCTATGAACTGAAAAGCAACTGCAGAACTGAACTGGCTGTGATAAAATAGAAGCGTGGAAGCTGGAGAGAGACATGGGCTATTCATGCACCAAATTCCTGTGAAATCATTCCGTGTGGCAATATATTTCCCAGTGTTTTGCCTGTCTTATTTTGTAACGTGCCAGGTCTACTCACCCGAATTGTCTTGGAAGACTGTTCCATAACAGAACGTGTCTGGGTACTGTGAAATCCCTTGCGATATTTTCCCTGTATTTTGTGTTCTTGATTTGTCTTGATTCTTCCTACTTCTTCCATCTCTGTACTTTGTGTCTACAGCATTTATCCACTGTCTATTGAAATTGTTCCTTGTAGATAATTTCACTGGCTCTTTGATTATCTTTAGCTCTGAACTTATTTCAGTGAAAGCATCTGGTTAGCAATGCTGTGTCATGGACTGCGTAGCCTGTTTTACGTTGCAGTTGCCCACGACTTCTTGTGGAGAGAAATCTCATGTATATGTTCCACTGCAACATCCACTTGGAAAAGAAGCTTGGGTGAAACCCAAGCTAAGGCACTAGTCAGAGACTCTGAAAGCCTTGATTTGATTTCTGACCCTGCTCAAGTTCCCAGATATGATTTTGGACTAACCAGTTAAGCGGAAATCTATTTCACTAGGTCTTTGTTCTCTAAAAAGGGCCTGTTCACTTGGAGCAAGGTGCCTAGGCTTTGCACATTGTCAGTGAGGGAAGATGGGCACCAACAGATAGTGAGCCATCATATTTTAAGATATGCCTTCATCCCAACTTTAAGTCAAGATCAGTCATTACCCAGGACAATCACGTTTTTTGCATTGATTAAGAAGGAGCTTATGCAAGTAACTTGCATGCGATTGCTTATTTTTGTATGGCTAAAAAGGGAGGAGATGAGTCTTGGATCAAGTCTGCTTTTAAGCTGGATAATAATTTCTCCAGACACCACGGAATCTTGCAAAGCAAGAATTAATGCCTGTGAGTCCTGCATTGGTAGAGAAGAACAGCCACTGGTGAGGTCAGAACTCTATGGAACATATTTGAAGCATTGCTTGAAAACTTATGTGTTGTGCTGTATTATATACTGTTAATGTTGGTCTTTTTTGTTACTAGTTCATTTCCAACACTTCCTTCTTCCTCTGTAGAGCATTTTATGCTCTAAGTGTATAAGGCATTTCTTTCAGAATCTGTTTTCCACATAGAGCTATTGCTTTAGAGATTATTATTTAGAGGTATTTATTTATTTATAGAGAAAATTCTTACCAGGAGTAGGGTTTCATGCCTATTAATTGTCCTTTGATGGTATTTTGTAGCTCAGTCTGAGTTCACTTTGCTCCTGACTGCCCCAAAACCACAACCTTGAATGGAAAGCCCTGTAGCTATATTTGTTCAAATAAGCTCTGCCAAGAGGTTAGGTTCATTTCCTAGAGCACAGCACCACGCTGTGTGGCTTTTGCCTTCAGCCAACTCACATCTTCAGCAAAAAATGTTTGCCCTTATCTGCAAAAGACTGTATAGATGTAACACAGCTGTTTAGAGTGTATCTATCTTGCTTGGGATTGCGAGTTCTTGGCACCTTGGGGAAATACTTCTTTATATATAGATGGTATCTGGAAGAAACAGTTTCTTCTTGTTCCCAAACATTTAATCTGTTTGAAGCCCTCCCCTGCACATGGTGAAACTGGGACTCCACGTAGTACTTTTACAGCATATATGCTAGATGAGAGCACACTGTGGCTTTGAATGGAATCGTCTTGTCACATGTAGAGGCTTTGGAAGGACCTGCCAGTCATCTACAGCAGTTGCTGTCTTTCTTGGCTCTTGCTGTACCCAAGCTATTGTCGACACAGAAGACCTTTAGTTAGCTCAGCTACTTTGCATCCATGGGCCTGTGCTTAATATCTCTGACAAATGTGCATAAATTTTTAACAGATAATCACCCGGTTTAACATTATCCAGACATCTCAGCTATTGATAGTTATACACAGGTCTCAGCCAAGAAATAGAGTGAGGAAATAACTACCTGAGTTTTAAAACTGTCAGTTTATTCTTTTCACCTAAATGATAAGCCAGCAGGCTACAGAATCAGTCTGCCTCTTGGTTTGTCCTGCTATAGCTGTTCTGCCTCAAATAGTTCAATGTTCATAGCCTGAGAGAGCCAGCCAAACTAACCCTGTCACTTAGCTGTCAGGGCACTCATATTACACATGGGAGACTCAAGTTCAAGCCCTTGGTGGTTTGATGTCTTAATTATTAATACAAAATGGAAAAATAGCAGGGCAGTAAAGGAAGTCTTATGTTAGAATACTTAGCTAGGTTGTGGATAACTAGCTTAACCACCAAACTAAAGGGTAGAGCCTTATTTTTCTGAGAAAAGAGTTGAAAGGCTATTTTCTCAGCCAAAAAGAGTGGGGAAAATATCTGAAACATAAAAAAGCCCCCAAAAGATTGGAATCAGAATCATGTCTAACTGGTCTCACTGAACAACACTCTTAGCCATACGCATCAGCAGAAAGTGTCAACATCATATGTTACTCCTCGGTTTTGCATTTCTACAAATGACTCATCAGAGAACAGGGCAGCACTGCATCAACTCTGCTGTCTCTGCAGTGTTCTACGCCTTTGAGCTGAGGTAGTAAAAAAACAAGCCAAAAAATTTTAATTGTTTAGGGAACAATTCTCCAAAACGCACTAGTGGGTGAAACTGGAATAAGAAATTATGTGAACTCTTTGAATTTGCAGTTTTTGGCTAGTGCCATTCCAAAGTCTAAATACAAAAGACCTGTACATATTGTAAGTTCACATATACACATTGTTCTCTTACTGACATATGCTGTTTGTATGGTCAGCCTGCTTTAGGAGCAATCAGTTGTCAGTAAAAGTGTTGCAGGTCCTAGGTAAGATAAATCTGAATATAAGGGTCTCATCCGCATTCATAGCACAATGTGAGAGACTGACAGAGTGATGGAGATGTAAGGAATAGAAGCTTGCAGAATGCAGCTGCTGTGTGCTAGGTTACTTAGGCAGCCTGAAGTTAAAGATATGTCCTGTTTCTTCCCAAATTCATGATGAGAAGGATTGTTGAGAGCTGCAGTTGATTCATGGATAATGCAAAGGTAGTATATTTTCAGTGGAATTCAGAGAGAACTGGTTCATATGGATAAGTTACTAGGGAGCAGGAGCACAAGATTTTCTTTCCAAGGGAATAATAAAGCATTTGCATTGCCCTCAAAATGTCTAATATCAACCTTTACCAACAGCAGAACATCATGTTTCATGGGCCACTGCTTTTTGTGACTGTGCCTGGTTTATAGATCCACTGGGTTGTGGTCACTGTGATAAATCCCACTGTTCTTTGGTGTGCGACGTACAGTTTTCTCAGGAAAACTTAAATGATTTATATCAAGTCGGGCTCTCTCCCAGCTCTAACAAACTGCACCAGAATTGCTCTTTGTTTGCAACATTCCATGTTCATTTAGTGTTTTGGGGAAAAACAAGTGGAAGAGTTTTGTTCTGCTGTGTTACAGCATGCTCAGTTGTAGTCCTACCTGGTGGGAACAGATGTATCTACTTCTCCTTCTTCAGAAATGCCTTGCAGGGCTTTGAGACTTGAAATGGCCTATTATCTACCAAATAACAGATGTCTTCGTAGATTAGCCTCTCTGAGTAAAAACACAATCACACCGCACAAAAGATGATGATTAGCTAGTTGAATAACAATAGGCGAACTCCAATGCAGATGTACAGGAAACAAGGAAAGGATCAGACACTTATATTTCTATTTTTCTGGGTTCATTATATACATTCATTTTTACAATGACATCTTAATGTTAAAGCTGCGATTATGCAGCTTTCTGTTTCCAAGCTTCTAACTTATGATTTTTTCAAATTAAAATAATGTATTAATATTTCCCCCAATTACATGCTAATAAAAGATTTAATTTAGTTTGCATACAATTAATGCATTTGTAGCAAAAGTATTCTATATGTTATTAAGTCCATTTTAGTTAATTTCTTTAAATATTTTTCAGTTAAAGATTTGCATTCATATCTTTCAATATGAATGAAATTGAAGAACTCTGCAATAATAAATTCTGTAAATTGTAATGCATCTCTGAGTAGATCATCCAGTCAAAAACAGATAGAAGTTTAGCTTGCATAATTTGGAGGGCAGTATATGAAGAATTAGACTCGTTTATCCACAGGACTTCCCCTACTTGATGGTTTGACTGCTTCCTCGAAAAGATTCAAATTCCTGATGTGATTTGGTGGGTCTGAGTCTTCTTGGGTGCAGAGCAGTGTAGACAAAGACTCTGTTAACCTTGAGTCTGGCAAAGGTTGCCTAATGCCTCACGCAGTAAAACCTCTTTGGTACCATTCAAAGCGAAATCTTCCAACCCAAAAAATTTCTGTTTTGATTTCAGGCTGTAAATTTTTCATTTCAGTAAAAATATTTCAGTGTCTGAGAAAAAGAATACATGGGGGGTGGTCATATCTCATGAAGTTACAGTACCTTTTATTATTCTGTGGGACTTCCATATCATGGATCAGGAATTTGAAATCTCTCAGGGAGAGAAGGGTGCAGGACAAAAACTAGAGGGATTTCTGAATGGAAGTTGAAGTTAAAGATTTTTTGTGTTTTAGTGGAAATCTACCAGATTAGACCATGCTGTGGTCTTAAAAATCCCTATTGAGATATATTTCTTCAAGTTTTGCAGCTTAGCTCTCCTAGGATTTTGTCAATAGGGAGTTTGTTGAAGACCATGGATTTGAAGGTTGTGACCACACGGGCCACGTGGTTGACTCAGGTATTGAAATGATCAGACTGGAAGATATGGTCCTCATTTAAGGGAAACTGAAAGTGGGACAAAGAGATGAATATGTGGAAATAAAGTGGTGAGGCACGGAGAGTAGGAGGAGAGAGGAACTGAGGAGGAATAGGTGGGACTTTTAAGAAGGTGGAGACAATACACAAAAGAGAAAGATGGGCAGGATTCTGGCAGAAGAGACCAGACTAGTAATAAGGTAAAGTCAAGTGTTAGATTGGGTGTTTTTAAGTCTGGGCTGAGGACCTAAAGGCTGCAGTTCACTGGAGGATTGTGTGTCAGTAGGGCTGCCTGATATAGTCCTGATACAGTTTGAGAGTTGGGTGGGGTTTTTTTTCCCATTTTCCTTTTTTTTTTTTAACTGTGTAAGTTACACTTAAAAGCCTGTTAAGTGTGCAAAGCAGAGCTCCCTTAAATAAGGAAAGATTTCAGTCAACTGCTCAGATGAATCAATATTTTATCTTAGTAGTTCATTATGTCACCCCTTCCTCCCAAAACTGTACATCATTCAGATCTAGCTTTGAAGCCAGAGTTATTAATTTCCTGGGGAGCACTTCTGCGGCTCTCATTACTGTGGCATCCAAGTACTTTACAAACACTAATGAATTTATCTTCACAATGTACCGATAAGGTGAAATGACATTATACACCAGGGAAAATGGGGCACAGAAGCATAATGTAAAGAAGGGACATTTAATTTAGATACCCAACGTGAGATGTTTGTGCCCTGATTTTCCAGAAATAGTGTTTGATTGCCCTTTCTTTGTTCTGGAGAGGGCTTTTGCTGAGTCCATCACAGTTGGAATTGCTCCATGCTTCCACAGATCAGAGCAGGTGTTTCATGCTCTGCTCTAAGCAAACAAGGAAGATGCAATTAATGACCGCCTGCGCAGAGTTTGGTTTTTGAGACTTCCTTGGCATTAGGCACTGAAGGAGAAAGAGAATCCAATTCCCCAGGGCAGCTTTCGGCTGCCCTAGGCATGACCAGGATGATTCTCCAAGCCTTTACCTCAGTCTTTTTGGACTGTCCAGTGCCTTTAGTGGTGAGGCAGAGACACAGCAAACAGCAGGTTCCTTCTTGGTGTGACCTTGACTTAGTGAATGTGTGCTGTCAGTCCCTGCTCCTACACTAAGTGAGGCTGGACAGTAGACAAAAAACTCAAATTATGTGGGTTTATTATCTGGATTGTCACAATGTGTGCAGACCGCAGCCAGACTTTTGCACAGCAGGGATAGATGCACCACAAGGGCTCTCACTGCTTCTCCTTGATTCTGTCTTGTGTGACTCTGCCACAGCAATCTTAGCACATGGGTGCAGGGGCTCCTGAAGCAAGAGAGAAGCTGCAGATTTATTTGAAAAGGGTCCTTCATTGCATCCCCGAGCTGCCTGATTGCTTGGTTGCGTGAGCTGGTATGGGGAAGAGGGCAGAACCATGTCATACGAAAGAGCGTCTCCCATCTTCCATCCTTGCAGGGCTGAACTCATGGCTCAGAACTGAACTGTACCCAGAAGAGACAACATATTTCCCCCAACTTCTTACAGCCTATGGAAGCAAAGCCATGGTGCAGTCAAGCAGAGCACGGAGAAGGCAGTCTCTATTTTCTCGAGACTTTTCTTTAGTAGGAAAACAGAGGGACAGAAAGATAAATGGGTGGTTTTCGGATGCACAAGTGGGAGTTAGGCTGCATTAGCTTTCAGGATGAGAGGGGAATCTCCCTGAAGTGAATCCTGCTGTAAGAATTCAGTGTCCCCCAGATCCTCTCCTGTGCTATTTGGTTCTTTACACAAGGCCATACTTCCTCTTTGTGCTTCATCAGTTTATTTTCTTATTCAAAATCCACTTTAATCGCATCGTGCAATGACAGAGTCACTGGGAGTACTCTGGATTTGCACTTGGCAGCTCAAAACATGGGTTAGCCTATTTTAGTTGCAAAGTAGGAAAAGCATATCTGACACACCTGAAGTTTGGTTTTGGCTGAGGTGAATCCTTCAGGCAGATGTTTATTTATTAAATCCACCTATCAAGCCTGCAAACCTAGAGATTCTTATTCTTTTCCTGCCTATGCAGTTTCTTACTTCCGTTAGAGAAAAAAGAACAGCCTTAAAGCCGTGGCCTTTGCTTGTACTCCTTTACCTGAGCTGGGTGCTGGGCCTTTACTGAAGCAAAGCTCCTGGTGGAGTCGATGTGTTTTGCCTGAGGAAGAACTTCACGTTTCTGGGCAGTAAATGTGAGTTTTCACTAACCAAGAAGAATAAACTGTGCATCTGAGCATAATCTTACTTGACAGCATGATGTGTTCAGATGCTGCTGTTTGAGATTTCCCATGTTCTTTCATATGCATTTCCTTCTGGGCTTACCTGCACGTCTTTATATGCCTGTGTTTGAACCTTTCAAAGGAGGGAAGGTGAGCTGTTTAGCCAATAGCAGTTTTGCTGGCTGCAGAAAGCAAAAGGGAAGAAAATAAGACGCGTGGTGATCAGCGTGCTAAATCCTCTCTAAAGCTACAGACCTGTCATGTAGAGCTAAATCTCAGGCAGTGCCAGGTTAACACTGGATGTGCCCCTATCTCTCCTTCTCTTCCTTTCAGTCCCCCTCTCCAAAGCCTGAAGTTGTTGACATAACATTGACACAGAGCAGGGCATAATTATTCAGAGTTGCATACAAAGTGAATTTATATTGAGTAAAACCAATAAGCCATGCTGCTCTGACATTTAATTTTCTTGGAAACTCTTCCTATTGAATCAGGCAGGACCACATTTTCAAATGAAATGCAGCGTTTGCACTACAATACCCTCCTATGGACTAGAATTAATAATTTGGAAATTACCAAGAACCTATTTCCTGCCACCTCTCTCCATACCTACATTTTTATGGGGCTATATTTCTGTTTGACGACATGTGAAATTTTCATTTAATTCCCACCCCCTGTGTCAAAATGGTCTGCAAAATATACTCTATAAAAGGGGTTGCTATTTATGACTGGGTCACTGGATGATAGTCCCCTATTCTTTCTGAGGCCACTTCTTCCTTTGACATCAAACCCTGGGGCTGAAAGTTGAGGATAAATAAATGGTGTCCCTTGAACTAGACACAGTCATAATAAACTCTCAGATGAGATATCAGGTCTAAGCAAGTGTACCCTTCTACGTTCTGGTGAATGTTGATCAGGTCTCCAAAGCAGAGCTCGCTTTATCTTCCTTCTCTTCTTACCGCATTGAATGTCTGATTATAGGAGAGGTAGTAAATTGCTCTTGTTAAAAGGAGGTTTAACCAAGGAGACATAGGTCAAGACATCATCTTACCCGCTGTGGCATATAGGAGGTCTTAAAAAAACCCTAACCTTTTATATTTGTTTGCTGTACTGATATTTTTACTAAAATATCATTACAGGTAATGTTGATTTTGTTAGGAATTTATGCTCCGTTAAAAAACCACAACAGTATGGGTTACTATTAAATATATTAATGCACTGTTGAGGCTGAATGGTTATGAATTCAAAAGGCAGTTATGCTTTCCTACCATGCTTTTTTCAACTATAATAAAATGTTTCTTTCAGTCCTAGGTACTTGTATATGTCTATTATAACTTGTTGGGGTGAAATTAGATCCTTATGCCATGCCTACACATTGTGATTAGAGCTGGTTCAAAACATTCCATCCAAAACTGGCATGGAAATATTCTTAAACATGTATTTTGATGGGAAATTTAATATGATTTTCTTTTCACTGAAAAGAAAAAGGGGAAATGCCATATATGTTTATTAACTTTTTTCTTTTTTTTTTTCCTTTTGTCACTGGGAGAGGCATTCTAGTATAAATAAGGTTATAAGGAAAGACAAGCAGAAAACATAGTCATTATCTGCTATATGCATACATAAAGAAACATATGTGTGCAATTTAAAATTGCAATTGCAGTAATGAATGCATTGCTTTTTATTTAATTTTTTTGGCAGCTGAGGTGTTTATGTTCTCCTTAATTGTGTGATCTTGTTTGATACAGTAGGATGGACCATAACCAAAATACACTGGTCGGGCACTAAGACCTGATTCAAAGCTCTTGTTCCTCAGTCGCCTTCAGTTTTCCAAAAGGCTGGTTTTGTGGACTGGATTCAGCATCTGATGGAGTCAGGAGAGTGCTCTGTTGGTGTCCTTCATTGGTGATTATTTTCTCTGTGCTTTATAGATACAGACTAGCCAGGGAGCTGGGAGACAAAGCAGAATGTATGGGTTGTGGGCTGGGTTCATCTATACTTATCTTACATCAGGTCAGTTGAAATTCTCCTAGAGATGGGTGAAAACTTAATTAGTATATCATAACCTTTTCCTTCTTGTATATCCCTTGGCCTTTTTAATCTTTACAGTCTCTTGAGGAAAGTTGGTAAAAGAGACCCTCTTTACAGTTGAAGTTTTCAAAGCCAAAACCCAGTTTGTGAGATTTTTATCAAAACAATTACAGGCACTTTTCCTCCTTAGCTTGCATCTTTAGTTCACTGTAAATCAGATAATGGTGATGTACAATATTGAGCCTCCTTTGTGGTGGTTTATTGAGGGTTATTTGTTTAGCTGTGGATAATCATGGTGTTTACTAAAAGGAAGATGATCTTGCAGTTAAAATACTAGATTGAGATGTTTCTATCTCTGCTACAGGTTTTCTTTGAAGTCATCTAGGGCCAGTGTAACAATATTTGAGTGCTACAATAGAGGCGTGTTTGACAGCAAGGTACTTGCTTGCGTTTCCAAATACTCAAGCATCTTCATGAGACTGGTATTTTGGCCTAGATTTCAGACATGCTGAGCATACATACTCCTCTTTATTTGCAGTTGATGCTTTCCATTCTTGAAAATTTGACCCAATCAACCTCAAGAATACAGTACCATATTATAAGAGGGGAAATAGTACCTTCTCTTTTGCACCATTTTTTCTTTCCCTACTTGAAATATTTACATTTAATCAAGCTGAATGTGAAAAGCATGATTTGAGCTGCTTTACAAAGCTGCACCCTTTTCTGACTCTCCAGAGTTTATTACAGTGTGCAGGCAGAGCTATTTGCTTGCTTATTCCTTACACTCAGTCTTTTCTTATTGTGTATCCTACACAATAGGAGCAGGAGAACAGTTTAACAGAGCTGCAGAGAGGTTAACCCTATAAACCTTGAGTTTTCTGTAGCCGGAGAAAGCACTGAGTGGGATTCCTTTGTACAGATGTTGGGGTCCTCATTTTCAGTGTTACAAACTGAAATCAATGGTGGACCTTCAGCCACCTGAAACTCAATGGAGAGAAACGGCCCTTTGTAAAGGATGGGTCTCCTCCTTCCAACAGAAGCATTTTAAACAGGTCACAGGTATCAGGCTTCAGAGGAACCAGTCTGCCTCTTATATACAGAGGGAGTTTAGCTGAGTAAGTCAAATGTCAGCATCCAGGATGTGGACACCCTGAGGCAGGTGAAATGCCATGGGAGATCTTCCGGGGAAACCATCACAAGAGTTATGTGGAAATGGAGCTTGTTTCTGCATCTCTTCCCTGCTGTGACCAGTAAGGAAGAACAAGCTATATTTTCTTTAGTTTCCCAGAAGTTATAGAGATATCTTAACTAGGGTAGTCTTGTGTGCCAAGAAAGTCTCTTAGCAGGAGAACTTGCAATAATTGTGGAGTTTTCCTATCAAAAAGCAGACAATTTACACTTCTGTATGCTTCTTGGGCATAGTGCAGCATGTGAAATTTCCCTCATGAAATTGATATGATATTGTAAGATTTTCTTTGTTTTAAGACCTGTGAGAAATTAAACAACTCAGAGATAAATAAGGAGGTTTTTTAAGTCTTCTCAAGAAGACAGTGAAAGGTTCTTTTCACTAAGGACTATTTCTGTACAACTTTCTTGACCCAGTTGTTTCACACTTTTTAAGTTGCAACGTGAAAGATGCTCCTCCCTGAAACTTAGAGAAGTTGGACTCTTTTTCTTCAAACAGTTAGCAAAAATAGCATGTTTCAAGCTGTGCCATAAAATTTCAACATCAAAGATAAGTTTCAGATGGCCATTAGTAACTGAAAAGAAAGAACTCTAATGGAAATACTCATGTTGCTAGACCTTAACGTATTATTATTAGTTTTCCAGTTGAAGTAAATTTACAGAGCACATATTTGCATCTGTGAAATTTCCTGAACGAGGTTTGAATGGCTGAGGTATGTTTTGTATGTCTCTCATTACTGTTAGAAACAGAGCTTTTCATGTTATTCAAGTGGCAGAAGTCACTTCCTTTGCCTGGAAAATGGCCCCCTGGTACTGTGACTAGAAAAAAAACCCCTGTCTTTTTAAGCAACAGAAGAAAAATTACTAGTGTTGCAATCCAGTGTTAGGTTGTTGTAGAAAATAGGCACTTCCCTGTGGGACTGTTTTTCAACGTTGATGTATAATAATTTCATAATAGTAACCAGATGGTTAATTAATCTGGAGCTAATTGGCAAAAGTGGAAAAGTATTTTTATATGTGATATCACTGCAACAAAATAATATCTAACTAATAAGCAGTGTAGCTTAAGTAATGGATAGGAGACAAATGGAGCAAAGGAACTTCTCTTACATAAATGCTACTGGATCTAAATTCAACCATACAAAAGTTTTAAAATGCACACAAGACTCTTCTCCTTTCCGCCCCTAATGTGTATTAATGAACAAATTCTAGTAATCCCTATAGCTGCTAAGTCAGTTTGGTCCTGATGAAGAAGTTAACTTCTCAGAGCTCCATGGAGATAAGTGATGAAAAGGAGAGGCTTCTTCTTATCTTCTTATTCTGTAAGTGGACAACAGACACACATAGTCATGTCTGTGCACTTTTGGGAATAAGAAGCAACCAGAAAAATTCATGTTCAGACTTCTATCCCACTGGAGTTGCCTTCAGGTATTTGCTAACGGTAGATAATTAAGAACAAAATAAAGAAGCAGTCCCTTGCACTATTGATGAAGTGTGAGGGGCATTCAATAGCCTAATGCTTTATAGTTATTCCAATCTTCATCTCTGGGACTTCTCGGTTATAATCAGCCAAGACAGTAACCCTGTCTGTCACAGCTTTTCCAAAAAGGTCATGAGGCTTGAGGTTGCTGGAGGGCAAGGCACACATCAAAGCAGGGAAGTCTCACATGAAATGACCTTTCATTTACACATTGGTATTTTTCCTCTCAGTTTTCCCTACCCTTTCAGTGCTTGCCTTTGGCTGTTTCAGTGATTGTTCATAAGCTTACCACGGACATCAAGGCATTTGACAGCCAAAAGCAACAGCAGTGTTACCTGGCCTTTTCAGACTAAGTTCTTCCCCCGGCTGTGGTCACCTGGACATGAGGTTCTTCATGCCCATCTGTTTTTATAACAGTGAACCCCAAGAGTGTAGGCCTTTCCTCCCTCTCATCAACCCGCCCCAGGTTTGACATGTGAATAAAGAAAGAATATGAAGAATGTTAGCTGACAATGTCCTCCAGTCACCACGCTAATGGCAGTAGCCTTCAAGTGATCATCTAGCCTAGACTGCTCATGGAAGCATTGTCACAGTTGGGAGGAGGCCTGTGGGGACACAGTCATTTGAACTATTAAGTTAGCGGAGATGGGGACAGGGATTTCAGTAGTCAATGATGATATAGGGAAACGGGGGAAGAAGGAGCAATTACTGTCAGGTTTTCCTATGTATTGACACTGCTTTGTGTATTTTTCTTGATTTGTGTGTATCCCTGTGGTAAGGGGAAGGTAGGGATTCAAACATCAATACAAGAATAACTACAGCCAGTCTCAGGCCCAGTGGGGTTGTAGAAGCTCTGTGCCTGAATGCAAAGACAAGACAGGCTTTGGTGTTTGTTTCTATTTTTTTTTTCCTGGGTGTTAGGAGATTCTCTGCTTATAAGCCCCTGTTACATAGGATGTTAAGTATTGTACATGCAGAAAAGCATGTTAGTGTCTCTAGTTCAGCTTCTACCTGACTATTCCTTATAGACATATGACAGGTCTACACAATGGAGGCAAGTCTGGTTCTGCTCATCTGTGATATCCTGAAGGTGGATCCTGCTCTTTGGAGATGTTAGTAAAGCAAAGGGTGTAGACTTTTGAGGATTGCTGTGAATGTAGATGTGAATTGCTCTTTCTTAGATCTGCAAAGAGGAATCCATTCCAAAAATTGCCAAGAAGATCTCAGTATAAAGGAGACATAGAGACATTTCTTTAATTTAAGGCCTGTTGGTATTTTTTTTTTTCCCATCAGACATAATGAATGGTTGGGAGCTGTCAGCTCCTTTGGACTCTTTTGTCTTCTATTCATCATTATGTCTTCATTGTCCTCTTTAATTTAGCTACAACATTGAGGGGATCACTTTCTGTGAAAGACAATATTGCTAGCTGTCCATAGGGATTTCACACATCTATTTATCATCCTGTGTAAGATAAACTGTATGTGAAATATTGTTCACTCAAAAGGGCAAAATATCTAAGTCCATTTCAAACACCAAATGCTTAGCTGGTATTTTCAAACATAGGTCTCTGAAGCTAGGGATACGAATTTCCACCAATTTAACTATTGAAGATGGGTCTCTGTCAATTGAAATTGATTTGAGTACAAACTTGCACTGGCTTTATTACTTTGTTTCTAAATATATCAATAGGTACACCAATGTGAATTACAATAGAGAAAAAAAACCCGAAAGTCATAATTGCACCTTTCTTTCCTGGTTTTCAGAGGAGAGAGAGTGGGCATTCAGAGTAATTGGGCATATGCCTGTTTACTTGGGGACCTAAATAACGATCTAAAAAATTAAGGTTAAGAATCATTGTACAGTGTTGATAGTTGTTGCAAGCAGCCTCTGTCTTTGGAGAACCATGATTGGTGGGATTTGGCTTCCAAAGGTATACGAATAAATCTCATGAAATGTCTCCTGCTTTACAATATCTGTAAAATAAATCCTTGGTTTGTATGTATTTCCTGTAGACAAGAAATAAGGTATTAAAAAATATGGGAAGTTTAATTACAATATTTTCCACCCCGTGTTTAAATTTAAATCAGTTGGACTACATGATCATTGTGGGTCCCTTCCAACTGAAATATTCTATCCTATTAACCCTAAATCACACCAAGAACTTTGAAGAAATTGAGAGGTGCTAAACTCATGGCAACATTTGGTTTATGCATCTGCATTGAGTTCTCTATGTATAATTTTATGGCTATGTAGTCAAAAAGATAAATCTAACTGAAGGCAACAGAAGAACATAGTGAAAGTTTTCCAGTGCTAATCTTTCCACATGCACACGATTTCCCATTTCTTAGCACAGAGTAAATTACCCTAGAGTCCTGTCCAAATAAATATATACACAAAAGCATACAGTTGATTTTAACCATGGTACCAGATTTAACAAGCAAATATATTTATGCATTATGGATAGCATTAACATGGAGATGGAAGAGAATTTTGAAAAAATAGCAGTTCATAGCCAAAAACTGTATCACCTCACAGCTGCCAAGTACAGTTCAAATTATACAAAGTAAATAATGTGTATTTAGGGTTGCAATTTCAGATATTTCCTTTTCTCCATTGTATTTTTATGACTTCAGATGGGTGGGTGCTTGTAAATTCTGTTTTGACAGAAACTTAGAAGCAGAGTCCTTGGAGATATGGAAGCTACATTGTCAGTGGCTTATCTGGTTCTTGTCCTTTCCTGCATATATTTTTATTAATATCTTAATGGATGCTAAACATAGACTTTTTGTATATGCATCTTTTAAAAGTGCTGGAATAGACTGTATGGTGTCTATTTATGCCTAAAGACTGACTTGTTCCACATTGTTGTTTGGTAAAACTTAAGGAGAAAGGGGTGAACAGGAGTCTCTCAGCAAGTTTTCATGATCTAAAAATGGCAAGAGTCTAATTCTGATTTTGATTAAAAAATGGTAAATTAATTCACGGATGATTGCTTTTATTTAGGAGGAAATGCCTTGCAAGTACTGACATTTCTGCAAGTTACTCGGGTGGTTTTTAAGGTCCAGTTTTAAATGGAGAGGAAAGCATGGGAGATTCCAAAAGCATAGTGTTTGTGTAGATAAATTTTTGTACCTAAAAACTTAACAAAACTCAAGCATCTTTTGTTGTAGAACACAGGCAAGAAAAATCATGATCTTTTTGCAGTTTCCATATAAAAGTCAAACATAGTTCTGTTTCCACAAACTCTGCAGCATTTATTCAGTTCAAAGGTGTTATTAATTGGTTTGGCTTGTTTATCCTATGTCTTCAAGGTGGCATTTTAAATAAGCTCTGAAAGGTTTATAGGGGGCATGTTAAAATGACTCAGAAATGTCCCCAGGAGTTTGGAAGGTAAAAACTAGAGGATACTACGTGCTATTGAATATTCACGAGGCATTTGAGGAGGATGAGCTCAGTCTCCTGTCTTTCAAAGTTAGTTATGAATCTTTAGAAAATGCTGTTTTTAGGAGGGAAGAGCTTAAATGCTGTGCTGTCTTTGTACTGAGACATTACCCGTAGCAGTGCTTTGGGACTATGTTTGCTTCTAACTTCTCATTTATGCATTTATTTTCCTCAAAATGTGAATAATTAATATCAGCATAATTGGAATTTATTTTTTCATAATATTTTTAAACCGAGGTGAAAAATGTCTGTGACAAGAATTTCAAAATACCATCTGAAGACACATGAAATGTTATTAGTCCCTCCCCAAGTGGCCAAAGGCGGGGAGATGGGATGGTCAGAAATTTTTGCCACATCCCATTTTCAGACAGCAATTACAAGAATTGTGAGATTCCCTCCTACACCAAGATAGTTCAGTTTGGGAGAAACAGTTTCCAAGGGACATAGGGAAGGTTCTCCAGTTTCTGCAATTCTGGCTGCAGCCCAGGTAGCTGGTGGGGTAGGTCAGGAGGTGACATGAGCTACAACAGCTGGCTCACATGAAGCTAAAAATTGCCGGGACAAAGCTGCCTTTTGTGCTACTATTTCAGCACAGTTTGGGATGTTCCCCTTTCAGCATCACCAAAGGTTTGATTGGGAAAGGAGGGTGGACTTTCTCCTCATTGTACTTCTTGAGGGATGTGAAAAGGTGAGACCTGGGGAGGAGACTCCAGCCCTGTGTGCCCAGCACAGCTGCCTGGTGATGTCTGCATCTTGCATTAGCTCCTCCAGGAAGGACCCTTTCTCCAGACAAAAAAGGGTTCTTATGAGATTGATATTATCAGGTCATCAGCACAACATGAAAGTAATTCACAGTGTGTGCTTTTTGTATACTCTTGAGAATTTTTCTCCCTTTCCCCTTGAAGCTCTACCCTTCACTGCCAAGCTGTTGGAGAGCGTGACTAACACAAGCAAAGCACAGTTAGGCAATTTCCCATTGCTAATCAATACAATTTTCCTGTGAAGCTTCATCTTACTTTGTAATCAACAGGTATGATAATAGAATATATATTTTTGTAATAGATAGTTTTCTTCTTCTCATTTCTTTCACAGAATCATGAATAAACTGGCAGACCAGCAGGACCACATGATACCATGAAGAGAAGCTTACAGGTCCTCTATTGCCAACTGTTTAGTAAGTAAATACAATATTTTTTTCCTCCAAGAAATGAACTATGGAAATCCTTATAGAAGATAGTAATTTTTATGCAGTTCACAATTCAGGGAGGTACTTAACCATGTGCCTTGCTTCAGGTACCTGGAGAAACCATATGGAAGTTAAATTATCTTGTTAACTGAGGTATCAGGAGATATATTTAAAAAAATGAGTTGAAGTATCAGGTGATTCTGCAGAGTCTTGTACAAGAATAAAAGTGATTTTCTGTGCCTTACAATGCTGAACACCCATAGAAAAATGAGATATAACGCGGCGTTTTTAAAATCATGGGTTTTTGTCTAGTTCTCTGTGAATGGAAGGGATCCATCCCACTTGGCATGGCTGGTGTTGCTGCCCTCAATAGAAGATGTATGAGTAAGAGAAGGGAACACCAGAGTAGAAACAGAGGATGGTGGCTAGAAGAAATAACGCGACGTTTTTAAAATCATGGGGTTTTGTCTAGTTCTAAGGGATCCATCCCACTTGGGGGATGCATCCAATAGCAGATGTATGAGTAAGAGAAGGGAACACCAGACTATCACAGACCTAAATTCTGTGACACTTCCTGACATGACTAGTTTCTTTTTTCTAAATTTTGGCTTTCAGGAGAGTCCATCCAATTTGATAGTCCAGCAAAAGACTCAGGTGAAATTTAGACCATGTAAATGGGTCTGTCATTCCTGTTCATGGCAGTAAGGCAAGGTTTTAGGCATAAAACAATAGTGACGCTGTTTGGGTATTTCTGTATACTGACTATTTTCATCGTCAACATCACAAGCAACAACTTTTCTTCAACATTTTAGAGATTAAGTAAAAGAAGAATAGATGAAATGTAAGTGTAATCATTTGCTGTCATATGATTTACAAAGGAAATTGCTAATTTATGGTAAGAATCTTCTAAAAAGTTTTTTTAATGTTGTCTCTTCAATTAGGCAGAATTTATGACTTCAAGATACATATTTTTGTGGACAATTTTGTGTAGATTTCTCTTACTCTCTTATTAAACATGCTGAGTATGCATGGAATGAGCAATGCAAGGACTGTTACTCTTATTGGTATGTGTGAAAATTAAGTCTAACAAATATTTTATGGACTGTTACAGAAATCTAGTTAGTATTACATCTTTGCTTTCCTCGTTGCCATCAGGGTATAGAGTGAGAGATTTCTTTTGCTTTTCCTGATCGGCTAGTGTTCCTGTTCTTATTATATACAGCTTCTGCTGTGACATGGGAGAAACTCAGCTGTGTCTTCATAACATCTGAGGGGAGACTCTGGAGGTCCACCCAGAGTCATTTTGCTCTCATGAGCATAAAGCTAGGCCAGATGTGTGTAGACAACCTGCCTGGCAGCACCTCTGCTCTCAGAGGTTGGGTGCTGGGCTTGGAGTGCAGTTGGGGGAAGATCTCCTCGGGGAGGGCTGTAACCAGAACCCCACTGTCAGCAGTGGGGGCTGTGGTAGTTTCACGATAGCTAAGGACCTAGAATACTTTGTCACATTTTGACATGGTTCTGTGTGTTGAAGAATAACTTAATTCTAAAATTGTCTCGATTGCTGGACCAGCATTAGGTTAATTGCAATGAAAATATGAACTGAACTGTTTGAGTACATTTCCACCAACGTGGCAGGGAAAAGAAGGAAGGTATACTCTACATCTAACCTATTACAGTATTGGGTCTTTCTGTAATTTTTTTTATTTTTATTTAATATCATGCTTCCCTGCTTGGCAGCATTCCCTGTTCTTACCCCTGCTTTTTTATTCAGGGTAATATGTTGAAGATCTAAGCAGCAAATAGAGAAACACTGAAAATGAAGAGGGAAAGACTAAGTGAACTGTATATATACACCCACACACATATAGTATGAATAGGCAATGATATAATGAACTCCATGATGTAATTTGAAAAGATGGATGCTGAACATACTATTTCTACTGATAAATAAATGACTTTATTTCTCTGAGTGCTGCAAAAATGTGTACTAAATGTAGTTATCAGTAACAAACGCAGCAGCTATAGCTATATAAGAGACATTTTGGGCATCTGGAATGAGTTCTTTCACTGTTTGGTTGGTTGGCTGGTCTGTAAGAAACCAATGGCAAGTTGCACCAAGTTACTTAATTCCTATGAAATTAGTTTTCTTTTAGATGTCCTGTAGTTGTGTTACTTAAATTCACTTTTACCCCAGTTACACCACAATACCAAAAATAATCTCCAGAGAGTTCATTCTGCAACCAAGGAGGAGGAAATGACTTTAATGTGTTCCCTGTAACTGCTCTTTATGTTATAAGAAGGACCTGCAGTGTGGTTTTATTTGTTTGATTTGCACTAAAGAGGGAAAATTGCCACAACTATACAGAGAAGAAAAAACCCAAACCTTCAGAGAAAGTGTCAGAAGAGGATGTTCTACTTTGGGCTGAATGACCCAATGTCCTAAGCCCGTCTGCCTTCCTCATCTGCAGCTGCACCAAGTGGGTCCGTGGTGCTGCCTCTCTGATGTGGTGGCATTTTCATCCTGCCCACTGTGCTTTGAGCAATTAATTGAGGCTGAGGGTTATAGAGGGAAGTGCCCCATGTATGTACTCTTCTGAAGCAAAAACTAGTGTGGCTTGAACAAAGCTTTGGTGGGTTTTGCAGAAACAGTGACCAGCTGGAGAGACAAAGCTCAGCCTGTGCTTGTGTGAGTGTGCCTGTGGCTTAGAGGAAGAAGCGGTTTCATGCCCAAACTGGTGTGTTGCTATGGAGCTTGTCGCATCTTGGTTGAGTCCCAGCTGTGCCACTGGCCAGTAGTGATTACACTCTTCTGTGTGTTTGTTTCCCCCTCTATTCCCTACCCTACTCTACAGTGGGACTCTCGGACAGATCAGGACTGCTTGGCTTTGGGGCTAGAAGAAAAGACTTACATCAGTGTGTGTCTGATTTACAGACTAGTGGGATCTGTTAGCAGTATTTTTAAGTGTCAGGCCCATGTGTAAATAAGATTTTAAATGTAGCATATGTCTTTTTTTTGGTGAATTTTAGATGAGTTATGTAATCAGTCCATTACCATCCATATTCTTCTGCTGTGCTTTCCAAAAAGAACTGTGTGTTGCATCCATTTATGCTGATCAAGAATAGTATGTAAAAATGGCACTAGTAGCAGCTGCTCGTTTGAATATGGTTGTAGCTGGCTTGAATCTGATCCCAGTTGTCAAGAGGTAGACTTCATAAAAATTGCAGTGCTACGTTTGGCCCAGGACAGGGGCTCTGGGCAATGCTACTTTACCTCTAGTCATTCATAATTTATGAATAAGTAATTAAACATGTGATGTAACTGTAAAGAAGCAGTGCTTTCAAACTCTATCTTCAAAGATCCTATTTTATCTGAAATCTCTAAGACATTTTAAAAAAAAAAAAGACATAAAAAGATTAAACCAAAAAATTTGGAAGAGGCTTCTTAGTGAGAGCTCTTTGAAGTCACTCGCTAGATTGAGTTGATGAGAACCAATTAAAGCAAAACATGTGTCCACAATTTGCTGCCATTTGTTAAAGGCGCATCTTTATGGATGAAGTTTGTTGCCTCTGTAATGATGAAGATGCAAATGCCTTTCCCATGAGGCTGAGCGATCTCCATTTTTTATAAAGACCTAATGTGATGATTTAAGCCCTACAGCATGAGCCACAATATGTCTGCATATTCTGTAATAAAACATGCACATTAGAATTTACCATGCATGCACTGTTCACTAAAGGCTTCCAAGTTGCATATAAACTAGAAAAAAAAATATGGAGAAGGGTAACTGGTGAAGCCCTTGGCACGTGAGCCGTATACAAGACTTTCTTCAGACATCCATTTTCCTGGAAAATGGAAGGACTTTTATTTTCTGTTTACTTCCAGCACCAGTGTCTGTATGAGGCCCTGTCACCATAGCATCTGGAAGTACATGCCACTCTGAGTGTTTCTCTGTGCCATTATCACTTCCTTTATCACGATCATCCCTCTTTTCCTAAATATTTAATAGGCAGTGTGAGTTTCTCAAACTCCTGTCTTACAGAAGACCGAATTCTCAGTGCCTTTTGAAAAGTGCTGCATGGCATTGTTTCCTAATGCCTATTGCCTCTAATAGGGACCAACACCCACCAACTCCTGCTTCTAATGCCAAGTACTGCCTGTGAATAATTACATGGGATTAATAAGATAGTATGCACTGATGGCTCGTTTATACAATTATACACGGCTCGTTTATAGCAAGTGGGGAGGCATGGTAACAGTGCAAAAAAAGACTGCTGCCAGAAGCAGGGAGATAACCTGTTCTCTGTCCATAGTGGTAGGCAAGACGTGAAGAAATGGATTTATAGAGCAGGTAGCTTGACATTAGACATTAGGCAAAATGCTATAGCAAGTCAGGACACAGAAATGCTAGAAGAGGCTAGTCAGGAGGATTTTAGTCTGCCACTGAAGCACCCAGTGGAAAAAACATCTCTCAGGGGAGACAGGTTATCTAGATGATTTCAAGCCCTCTGATCCTGTGACCAGGAGGTTCTGTGTCCTCAGCTCAAAAGAGACTGCTTGCTTTGACAGAGGGCTCTCATTTTGCAAGAGCCATGTATAATTAATCCATGCAATAGAAATGTACAGCTGACATATGCTTAAAGGTACTGGGGATGGCTTGATACAGATCAGCAGAGAGTCTCTTCCTATCGTTCGTGAGGACTCAGAGAAAAGAAAACAGGAGTATCGTGCTCGGTTGGGCTGGTAGGTGTCAGCTTGAGCAAAGAGAGCAGCAGGGAGTGGTTATCCAGCAACAGATTCCATCTGGTTTGCTTAAAAATTAGAAAGGTAAACAGCCTCTGGGTACGTAGTGTTTCATGTACAAAGCTTTTTGGGATACTCACTGGGCTGGAGCATTTTTATTTGAGAGTCACGTGCCTTGGTAACAGCCTGCCCGTCAGGCAGCTCGCAGCAAGCAGTCCATCACCGCTCGCCTTTCCCCGAATTCAATTAAAGGCTGTTGCTTCAGTTTCTCAGCAAAAACTTTGCCGTCTTGAAAGAAGCTGCAACTTTCCATTTTGTGATCCTTTCCTGGAAAACAGACCTTTCTAAAGAGAGCTTTAAAAGCAAACTGCTGCACCTTATAAAGTAACTAAATTTAATATGCATTTGCTTATGAGATGTAGGCTCCAGCGTCCTTGCTATGCCCTTTAGTGAGATTTCAGCTGCACACACAAGAGAGTGCGTTTCTGCTCACTGCCTGGATAAGCACAACTCTGTGAATCGGATGGTTCTTGTGATTCTAAACCTATGATTGTTCCCATGAATAGTTTGCAATATTTATTTTAAATTTACTGCTTCCGTGAACATTCTTGCCCTTAAAGACATTACGGTTTGGTAGCGTTTCACAGATTGCACAAACTCATTAAAGAGTTTGAGGTACATCTACTGGGATGCGGATGTTCTGCCTTGTTCTGCCAAGAGCAGGTAGAAATTTAGGGCATAGCAGCCATCCCAAACAACTAACATATTGAGAAAAATTCTTCACTGTTCTTGCAGGTTTGCTGAAACACAGGAAGATGTGGAATAGGCCTGGGGCTGTAGAATTTCAGGTCATGGTTTAAGTCCTTGACTCTGAATGTGGGATAAAAAGCCAATGGATGGTTACACTATTATATTTGCTCTTTCTATGGACAAACAAGCAATTTGTGTCTTTGCATGTATCACTTGATAGTCTGCTTATGTTCTTGGCATTAAGGACCTTCAATTTCATACTTATACTGATCCTATTTGCTCTAGAACCCTGTAGATTTTTCTAAAATTAATGAGAACATGGATAACTTTCTGGTGTTCCTACTCATCCAGCATTCACACACCAGCTGTGGGACAATTTGTAAAAAAGTGTCCATGACAGTTATGCTAGAAGACCAAGAGAGGTTAAATACATACATATAAATATGAATGTCTATTCAAGTTGGAAAATGCTGCAAGAATTTGGTCTTAAAATTTCTTTCTGTCTTGTTAAAACAATAACTTGATAGGTCCAAAATGAATCCACAATATTATTTCCATTTTATGTTGTGAATTATTTGTGTTTTGGACCTGAAGCAATCCCCACTGTACCGCAATGTATCTGTTTAATCTTCTATTTTAGATTTAGTATTGTTTGCCTCAAGCTCAGAGGGAGAGATTTTAGAGGGAGAATGAATAGGCAGGAGTACAAATTTGACTTTTCTCTACTTTCCCTTTCAAAAGCCTATTCATCTGTCTCTAATAGAAATGAAACTTCAGGAACAAAGACTTAGAAGCTTGTGCAATTTCATGTGTCTGTCTTTGAGACTCAGCAATGAGTCAAGTGGAGGAAGAAATGTTATTGATGTGCAGACAGGAGCCTAGCGACCATGGAATATTGGTCTTACTGAGTTCAGTGGCAAAAATCCCACTGACTTTAGTAGGATTGGGATTTTACTCCCAGCCTTTGTGTTCCCTGCTTGCTTTAATATGTTGCATTATAAAACAAAAATATCCTGTCAAACATTTATTTCCTTCCCCGAAGCTGCCTTTCCTTGCTGGCTGTGCCTAAGAGACATTGCTATGTTTTTGACGATATTGCAATCAAGCCCTAGTCTGGCAAAGGCAGTTAAATATGTAAATAGAACTCTTAGCAGCAGGCAGACTGCTCCTGTAGCAGCCACTGGCCATAGGCTTGGATCACTCTTGGACTGCTTTCTGGTAATGCAACATAAGAAAAATTTTATGTCAGCCCAGATGCTGGTGTCTAATGTCCATGAATTACCCAAAGCCTTTGAACTCTTCTCCCTCCACCCACCCCTTGGCACTCTGCATCCCATTATTTTTGAAAAAACAAGACCTAGCTGTGGAGGTTATCCCAGCTTCGATCACTCGTCTGTGTGCCCATTGTAGCTCACTGCAGGCTGTGTAAATAATTTAGAAGAAATACTTATAAAAACCAAGCTCATTGCAGGCTGTCGAAACAGTTCAGAAAAAAATACATATAAAACCAAGTGCCATCCAACTTGGCAGCATGTGGTGGGTATTATCCCTGTCCCATCTCTAAATAGCAAAGATATAGATGTCCTCTCTAGTTCTGCAGTAGATCTCCAAAGAACCTGAGTGTATGCCAAAATTTAAGTAAATTCAATTAAATGAAAGACTTCAAAACTCCACCTGCAAAAAAATTTGCTGTGGAACATCATCTAAGTTAGCCTTTGGAATAAAGCCATTGCTTCATAAAGCAGTGCATCCAGCTGGTCTTTTATTTTGAAGATAGACATCTGCAAAATTTCCTTGACAAATCAAAGCCTATAGATAATTGGTGTGAATGTATTGTTTTGTAGTATATTATCAGTTTAGACTATGTATATCCTCTAATGCCTGAAACCTCAAGGGCAGGATATGCTCCCAAGGTCTGGAAAAAGCCTACAGTCTCATTTCACATGATTTTTTTCCCCACGTTGTTCTTGGATAAGAGGAGGATGTTTGTTATATGTCCCACAAAGGATGTTTGAAAAGTGACCTTGGCAGGAAGAATACTCTACCCCTCCTACAGTAATTTAAAACCACATCCCTTCAGCTAGAGAAGGCAAGAGAACCACAAGCCCAAGGCCATGCTTTCTTGGAGTGGAAGAACCAAATCCCCATGCTGGCTGGTTGTGTCTGTTGCAATGTGCACCATAAATGACCAGAAGGAGCCCACCACTCAAGGTTTTGAAGGACAGCTTTCCCGTCACTGAGCTTTTCCTCAGTACTGTGATGATGACATGGTTCCTTTCACTCAGGACCAGGCCCCTGTCATATCCAGGGACACGGGCACAATTCTGGGGCCAGGTTTTCCAAACCAGCCAATGTGTAACAGCTCGGTTGGGCACTCGGAGATTTCCCTAAATACCTAAGCAGGTTAACCAGGTGTTCATCCAATTTTCATCTTAAAGGTAGCTGAGTATGAACTTTCTGCAGGAGCCTTTAAGAATTGCAGTAGGCACGGCTCTGATATGGAGTGCCAAGATACTTTGGAAAATCTGATCCCTTTTCTCCCAGTGTAAGGGAGCAGACTTTGTTTCCAGACTATGTAATACTGTGCAGAACAGAAGTCTTTAGCTTCAGAGTTGATGAATAACAATCAGTGCTAAGACTGAGTTATAAAGAGAGGGAGAAAAGGGGGGAGGCACTGCATCAAGTCCACATTTCCATTTCCTAGTCAAGGTAACAAATGCTTCGTACTCAGTACTTTTTATAAAGTCACAGCATTGTGCAGACATGAACTAATTAATTTAGGTTCCAGTAAAATTACGTAATTAATTTAAGCCTCCAATTTAGAATGTTACAGCTGATGAGCTGATCTGTCTCATGCTCTAGGAGAAGCATTCTGTCCTTTCTATACACTCCCGTGTGCACTTGGTCCACAAAGGCTGCTCTTGAGTGTTCACGCTGCCGTGCACCTTGCCCTGATTGGAGCAGCTTTCACAAGACGTAGCTTCCCAATTCTGCTATAACAGATTTCAGCTGCTGCAAGAAGAAAGAGGAAAAGAAACCTTTCTTGCATCCTGTCAGTGAAGGGATCATCAGGGTAGGAAGCAGTGCAGGTTGGGGAGAGGTGACTGGATAGTCCTCTTAACAAAGCAGATATATTAATTTCTTATTGCAGGTATAGGTGCAATCTGTAGATGTATTTCCTGTACCCACTAAAACATCTGCATAGATCAAATTTACTGGGTGCATATTCTGTATTTGCTATACTGTTGTTCTGACTCTGTACTGCTGGTGCATATAGATATCTTTCAAGCCACTGCCATCATCAGTAGAAGCACGTGTCCAGTCCTGTGACAGAATAAAGTGTGCTCTGCATAGAAAGCTAAAATATTGCTTAGATGGAAATGTTCAGACCATACAACAGTCTCTGTCTCATTGTAGTCTTTAACCCGTGGACCTTCCTTATTGCTAGAAAGGGAACAAGCAATTCCCTCTCATCCCTGAGGAATATTGGTCTTAAAGAACTTGATAACCAATGTCATCAGTAGTTATGAGTCATTGTAGGACAACCTAAAAGAGTTTGAAAATTTGTGCACTTATACAAGACCTCACATCACATTTCGTTGTGGCTTTCAGAGTGAACCCTGGAGTGTTAGTGACAGGACTTCAGTGTGAACGGCATGAAAACAGCATGATTTCTGGCCAGATTATATATTCATTTTGTAAACTACAGGGCTCTGTTGCTGCTGGAATTCCTTTGTGGCCAGCCTGTGAGGGGCTGTCAGTACTTTAACATAAAGTTTCTAATTCTTTCTGCATTTGAAAAAGGCACTGCTGCTTGACGTTAGCAGCCCATGGGAAGGAGGAGGATGACTTTGCAGTATCTTCTAAAGCATTAGATATCAGTGGCTCCTGTAGAGGCTACAAATTCATTATGGTATCACAGCTTCTCATTGCTGAGGGCACTAGCAATTAACATACAGACACCACAATTAAGATGTCAAAGAGAAGAAAGTGAAGATAACAAACAATGAAAGTACCTGATAAATGGACAACAGTATGCTTGCAGGGAAAACCGACTTATATTTGTATATAGGGAGTTAATTCAGAGCCTTAAAGCATAGCGAGAGAAAGAAAATGGTTTCAAACCCTGTGATCTTCTGGCCTTGTCTTGGAGGTAGAATGGAGCAATTATCTCCTGTTTTATGTCTTTCGCTTCAGTAGGGTTCGGCAGTGTTGTTTCCTTAGAGCAACTGGCCATTTCACCTAGTTCAAAGCTGTTTTCTTCTGCTATGTCAGGAAGGAAGAGCTGGTTTTTTCTGGTCGTGGCCCTATACATGCCTGAGAGGCTCATGTCAAATCCCTGCCCCAGGACCTACTTCTTAACACTGAGGTTGTGAAGCATAAAGTTAATCACATTACAGTCTGTGCTGCACGGAAATGCCCTGACAGTTATTAAGGATGAAGCCTGCATCGGAGAGAGAGAAGGAGCAATAGGTGTTTAGGGTAGGAGGATGCTCTGAGACCGATTCCCAGGAGCAGACGAGGAGGATGTGCCGGAATGGAGTAGTTGCTATGACTTAATAGGAATGGACACTGGCAGCTTTTTTTTCAAGCTGAGCAGTCCCTTAGGAGAGAGATCATCTACAAGATAGAGTAACAGGGCCCTGGGCCTCGGCTCTGCGTGTTGCAGCGCATCTTTCCTGGCCCTTGGGAGACTGATGACTGGAACCATTAGTTGCAAAGTCACTACAAAGCGTGTATGTGACTGACAGGAGATCAGATACAGATCCTCTGGCCTCTGAGGTGGAGATGGCCGGACTGGAGACAGCATAAGATGGAGAATGCTTAGCGTACATCTTCCAAGGTCCTCTCTCCTTGTAGTTTACAGAGCCAGAGACACCTGGATTGAGTGGTGTACGGTGTGCATAGGCTTGATTAGCTCTTGTTTCAGGAAAATCTGTTTCAGAAATCAAAGGAAATTTTGAGGAAATTGGTCTTAATTGTTATTGGGAGCATCTACTGAGCTTCTCCTCTGGATTGCAAGGTGCCTGTCTTCATTGGTGTTTCACAGTCTAGAAAATAACCGTCTTTCTTGTGGAGAGTGATGATGTCATTTGGTGACTTCATGTGGCTACCTGAAGCCCCGAGAAGTGGGCTTCATGTGGCTACCTGAAGCCCCGAGAAGGCCACTGTCCCCTCCTGTGTGTGTTTCCTGCTCCTGGCCTCATGTAAAATTGGCAGGGCAGTGAACCCAGCAGCTGGGAAAGCAAGCTGTGGGAAGGCTGTAGCACCAAGGCCACACTGGGACATCCTGTGCTTTATCCTACCAGAGCAACACGCGCTTCCCGCAGTGTTTTTCTCTGATGTATCAAAGTTTTCAGCATTATTCCCCTGGTTCGCGGGCTCTGTTGCGATCCAGAGCTGCCAGGCACAGTTCAGCTCAGGTACTTGTGCTTCTCTGGGCTGGCCGTGCTCCAGAGCAGCCCCATCACAGAAAGAAGAGCTTGAGGGTTACATTCAATTAGCATAAATTGCCATAGGCCCAAAATATGCTGTAAAGCCAGTGTGGATTGTTAAGCCTCAAAACACGCTCCCTTTTTCTTGCTGCTTTTCCTTTGCTGGCTCTGTGGAGGAGAAGAGGCTTAGAGCCCATGTTGTTATTCTCAGAGGAGGGATGTCCCTAATGCAGCTGCAAGAGTGAGGCTTAATCTGCCTCCTGACATCGGGGAGCCCTTGGCCACTTGTTCCTGTCACTGCATTTCTCAGTATCTCCTGTTCCTACATGTCTCATTGTTTGAACTGCAAGCATTTTTGGGCTAGGGGTTGACTGTATTTGGATGTGTTGTTTGGTGCCGAGCATACATTTGGCTCTTAGTTAGTAATTATAAAAATTAATAAGAAATACCATATGGCTAAAAATATTGTAACTCTCAAAAGAATTGTTGGGCCATTTATTTTTCGTGCATATGAGCGTGTGCCTCATTTAAGCCAATTATTTTTCTATTAACAGGCATTGGTTATGCCATCCTTCTGCTTTTATTTTTAGAAGTATACAGATTATTACAGCAAGTGTGAAGAATGAATGAAAAAAGAAATCTGTCTCCTAGTACTTGTCTTTTAAAATTAAATTTCCTGGTTGAATAATCCTACATTTAATCCTCAAAGGGATGTGTCCCCTACAGGGAACGTTCTGTGCACCCTCAGGTGCTGGCTGTCAAAATGTCATAGGATGGGACATAAATCCAAATGAATTCCTGAATCCAAATACTCATCTGGAAATCAGGTGATTGATTATGATGTTACCAACATTTATCCTAACATATTTAATCACAAATGTGAGGGTTATGGAATAGAGATGCGTTAGCCTCAAATTTTAATTCGCAAGTTGTATTCTGCTTTTCAGACAGTGCAGCAGCGTTATGATAGAGTCCCGTGACTTATGGGAGAGTGGGAAATCTCAATCCTTGGTGTTTCAAGGTGAAATTTTTAGGTCTAGCAGAGATAATGCTTTTCAGAATGGCATGGACAAGTGTAAAGCCTCTTTTGTCCTGTGGATTGAAGGGATTCAAGCTTTATACCCATGGAGGAAGGGAGATGACACATGGTCCTGCTGTATCTCCAAACTGCACATTGTGTGTCCCACTTTTTGGACTGGAGGCATATTGTCCCTGGCTGTGACAAGAGCTTCTGTTCCTGTTCAGTGACTGTATTGACAGGAGTGGTCTGTTGCTGGGCCTGTGATCTCACGCAAAGGATGCGTTGGTGGGTGTTTGCTCTGGGCAGCACCATTTGCAAGGGCATGAGACTCAGACTGAGCGTTTGGCTCACCTCGGTTCTTGTATCTTCAAAGCAGTATTTGCAGTTGATCTTTAAAGTAATGCGTGAGCTCATAGAGGTGTGTTTCTCCAAAGTTTAGCTGTGAGTAGAACATGATGTAAGTACTTTCATGCGGTATGTCCATTTCCCAGATAATTTTGGAAGAACTATTTCAGAGGTGTTTCAAATAGTAAGTAGATATTGTTGAAAGGCTGTGACTGCTGCCTTCTAGCATGAGAACCAAAGCACAGATAAGTAGATTTTTATTTAAAGAATGATCTGATATGCTGAGGGAGGACCTGGGGAAAAGGTGTGTACAGGAAGATGCAGGTTTGCAGGTTTGTGTTAGTATTTTTTTTAAAAACAATCGAGACTGTTTTGTGAGGTCAAGTTGTTTTGTGGTGCCAGATGTATAAAGACATCAGTTGTTTCAACCTCAGGTGTCACTGGCAGATGAATAACAAGATAGTGAGAAGAATCGTCGACTGATCAGCAAGGTTGACTTTTACCAGTCAGAGAGCTTTTGGAGATTACAGTATAGCATGAAGAATTTATCAAGGTGATTTATCCACAGTGCAGGGGAATACATTACATCCATACTCTGTCTCAACTAGTATAGAGTGAATCTCAGTATCTACAAATGTATTATTAATGTTACTTTGGAAAGCAATACGTTTTTGCATAGTTTCAACATCCTTCGTGTTCATGGATTTTGAACGTAACTCTAAAACTTGCAGTAAATCTTCTGCTATCGAAACAAATAAATCTGGGGAAAATATTAATAAAAAGACTTTTAAAAAGGATATTTCGTAATAATGCTCAGTCAGCCTTCCTGCTGCTGAGAGCCTCTGGCTACCAGAAAAGGAAATCTCTATAAAAGAGACTTCTGAAAAAACAAAGGGGGGAAATCACCTATTTTTATTTTACCTGTGGCAATGTCTTCTTGTTTTGAAAGCTTCCATCATGAGGTGTGCTTTGTAGAAAAGACAGATGGAGAAAAGGAAGCTAAAAAAAAGGCAATGGAGGGGGTATTGTTTCATGTTCCATACACAGCTTTTCCACTGCATCCATCAGTTCTTGTGCTCAGAGGGAAGCAAAAAAATTTACTAAGTAGAGGGAGGAAACCAAGAGCTTTTTTTTTTTTTCATGGGAAGTGATAACAAGACAACCATACTAGGAAAGACTCTTCAGCTTCTGTGTTTTGTTCAGTCATGGGATTGGTGAGGGTGAGTTGTTCTCTCTGCTTCACAGTGTCAGGCAGCTCTGCAGCTCACAAGAGTCACTATCTGAGCACGCTCATGTTTGACTCCTGCCCAGATTCACGGGTCCAGGTATTTTATTGCTCAGCATCTATAGCCAGGGATGAGTTACCGAAAGAAGAAACTCCTTTGCAGCCACCGAAGGAGGATGCACACCTCAAAGTTCTGATTGTAGCATTTCTGGGTGTTCCTTCTGAAGTGCAGAGGAAGGAGCCTGGCAGAGGTGCCCGTGCGGCAGCTGGCAAGCCCTTGGGAAATTGCCACCCAAAGGAGGAGAGGAATGGAGCGGATGAGGGTAGCTCACCCACCAAGGGTGGGGAAGATTGCTCTCATATCATTGCAGTTCCCTGCCTGTCAAAGCTGTAGTAAGAAAGAAAATGAAGTCATTCCATGAGGCTAGTCATCTGTGGCTGCTTTTTCATGCAAGACAGAACAAAACATATTTTCTACAATGCATCTGTGCAAGAGTAGGAAACAGTCATCAATGTGGCAGGGAGAAAATTTTTCCCTTTATAAAGCTATAAGCTGCAATGGCTTCACTTTGACAGCCCTGAAACGTACAAGACACTGAATCGAGAGCTTCTTGGGTTTGGAAAATCCAAAACTGTGGTAGCTGTGGACTGAGTTATGGCAGAATATTGTGGAGTCCTCTGTTAAATAAACTTTAGAGATTTACATTCTTAGGTTTGCTTTTCCGAGTAAACCAATATGTATTAGTGTAGCAGGCAGTATTTTTTATGCAGGAAAGGTAGGATGCCAATAGTATTTTATTTTTTATTATATAAGATCAAAAATGCATTAATTTATAATGCATATTCCAATTTTAAGACCCCGTTAATTTCAATGAATTGCAGGGTTTGGTTTGAAGGACGAGTGTTTTAATGAAGGCATAAATCACCAGACATAAGCACCTCTTTTGCCATTTTCATATATAAAATCTGCAGCTGCATTAGAGGTTCATTGCTACCAGTCATAGCGCAGTTTGCCACTACTGAGGATGTATTTTCATGACAGAATCAGGAGCTTTGTCACTTACATTAAACTGTAAGAGTTATAGATTGGGAGCAGTATGTATCCAGGGTGTCCAAGAGACAGGTACCTCATAATCTACTGAATTTGCCACATGGTTCAGTGTTTTAAAGTATTAATTCATTTTTATTCCAATACTGAATCCATTTATCCATTGTTCAGCATAAGAGAATGTCAACCTGTCTGCCGTGCATGCATTAAGCACAGCTACTAACCTATGGCACGTTCATCAGGCACCGTAGATTGTTAACATATTGCCTCTAGGGCAAGTTTGCATATAAACTGCATCAGTCTTGTTGTTTCTTCCCCTTCTCCAACCCTACTTTCATTTGTAGAGGACCTTGGTGCTGCTGGTTGTCATAGGAACATGGTAGGCTTATTCAACAGGAAAAGGAGAGATGCATAGCTTCACCCATAACTCGTTCAGGCTGCTACTTCCAGGAGATGCCCATCAGCATCATCAAGAAGCACAACATGGAAATTCATCAGTGAATTTGCAGTTGCAATAGTGTTCTAGTGAGGGCAGTGGCATTTCAGTATTCCAATTTCTAGTCCCAAAGCCCCTGCAGACTCCAGCAAGGACAGGGAACCTGTACTTTAGATGTTCTACAAACATAAAGGTGATGTATCCATCCAAAGTCTGATAGACTTTTGTGCCACTGTTGCCACAGTACACCCTGCTGTTCCATGATCTCATGGAGAAAATATAGCGCAGTGATACATTTGACAAAATTACTGCAGAACTTCTCAAGTAATTGGTGGGGAGACACTGGAGTTACCTAAGTATATCTCCTACAGCCTTCACAGAGAGGCAGAAGCTAAACTGTGTTGCAGATGGCTAGTCTTCACCCCTGAAGAGCGCTCTGTGGCACAGTTTGGAGATGATGTAAAGGAGGGACCTTGGAAATACCTGTCTGACTGCTACTAGAGTATTCTTGTCAGCAGCCTTCTAGCTATTTATTCAGCTTTGAACTGAATATATTTGTGATGGCTCCTCTCTACAGCCCATTTTTGTGATGGAGGGGATTTAATGGGTCTCTTTTTAAAAGGAGCCTTGCGTAGTTCTAAGTATGCTAAAAGCACCCTTAGGCTGTTTTTAATGTATGTTGGGATTGCAATACTCTAAAACACTGCTGGCAGTGATGGAGCACCTGCGGTTTTCATTCCTTTAATTTTATTTACTAGCATTTGAACAAGAATTAATCAGACTGTGAGGAGAATGCTGCAAAGTTTAGGTAGAGTTGTGGCTACCTAAGCTGCTTCCCTCAAGAAACAATGTCTGTTCATTCCCCTGTGACCATGTCTATGGTGGCAGTCACTACATCAAATGCTTAGCCCAAATGAGTGAAGCTGATCCAGCTCAAGAGAAGATCCAGAATGTGCAAGGAAGAAAAAAAGCATATTCTAAACTTTTTTTCTTCAAAAATTATTGTTAGAACTGAGATAGAAATCATTAACATGCTTTGGTAAACATGAGGCTCAGTAATTTGTTGACCCATGGTCAGTCAACAAAGCAACAGTATAATAGGAACGTGGAAGCACTGGAAGTGAGGACTAATTTCTAGTATTGTTTAGGAAACATCTCACACAAGTGAACAGAGGATGCAAGAGCATGAAACGTGCTGCATTTACCCTGTAACAAGAAGAAAGATGTCACCAAAGGGAAACCCTGGGATCTCTGGTGCTCTGAGTGACACTTCCAGGTTTCTTTCTGAATTCTTATCTTTCACTGTATGAGCTGCTTGGTACCAAATTGTTTCCTTGCCATGAGGAACAAGTAAAAGTAGTTTATCATTAATGCTTTTGGAGGCTCTATAGATGGTATTCTGCCTATAGTTTTGGTAGAGTAAGTCCAGTCACACCATTCAAATTTCTTTGATTCACTGAATCAGGTTCTCAGTACACAGAAGTAAGTGCATAGTTAGCTTGGTTTAAGTCACTCCACTGAAATAAAAATATATAGAGAGAGTAATTATGTATTTACATATTATATTAGTAAAATATGGATATGGTACAGACAAGTATGACAGATATAAACCAATTAGTTACATGGACTGTGACGGGCTTTCTCGTGTCCTTCTGTCAGGGTTCATGTTGTTGAAAACACTGTTCATTCTTCAAAACCTTTTTTTTATTAGCTTCAATATATACAGTTTATACAACATATGTAGTGCAGTGACATAAAGAGCCCAGTGACTGTCTTCACTCACAGTGTCCTGCCAGAACTGTAATGGGTTGAGTATATAGTAGTTAAATTAGACATTTTGTCCTAGTAATCCTAGTAAACTTTTGATTTCACCTGAAATCTTTGCTTGGAGTGCTTCTTGCCCGTGGTGCCTGTAAAGTTTGTAAGTAGTTCAGCAGTTTTGTAAGTTGTTTTAATCTTCTGGTATACATAATTATAAACTTAATAATACCTGCAGTGGAAAAAAATCCAGCCTGGATTAGTGGCTTAGATTCAGAAAACAGTGAAGAAAAAGCAATTCAAAATTCAAGTTAGAACATGGTCAGATAAAGCTCATCTTTCAGACATCGTTTTACTGGAGTTAATAAAATATTGCTACTGTATTGCAAACCCGTTGATTTAGTAGAACATTTATTTGCAAAAACTTAAGCTAGTAGGTATCCATGAAAACATCTTCTTAAGGATGTTCCTCTTGTTTTCCACATTAGTGGAAACATATATGGGAGGTCTGTGCAGGTCCTTTTTCACATGCAGCCACTCAGATGAGTACTCCAACTGAAATCCCTCAAGTATCTCTTAATTTATTTTCTGGTCCTTGACAACTTCTTTCTCTTGCTAGTACAGACATTTAGGCATTGCCAGAAGATAGCTGGTGTGATCAGCTCCGGAGTCTCATCTTGGTTGCTCTGATAATTTAATTTTGAGGAGAAAAAATGTAATTCAGTAGATCATCTTTAAATTTATACTGGTGTTAAATGTGATTTGGTTTCTTCCACACCCATTCCAAAGAGAAAACTGACCTACTGAATTATTTTAATGTTTTCAAATCCCTTCTTTGCTGCATTTACTTTAAATTTTGCCTATTTACTGTAGTCCTAGATACTAAGCAGCTACCTAACTGGTTGATTGTCAAGTGAGAGACCATCAGTGGACACCTGGCAGGACTAGGATGCTTCATAGGAAAATGATCCCCTGATGTATACCAATTTTGCAGCCATACGAGCGGTGCACAGCCCAAGGAGGAAAGTTGGATGGAGAGACAGATGGATGCCTCTGGTTGACTTCTCTGTAGGTGCAGGAGGAGCAGATGGCAGGCGTGATAATGTCCAGCCATATGATTTTATGAACCTTTGCCCCCTCAGCATGGCTGTGAACAGTAGTAAATAAGGCTGGGGTCCTGTGAGTTACTGTGCCATGGCGCAACGTGCTGCTCTCAGCACAGCAAAAGGAAAAAACCCGTAGCCTCGCTGCTGTGCATCACACAGTCACAAACATCTCTGGTAATTCAGACACAGACGGAGTTATGAACAATTAGAAAAGAATGATGTTCTGCATTATTTCTTCTTCTGAGGCTCTCGTGTTTCATGCAGATAAACCAAACAGCTCTTAACTCATTAGTGAGATCCAGAAACAAATCACCTTTAACTACTTCTGTGCTTGGTGTACTGTAAGCATTTGCCATAGGCAGAAATAGATGGTGTGACCAGGTGTGCAGTTGGTTCCTCTGCCTGTTTCACAGGTGGGAAGCCAAATCTGTGCAGTGAAGAAACTTGCGACTTACTTGCAGACCTCAGCAAGTCAGTGGCAAGCAGAGCTGGAATGCTGGCTCCACCAGAAGGCCACCGGGCTGGGGCAGTGCCATGCAGCCAGCCTGTCCACAGGGTCCAGGCATCCCATAACTGGGAGCTGAGCTGGAAGCATCCGGTTGGGGGTTTAGGTGTGGCTGTATGATTGGACTTGTGTTGTGGAAACATCTGGAAAACAGTCTTTTCTGTGTAATTCCTCATTGTTGTATGTTTTTGGTGAGTGTGGACCCAAATTTTGAAGTTTGCCTCAAAGCATTTTTTTTCCTTGACTTAGTTCAGATGATGACTGATCAAAGCAGGAGAATGATGATTTGATCTGAGATTGCTTTCATTTCTCTGGGTGATGGCTGAGTAGTTCTCCTTCCTTCTTGGATGAAGTAATGCCTGATCAGGAACAGACATTAATCTCAACTGAGAATATTTTGTACAAGGGAAAATGGAAAGAAAATGAATCCAGGCTTTTTTTTTTGCAGCTCTTGACTCACTCACTTCTTCCACAGCAGAAAGAACTGAGTGTTTTATAGGAAGGATCTCCATTGTCCTTTTTTTGGTCCCAGCCAGGAAGAAGCTAAAAGGCTCGATATAGCAAAGTGCTAGATGTAGTGAAGTGACTGTGACAAAGTGACTGTACAGTCACAGGGTATAGTGACCAGGCTAATCTCTGGTATGAGAGTCCCACTGACTGCTGGGGAGCCCTACATTCTCCACATCAGCAGTCTTGCCCTCAGTAACGGAATAATATAAGGAAACCTTAATTTCAGGAAGCTCCTTCCTCTCTTCCTATGAACAGACCCATCAGTCTCTCTCTCACCTTTCAGGAGCCACTGGAAATCAAAACGTACAGATAAACAGGGCTGTTTAAGGTGAAAAGGGTGACGTTACTACAGCCAGAAGAGGTGTTCTCAGATACAACATCGTTGAGGTTGTGCCACCCATCCTCAAGTACCAGGGACGCGGGCACAAAAGTTGAGGAAATCTTTCTGTAATTTAGCATTTCTAGGGATAATAATAGTCCTGTTGTGTTCAAGCAGAAAGGCTCATTCATACTCTGTACGTAGGCATGCAATACCATCCTAGATCCTAATGCATTCAAAATCTAAACATAGGGAAGATAAGCAAAACCACTGTTTTAGCCTTGGAAAACTAAAACAATGTAGGGGTTGGCTTCCCCAAAATTCTAGGGAGATCTTGCAGATCTAAACCCCACCCTCAGTGCTAGCCCAGTGTTTAGGGGCAAGTTCTTCACTCCTCAACCAGTCTAGCTCACTGAACTGGGGGAAAAATGATCCTCTTTCTTGTCTTCAGGATTCTAAAAGAAAAAAACTAAGCGGCAAAGAGTAAATGACTTGATTTTTATTTCACTCCGAACTGTGTGGTAAGTGTAAGCCCTGCAGATAGGTGCTATGTAAGTGATTAGCACTCTGCTCACGTAGGGAGCTTATCTCCTGGGGAGGCAGAAGTCCCCTGCTGTTTCCACATAATCACGGTGGCTTTATGAGGGAGCAAAGCAACACGTTGTTTCTATTCAGAAAGGCAGACTTTCTACTTATTACCAAAGTGGATGAACTATGGTAGTGCCTTGTTGAGCACATAGTAGGACATCATTGCTTGCCACAGGACAATGCAATAGGTATATTTCTTTCCCCTTTTAGTGTACACTGAAATATTTGCCCTTGCTCTTTACTTGTTATCTTTATTGGAATGTGACATAATTCTGGAGTATTCAGCAGGTAGACTGAGCGCACACTGAAAGGTTTCTGTGCACCTCTTCCTTACTTCCCCTGGGAGAGATGAGATTGAGAGAGAATCATTTATACATTTTGTCCTATTAGGAATCATAGATTCAAATCCCCCTTGTTCATATTGGGTGTTTTCGGCTAAGTTGGGTTTTCTTATTGTCTCATGTACTTTTCTGACAGAGTTTCTTTATCTTTCATGTATTTTTCTTCTCCTTCTGTGGGTTCTCTTTGCATCTCACATTTGCTTAGCTCTCAGACCCTACCCAGTGGCATTACCGTGCTGAGTAGCACCCAGCCAGGAGGGATGTCTTGGTTTAAGCAGGGCAGGGCTGAGATGTTGTTCTGATTAACTGCCCACTTCCTTAGTGAAATTTTCCATTTAACCTCAAAAGACTTCATCCATCTTTTGCCCCTTTTCCCCAGCCCTTCACTCTGCCTTGCCCATGTCCTGTGCAGAGATCTGAGATGTGCAGTCACAGCAGAGCTGGTGGCCCTAAGTAATGTGGTGGCTTAATGTCTTCTTGAGGGTTTTCTTTATAAATTGAAACCAACTGCCTTTCAGCAGCGCTGTCAGATGAAAAGGCCTTTTAGAGTTGGTGAGCTTTAGCAGGAATGGAACCACTTATTCTGCATGAACCTGAGTGTGCCCTGGAGGCTCCTCAGAATGAGCACATTTGAAGAAAACAACAGTTGACTTTTCTGAGAAAATACAGATTTCAAGTCCGACCAAAGCATCCTCTGTGAAACAGACTTGGACCTGCCCGGTTCCTCTGGTTCATATTGATTTGCAAATAGCAGTTAAACAAGCTTTCATGCTGGCCCTTGGGAATCATCCTTATAACCCAAACCCTAGACTTGTTTTTTTTGTGCCATATGTCTGAAGAGTTACTGGCATGATTAAGACCTTGCATGTATGGAGAGAGAGATAAACAGGGGTTTGCATATCAGTTCAGGAGAGGTGTCCTGCTCTGGCTGTGGCTTCTGGGAACATGCTTGGTGCATCGGGAATACGTGAGAAGATGTTTGGCTGTACCAGGAATGAGCAGGTACTGAACTGTGAGAGAAAGGATATTTCTTCTAACCTTCTGCTTACGAAGTACCACGTGACCGAACACAGTCATACTCATTAATTTGATACTCTGCTATTAAAAGCTGATTTTAAAAAAACCTGCTTGTTAGCACAGAATCACAGACACTGGAAACAGAAGAAAAAATATTAGGACATATACTCTATTTTTACACTCTGCCAATTGTCTCCAGATGTTCCCACATCATATTTTCCAGCCCTGATATACCCCTCTCACACCTCAAAGTTTAAAAGTTGCCAAGGAATAAGAATTTAAGGTCTATTATTATCTCTCCCAATACCTCATGACTACGCAAGGTATGAAACCTAAGTTACATAACACAGAGCTCGAAATTGTGGAAAACCCCACAATTGTTTTCCCTACCTCCTATCTCTTCTTTTCTTCTCATCTGTATGTCCGTGGTTTTGATACTGAGCTCTTTTTATTTCACATTGTTCCACTCCTGGTGTGTTGTTCATGTGCTGATGTAAAATGCAATGGGGCAGACACCCTAGTGCATTACAAAAATTGTCCAGGGAAAGTTAGAGGTTATAGTAAGTAGACTACATCTTTTGGAACTTTAGACGTTATCACCTGATATTGATGAAAAACCCGATTAGGAGTGAACCTCCCTTTTTGTTCCTTCTTGACACAAAGCTGGAGGTAGCTTGAAATGTATGCCAAGGAACCTTTCTAACAACAGATTAATATGTTGCTTCATATATATAATAGTTACTACTGTCTACTGCCAGTGAAAAAGCACATTGCACTTCTTCCTGCTGATAAGTTGATGAACATTTTAAAATGATGGTTCTTAATTTTTCAGCGTCAGTATTCAGAGTGAATGTAGCTTTGTAATGAGTCGTAACATATCACTTCCGGAGCTGGAACTGTTGCTTATGCGTTGCGCTGGTCAAACTTAGAAGGCATTTCTATTTGTTCATTTTCATTTTTTTCTGTACTAGAAGCACTAGCAATTTTAAATCAAACCTCAGACAGGCACGAAGCTAAGTTGTAACTTTGAAAATGAGTCATTACTATGGCTCTTTCTATCCTCTCATAGCCATATATTCGGTGGAATTTGATTACTTTCTTTCCTTGCACTCTTAATTCTCAGGCTCTAAACTCCCACTAACTGATTCAGTGCTGCCTAATGTTCCGTGTCTCTCTGCCAAAATGACTGTGGTGTCCCTTTGCTGGCCAACCAAGAGCAGAGTCACCGGCACCGGGTGCTAGCTCTACAGCGAGAAGTAGGTATGCTGTATCCCCTTCCATGTACCTTCACCTCCCTTCTCGCTAGGTGTTTCAAGAAATTCATCTTGGAATTTGGCAAGGGAACGGGAGATCATACATGGGCAGATTCCTCTGCACAGATAGCAAAGCAATTAGTTCCTGGGTGCTAGCTCTACAGTGAGGAGTAGGTATGCTGTATCCCCATCCATGTACCTTCACCTCCCTTCTCACTAGGTGTTTCAAGAAATTCATCTTGGAATTTGGCAAGGGAACGGGAGATCATACATGGGCAGATTCCTCTGCACAGATAGCAAAGCAATTAGTTCCAATTTAAGACGACAGTCATCCAAGCTGCTCTGCATGGAGCCAAATTGAAGTGTACCCAAAGCAGATTGTAGGATGTGAGCCTAAATTTGAAACCTCAATAGTCTTAGAACTTCTTTTTTTTATTTAATTGTTATTTACAATTTGTTTATTTGGTAGCAGTTCTCCCCTCCTTCATCAAGCAGAGCATTTCCATTAAACTCAGCCAGCCAACTTGTGTAAACGTGGCAGAATCAAGCTTTTGATTTTAGTAATAAAGAATACATTTATGGGACATTTTTTCCACAGCTTAATGCCAGCTCTTCTTTCCACCAGGAGAGAACGGCTGTTCCATGACAACTGGAATAGAAATATGGTTTTTCAGTTGAAACATCCTAACAAGACTCATAACAATGAGGCCCACTCAAGACTGATGGGAGGGAATTGGTGATTTTGAATAAAGTGTTCCGACAATTTTAGACGGGGCTATTTTCTAAAACAGTAGGGCAGCAAGTCTCTGAAAACCCAAATACAATCAGGCAAAGAATTTACTTCTGCTTTATAGCTGCTAAATTGAGTTATCACTGGAGGGGAAAAAAAAAAACAACAAACCACAACAGTTTACCCAGAACATTGATTCTCTGTTGTTGTCAAACCCCAGCTGTTCTGTAAAAAGGAATAGTGGGGTCAACACATCACTCTCGTTCCACACCATGGAGGATCAATACCTGCAGTATAATTCAGGTACTTGTAATTACAAGGTCTTGGCAGCTTTGCCTGCAGGTTAAATGACAGTCAGTGCCAAGTTAGTAGATTTCATTTTCCTGAAAGCTCCAAAATGTGGGGGGTTGCTTCTTTTCTAACAAGAAGGGATCTTTGATTTCTGGCATTTTTAAATTGTGTACTCTGCAGACTGGTCGCTCTACCGAGGGTGGGTGTGTGGGGTTCACCCTGGTACCACGCACACCAGGGAATCACATTTCTTTGCTTCTCGTGCATCCTGTAATTAATCCTGTTTTATAATGTTAAGAGATTCTGTGGATCATGGTGCGAATGGGGAAAGGCCTGTCCAGTGACCGGGACTGATTTCCCTTTCATGAGAAGGACAAGGCTGAGGTTTCCAAAGCAGCAGCATGGGCTGGTGGGTGGGATGGCAGCTCTGGAGTCACATCACCAACGCTCCAGCAGATGTGCTGGAGAGCTTTCAGGTGTGGGTTGCTGCTGCTCCTGGGTTTCAAGTGCTGTCTCTAAATTCTCACCCGCATCAGCTGTCACTGTGGATTAAATTATTCCTGTTCTTATGTGGCCGTACAGTGGGATGAACCGTATGGCTCCTTCTGTACCTGTGCACCTGCAGGGAGGCATGGCTGCCCAATGCTCCTGCCAGGCTGCCGAATTACAGCCCTCCTCCTGAGCTGAGCACAGGCTCTATGATAGATATTTTGCCCCTGAGGAAAAGCTACAGCTATCATAGAGATAGATATTTTGCCCCTGAGGAAAAGCTAATGAAAAAAATCAGGCGTTGGTAGGAGATGTGGTTGTCCATGAAGTGCTGCCCTTCTGCTTGGCATTGCCCCTTCCCTGCAGGTGGATGCGCTGCTACCGTCAGCGAGGTGGAGGGCAAAAGCACAGGTTTGGTTGGTTAATGGAACTGCTGTGGCGTGCAGAGGCCAGGTGTAGACAGTCAGATTCCTTGGTAGCAGTTCCCTCACTGCAGCCAGCTTTCGGTTCCTGGGTCCGGCTGAGCTCCTGCTGGGCAGGGGAGCAGATGGGCTGAGGGCTTCTGCTTTACTCCACCACTGCTTGGCCATTAGCAGTGACTGCTGTTGCTGGGAGGAAGAGGATGGTACCCAAGACAACAGAAGCTTGGTGGGGACCCATCACCCTTGTATTGCCGGGACCTGCTTGACTGGCCCTACCTATGAAATAATATGGGCAGCACGTCATGTGAGACAGTGCGGGTGCAACTCTGTGTGAAAAATGGTGATGTGGTACTAATCAGTAAGAAATAAAATCAATGTGGTCTACTGCCCCAAGAGACCCCTGTGTTGGGGCAGCTGGAGCCCCGCTGTACACAGCCCAGCTCCTCACGCTGACTCCCAAGAGCCCTGAAATTCATCTAGTGGGTATAGACTGGGTATCGTATGTGCATCAGTTTGATTTCATCAGTTTGGTATTTATGGGCGCTGCTGAGTGGTCCAACTTAGAGAGCATTAAGGAGCAGGGGGAAAAAAACCCTGAGTTACATTAGTTTGTGGATTCTGAATGCTTTTCCTGACTTTCAGTACAGATTGTGGCACTGGAAGTGTCTACTGATCTCCTTCATGTTCATGTTGAAAGTTTTATATTATGGTAAATATTTCACCCTGCATTACAGGGAAGAACAAGTAGAGTTCTTGCCTTGATCTACCTATCCAGAACCTCTCAAAAACATGACATCTGCCTAATATCTGATGTGCACTTCCAACAGGGTTTTCCCTGTCTTTGGAACGGTGCAGCAGCTCCAAGAACGTAGGTGTCTGCCATAATAGAACCTTCATCTGGAGGGACTTAGAGCACAAGTAGATATGGAAAGAAAAATTCCTGAACTTTAAACAAAGATATATTATTAATTATTGCCAGTGATGGAAACTGAGAGAAAATCCTTGGCTCACTCCTACAAAATAATATTTATTCTCCTGCCTTCTGTTTCATCTGGAATAAAAAAGCATCTCTAGCAGCATCTAAAAATCATGTTCTGTATTGACAGAGAGGGAAGTGTGCCACCCAACAAATAACAAATACAACTGTCAGCAGTACCCAAACCCTACAGTCTTTTAGAGATCTGTCATCTTAGAGTTCACTAGACCAAACCATACATAGCCGATGAGACCAGATGAGGTAATAGATGAGCTACAGGCTGTCCCTGCTGTGGACAGCTGGTAAAGTCATTTAATTTTTAGCTGGAGATTTATCTGCAGACTTCCACTTAAACGTCCCTGTGTACAGAAGCACAGAAAAAGATTATCTATCTATCCAAAAATATGTATCTATAATTCTTACATATTTTAAAGAATAAGAACTTACATTTGAGTCAAAGCGTTTTCAAGCTTGTGTTGTTTGTCCTAATAAAATATAAATTGCTCAATATATCAATTTCACAAAAAAATTGAAGGACAGTGTGATCAACGTAACCTCAGATTTTCCATATGGATCAGGAATAAAGCTGTTCAACAAAATGGAGACATCTTTCAGGAAAAATATTTTTGTTTTAAGTTTGAAATTTCTGTAATCTCTCTGCAATTATGGGATAGACAACTAATTGATTGGAATTTTGTTTTTTAACTTACACAGAAAATCAACCCTGGTCCTTGTTTTCACTGAAATATTTGCTGTTGGAATTATTTTGCATTTCCTTTAGCTGGGAATGCCTAGGATTGGATTTTCAACTAACTACATGCAACAGAATGAGAAACAAAGTTTACAGGAGTCCTTTGGATCTAAATCAAGGCATTAGCAATTGTTACTGTAAAAACAAAGGTGCATCCCCTCTTGGCAAATTCCTGTTATTTGCTTATCTCATATGCAGCTCTCTGGTGTTTTATTTGAAGAACATTTATTGATTGTTCCTCATTAACAATCATGTTGTATTGAATGAAAAGAGTCAAGTCATGTTTGATATACTGCCCTCACACCCTTAATCTTAGCACATCCATCCTGGTTGTATTTTTTCTCCACTGCTTCTACACATTAGTTTTAATGGACACTTTGAAAACTACATGATTAGAAACTGATTTAGCTTAGTTCGTTGTGAGTTGTTTTTTTTTTTTAATAAGGGAAGAACTTTTATATTGTAGGAACATACCAGCTCATCCAATTTGACACATCTAACATCAAGCTGGGTTTATCTAATCTGATACTGTGTTCTGAGAATGGCCAATATACTAGACAATGCAGAAGAGTGTATAGGAGGTTCCCTAGGGAACAGCTGCTTGGTTAACTTTGTTTATTCCATTTTAAGTTATTCAGATTAGCAGTGTGCAGTCTTTCTTTTTCCTTCTCCCCCCCCCACCCCGGTAGAGCTAGATTAGGTCTTGTTTGAGTCTTATTAAATTTCCTCTTTCTACAAGAATAACACAGACTAAGTGTGGTCACCACCCTGTTCTTCTCCACTTCTGTTCAGGACCATATACCAAATTAGTTTTATTTCTACAGATTCTCAGTTTTCACATATCTTACTTTTCTAGATGTCTAGGTATTATTGAATTCCCAGACAGAATAAATAGGAATGTTAGATTTACCTTTTCTCATAATTAGTGGGCAGAACTGTCTCACAGACCCTTTTGTGCATGTCTTCTCTAAGCCTTAAATCTTCATCTCTTCAACTTATCCTTGAAAAAACCTTAACAACTTTAATTATTTGTAACATCATTCATATTTTGCTCCTGCCAGAAAACACATGATATTGATAATATCCCAACACAGTACTCTTTATCTGATTGTATCTATTCCTGGTTCATATGTCTATACTTCTGCTTCAGCATATTTAGCAGAATATTGGCTACATAATTAAAAAGGAGAACAGGACAGATTATAATGTTAATTGATAATTGTATAAACGAATCATAAGCCCAAGGAGTGACATCTTAACAATCATCAGCTAATTGAACTGAAACTTGGAAATAATTGAGGAGGAATGACCTCTGCTTGAAGAATGTAGTCCTGCTCCTTCAGCGTAACCATCATTCTCCTGCCTGAGCCATCAATTCCTGTGCTGCCTCTGGATGCCGTTCTCCGGCTGGCGATGCTGTGCACATGCATCATGCAGCACTGACACAAACACAGTTTATTAAGCCACTTTCATCTCTGGTGAAAGTAAATGCTACTGCTGATGCCTGCTGCAAAGTCATCTATATCAGCTGAAAAAGTTCTGCTGTTGTTTTCATTTTATCGGCCATAATCCTTTAGAGCTCTGGAAAGATAAAACAGTGCCAGCTACTGGTTGAACTGAAAAACAGGCTGGTTTGGGGGTGCCCAATAAGCATTTTGGCTTTTTTGTCTTTATTGCATCCTCAGCAAAAAGTCTGTTCTACAGCAATAAATTTTAAATATATATTTCTATATATTAGTGGGACTAATGCACAGTTTTTATATCAAAATGCTCCCTGAACAGGAGTAGGGTGTGGGTAGATGCCCTCCATCCCACGCCATGTCAGTTCTTTGTTCCTGATACATGAAGGAGATACACCTCGTGGAATGATTGTCCTCTCTAAAATGATTGTACCAGCTGCAAACTAATTGCATTTTGCTCTCCTCTGTCAGGTCATTTCTTTCTTATTTTATTTTTAGTGGGAAGTGTGAAAGGGCCAGGTGGTGCCTGACAAAGGACAGGGTTGTGAGATTTTGTCTAAGCAAGGTCCCAGAACATCCATTTCCGAGCAGGCAATTTCTTTATATATGACTTCATCATGCATTTAAGTGAGCAAATTTAACACCTGCTGCATTTACCCTTACCCACAAAAATTGTTCTTCAGGGGGTCAGCTTAGATTTCCAAACAACTTTCTAGCCTTAAAAATAAAACTTGTTGTTGTAGTTTTGCTATGAAGAACTGTTTGGGTTTCTTTTTTATTTTTTGAAAGAAGCCAAGGTGACACCTAGTGATGAATGGTATACCTGTCCCCATGGCAGGCCTTCCAGCCCGCTGTTGAGAATCACAGGGGGCAGGGAACTGGGGATTACTGCTGCCCGTGAGCTCTCCACTGTGAAAGTCAGGAGAGGACCTCCTTCTGCAGAGATGACAAACAGGAATCCTTCCCAAAACACTGATACAAGAGAGGTCTTCAAGAATCAGGCAGAATCTGGGGTTCTAGACAGTTGGTCTTCTGCTTAGTTTGATTTTTGTGCATGTCTGTGGCTCCTCTGAGACAGTTATCTCCTTGTAAGTCAAAGGTTGATTTTCACATACCCACACACTCAGAGAAGTTCAGGTATATGCCATAGACACATGAACCACAGCCATGACCGTAGCAGTTGACAGGTGACAAGGCTCAAGCTTTGTTACAAAGCACCTAAATGCTACAACATCTGTGTGGCAGCTGCAGATTATTTAAAAATATATGACATTGGACTAAATAGGAAAATGAATCATTCACTGTGGGCACTATTATTATTTTTTCTTATTTTGAGAGACAATTTGTTTATATTCTACTCCAATCTTTTCAATGCTTCATTTTGTACTTTTTGTTCCTAAGCATCCCAGTAAGGGGAATGGGCTAGTTCATATTTGCTCAAAGTCAGTATTTCAGGCTATTTGCAAATTTAGGCAGAGACAAAACCTATTATACAGACACTGTAGTCAGTTTTTGAGTTGTCTGAGTGGTACATTCTCCCCCCAGTGACTGACTCTCTAGCTTACATCTAAAAAGGAGCTGTGGAGAGGTATAACAGAGGCTGGATCAGCACACATCACCCTATGCACATAAGAACCACTTTTTGTTAGTAACTAACTTTTGTTGTAACTGACTTTTTGTTAGTTATTTGTGGTGGCTGTTGTCAGTTTTGATTGTGTCAACAACTCAGAGTGCTTCTGAATATCAGTCACTGCTTCACTGCTTGTTAACAACAGCCAACTGTATGTTCGTCATGGAGACCATGCTTTATCATCAGATAAAATGGCAATATTGGCTCCAAATAATGATTCATTTAGAACCATGTTCTGGTCAGGCACGTATCAAAATATTGTGAAGCTTATTCATACATCATGGTGTTTTTTGATATGGGTGAAGGTAGGTCTACTGTAGATCTTGGGGATAGTATCAGAGCACCAAAGCAAGCTTTGAAGCTTTTGTGCTTGCATATTTTCTCCTCTGCCCAAGACAATTTATCCTATGGCCATGTACAAACAGTAGCACACTGATGGATAAACAGTTTTCCTGCTGGGTCCTCTTTGGGAGCTGTAATTATTACTCAACAAATTACTGGACACCCTGCTGGGACAATATTTAATGTTACCTCAGGTGCACAGGAACTGATTAATTGAATGCCCCTGTAAGCAGGCATTAAGTTTCAAAAGGATTTTACTGTTTAGTCTCCCCTCTGTCCGTGTCACAATCCTTTGCATCTAGAGCAGAGGGAGGAGATCTAGCCCTTCAAAGTCTGTCTGGGACCATGACTTTGCCTTTTTGAGAGTGTGCACCACATCAATTAACGTAGATCGTGACGGTTAGTTCTTAAGCTGATGTGAATGCAGGTTTTCCTCCCCATCTAACCCATACATCAGGTTACAGAAGCCATTTAAAATGACTCTCAGTCACAAAAGAGAACAGTAATTGGGGCACTTCAGCCACCGACGCCAAATGAGTATGTCTGAGAAGGAGCTCGCCACTCCTACAGCGGCTGGGATCTTGCTAATCAAGATGGGTTAATGGAAAGATGAGTTTGGACTGCTTGTGAGTTAATCCACTGCAAAAATCTAAATTAGCTGTCTGGGTACAGAGAGAATTAGGATATTTTATAAACCTTTAAACTGCTCATGCAGTTCATGTATTATTCTGCATTTTAAATCAGTCGCATGCAAATCAGCCCCATGGGACGAGAAAGGGTTAGTTAGATCCTGATTTCTAACCTGCAGTTTTGCTTAAACTGTGTTTTTCTGGCACTGATTTTCAGTCACAGAGTATAATTCTATACAGAGAACCTCAGATGGACTAAAACAACATGGGTTTTATGGATAGGGGAGTCCCATAATTCGTATCTGCCTCCCTTTGTGCTGCAGTAAAGGAAGAACTATTTTTGTTCTTTGATTTTGCTTTATTTAGTGGACCTCTTCCTGCAGAGGAAGTAGATCTACAGATAGCAAGAAATAGTATTTCTGTTAAAACATAGACACCTTGATACTTTCAAAGTTTTTTGGTGTCTGGCTGCCTAACGCTGATTTCTAGTGGTTTTCATGCAAGGGGCTGTGTCCCTTGTTATGAATGTCTTGTTGGTTTTTCAACTCTAATTTCTCTCTCGGCTAATCAACATCGTTACCTGGATTGATCACTTTAAGGTCCCTGATCAGACGTGTCCCTGCACGTGTGCGTGCTGACTTTTCTGCTCAGTGTAGCTCAGCCATAACTGAAAATTAGCCACACATACATGGAAAAATTAATCTGATAAGCAGGTCCTCTTTCTTCTTTTCCCTTGTGCTCCGTAAAGACCTTAATTAATCTCAGTGGAGAAAAAATAATAATCAACACTTAAACAATGAATTTTCACTTAAGACCCAGGGGGGGTGTCTTTTAAGCAGCTCATGGTGGTTTAGCCATGTGCGACTCATTTGAACGCAGCGAGAGCTGCACGCCGAGGACTATGTAAAGCAGTTTGAAATTCATACATCCAGCAGTGTATAAACCTTACATATGAATGCTGTCTGCTTTCAGGTAGTTTTTCAGCCCACCTCTTGTACATGAAGAGGCACCGATTCTGCTGAGATGTTTAGATGGGAAGATGTCAGAAATTGCAGTGGTTTATTGCTGGAACATTCCCAGACAGAACACAAAGCTGATAGTTTCTGTGAACATTTTCACATCTGACTCAGTATCTTTTCCTCTATTAACTTACCTGTAAAGTCTTCTAACCCTAAACAAGTACTGTCATCAGTTTCTTGATTTCTTGGGTACCTGAAGCATAAGTGGCTGCCCTTAATGTGACTTCAAAGTACTGTATTTAATTAATATCCTGTTATTCTGCCCGAGAGCGCTCTGGATTTCAGGCACTGGTTCTCATTCCGACCATCAGTCTAGGGGAGGTCAGCATATTTGTTCAAATTAGGAAGATACTCCTGAAGTTAATGTCCTGCCTGTCCCCATCCCCCACGTTGGTGCACATCAGGGAGCTTTCTCAGTGTGCAGCAAGTTGATCCCCATGGATGAAACGAGGCTGGAGTCTGCGCCCTGGGAGCAGGCTGATGTACCTCAGCCACTGATGGGTGCTAGAGCTAATCAGAAGAAGCCCCCCCAAAACACATACAGTGTAGACGTCAGGTCCTCAGCACCTCCTGCTCCGCTCCAGAGCTCCCCACCTCTTGCACCACACCAAACTCATCATCATTCCGTAGCAAAAACATTGTTGCTGTAAGATTTACTACATATATATGCACAAGGCAAAATGAAGATCAGAATTTTTTCTTCAGAACTGGGTTGGCAAAAGACTGAGTGAGTGAACGTGCAGCTCTGACTGACAGGGGATACCTAATGCAAAAGTCACCCTGCCAGTGTTAAAATCATAATTACCAGCAAGTGAGAAAAACTTATCAATTTAGCTCATGTTACATTTACTTTAATTTGCTTATTTCTCAGTTTTCATGCGCTATCAGATTTTGAGTCCCCTGTTGGCAGGTGTAATTACTTCAGAAGACTTGACCAGAAGAACCAAATCACGAAAATTTCAACATCCCTCTTGATACAGTTCTTCAAATCCCTTTCCCTGTGATAGGAAATGCAGTTAGGCTAACTTGGTAGATGATTGAAATAATTGAATAGAAACCTACTTTGAGTGTAGAATACAGAGGTTCAAAGCAAATGATTTCAAATTCAGAGATTAAAATAGAAATGCTACATAATGGGGCTTGAAGAAGCAGGAAAAAAATTTCCTTTTATTGTGGTGAAATGCCGAGTTCTTTCAACTTCCCTTACAGCAATTCTGATTTTTCCTCATTCTGTGTTTTAAACCACAATTTAGATTTAATACTATGCCAAACAATATAATTTATCTTTGTCTGACTGCATATTTCTACTTAATCTACTTAACAGATTTCTACTAGCTCTGTCAACCATAAACACGACTCTACCCTTATGCAAATTTGTTTCTATGCTTGTGGCTGTGTGATTACTTCTCTCTTCTTTGCTCCTGTAAGCTTGCTTTCATACATAATGGCTTACAGCTCAGTTGTGACTTCTCCAAAATAATGTTTTGTATGCATCTGATTATGCTGTTGGGAATATGGCATCCCTTCTTAACCAGGAAATGCATTTTGAGCACACAGCAAAACTGCTCCCCTGAAATACTTGCCACTGATGCTGTGTTTCAGTGCCTTACAACACAGAGTGTCCAGTTGACAGTTATTTTTTCGCGATATAAATAAACAAGCGTAGTATTTTGCATCTTTTCAAATTGTGTAAAAATACGTGAAATGGATCATTCAGGCAGTTCTCGTTGTCCCCAGCCTTGCTCCCACTCAGCATGTGTTTAACATTGCACCTCTGGAAGTGGTTCCAGCTGGTCTTACTCTTATTCCAGGTCTCTCGTGAGTGCTTCAAACTATTTATGCTAGTATCTGCACTACTAAATTAAGCGTGCCTGAGAACAGTCCTGAGAGCTGATGCCAACGGGCAGGAAGCAGTGGGCTGCTGAGGTTTACTGACATCTCGAGGCTGGGAAGCTCTCCCAGCCTGCAGAAGGGGGTGGCTGGGTCCCCACTGTGCTCAGCAGCACTTTGGTAGCCCTGATGATGGAGGTTCCCTATGCCTGGGAACCCTTTTGCTTTTGGATGATGTGGACAACTGCAACCCAGGACCTGGGGATCTTCTTGAGTCTTAATTAAATAGTATAGGCATAGCTTTTTCTGATGTTTGTGTGCTGTTTCCCAAGGAACCTGATGAGTACAAGTCCCTAAGTCAGATTTGCGGTGTAAGAGTCATGTTTCTCTGAGATGGTAAGATTTCACAGTGTTTCTGAAAGAAACATTTAAAATTTTTCATGCTGCCTAGTTGTCATGCAAGTGGAAAAAGTGCTAATGGTGTAAAGGGGATAGAAGTGAGATGAGCTTTTGCGTGGAGCGCTCTAATACTGAGCAAAACCAGAATCAGAAATGTTAGACTCGGAGATCAGCATCGGGGCTGTGTGGTAGAAGATGGTTACAGAATTACTCCTTAGAGTTGACTTAACAGCGCCGAGTTTCTGTGGAAATGCACTATGGCAGGACCCAGGGTGAAAGACAAAAATTTCTGGTTTTGTATTAGAATCAAGGCATAAAGAGAAATGGACATACAGCAGCCCTCACTGAGTTCTGTTATGGAATTCTGTTTGCTGTTTTCTATTGCAGTGGTACGATCGACTTGGGTATTGAATTAGGGTACAGTAAGAGAGCTCAATGCAACGATTTTTATCTCCTGGATGGGGGCGTTGCACTGGGGTAAAGAAGAAAGTAAAAGTGTTACTTTCACTCAGTCTGCGTGAGGAACGGTTATAGTTGCCAAATCTTATTTTCAGTAGGGAAAGGAAAAATAAAAGTCTTGAAACATAAATCCAAGTATATAGCAAATAGTTCTCCCTTTCAAATAAATTATTTTGACACAATGCATTTTTTAGAAATAGTTTCCATCGATTAAACAGTATGTAGCGAACAAGAAAGTTCTGACTCGCATTTTTGCAATGATGTATTGTAATAAGGCTTATTCCTGTTTGAAGTTAATATATGTCAACTGAGATTTATTTAATTTAGGCAAAAGAATTGCAAGAACAGCAATAGATCACATTCTGTTGTGTTGCATTTTTGGTCCACTGAAACAGGAGCTGGTGGTGCGTTTTGCCAAATAAAGAAAGAAAAAAACCCAAGCCTATGAGTTACTGACAAGCTCATCTCTTTTGGATGCTATCACCTGTGTTCATCATCTTTCCATAATGAACAAGATCAGCTGAGAAAGATGGAGAATTTTTCTCCAATGAAATAAAAGTGAGGAGATCAGTTAATGTTCTGCTGTTAAACATCCTCTCGATAGGGAGCCTCTGCCTCAGTTCAAGATAATAGACAATGAAGCTCTAAGACAGGAGCAATTTAAATTACATTTTAATCAACTCTCAGGAGGGAAGGCAGCATTATGTGAATCCATTAATAGAAAAACAGCAAAGTTTCTTATTTTATCATTTGTGTGTATTATGCCTGAATAATCTGATGAATTAACAGATTATCTCCTAATTCATTCAAACACTCTTCTGTGACGCTTTGGAAGAAATCCCATCCTGCCTTTATGACGCCTTTTCAGAGCAATAACATCAGATAAGTAGAGTCTCTGATCGAGTTTCACTGCATTTAAACTCTGACAGGGGGGTGGGGGCTGAAGGCAGTGTAAATGTAGGAGGCGATGGTGTTCTCACTGTTGCATTGTGACTTTGAACAGAGATATTTTGGTTTCCTTAGACTTTTACACACCCTGTCAACCTTGCTGGAAAGACCTATAATCTCTGCCTACGCTAGAGACTTGGCCCGGAGCCCGATGAATAGGCTGTGCTTTCATATAGCTTGTTCTTCTTCCAGAAGGCAAACTCAATCAGCAAAACATACCAAACGTAAGAATTATTTAGTGTGAGGTATTGCTGACAGAGATGAAATAGCAAGTACGCTGAGTTAATCCCACTTCCCGGGCTGTAAATGGAAACTGCTGATTAAGAGCAGCAAATCAATTTGCTAACTATGGCTCTAAAAATAAGGTGTGCTGCAAATAGAAAATTAATGGGAAATGGATAATGTTGAATAGATTGATCAATGGAAATTTAAGAGAAGACAAATGATGTGAAACTTTACTTTTCCCTTGGCTAATCAACTTCATGTCCATATGTAACCAATAAAGGGAGAGGGAGAGATCACATTAATAAAAATTAACCAACCACGCTGAACACCGCTCCTCCACAACCCAGAGGAATTAGTACAGGAAAGAGAAAAATTGTTTTACACAAAAAAAGCTTGTATTTTCGAGAGTCTTCGTTTAGCTGAAATAGATCTGCTGTCTGGGAGACAGGCAAGTATGTCTGCAGGGGGCTCCAGGGCTAACCTTGCGCTCTTTGGGAGCTCGTGTCTCTAGGTCGCACAATGTCATGTCTCAGTTCCTAATCCAAAAACCACAGCAGTATTTCTTATTTCTCCCCAAGCATGGAACAGCTCTTTTTGGAGCAAAGATCTATTTTTCAGAGAGTTTTCTTTCAAAACAATGGGGGTTTTTAACACGTTTTTAACTTAAAATGTTGATTTAATAGGTGGTGACCTGTACTAATTTCTATAAAAGTGAAAACACTAAAGATACCACAATTTTTGAAAAAAGGGGAAATCCTGGGGGACATTTGTCTTCAAGAAAGTCAAAACGAAATTATTTTTTATTTTGATGGCCCTCAAAATGTGGCTGCTTTTTTCCCTTTTAAATGGAACCCCCCCAACATTTTACGCAAAGACAATTCAAAGCAAAATCCCCATTTCTTTCGGGAATTATTTGCCAACTTCTGACCAGGAGTTTGTCTGATCAGGAGGCTCAGGATTAAGTCTAGCACAGAGGAAGGTCCTGCCAGTGTGGACGCCAGCGCTGTCTCCTGCAGGCTGCTTCGGGCACACCAGCTGCTTTGGGCAGCTGCCTGTCTTTTTTGCAGACTGAAGATTTCACCAGCTTTTCCCCCCAAAGCAGGCATGTCCCAGTGGGGGTTTGTTGGCTTTATGCCACTGACTCCATCATCATGGCCTAACTTCATGTTAAGATCATCCTGTTTTCATGAAGCAGGCCCAACCCCAGTGCTGTCATGACAGGTCCCACCCCATGGCCAGCATGGCTTTGCACAGGCTTTCCAAATAAACACAGTCACCAGTCTGAGACCCGTCGGTGTTGATATCCAGCACAGTGAGATATCCAGCTGAGAGCCAATCCAGCTTGCATCTAACACCATCAGTTTCCATGGGGCTTTGCTTGATTACTTGGGGAACAGAGGGAGAACTAGGAAGAGGAAGATCTGGGACATAGGTCTAGTTATGTGTGTGAGGTGAATGGGTGACCTTACAGATGATATATGCTGTCCTACAAACTAGACAGCACTGAAACAAAAACCTGAATGATTTTGGAAGCCTCTCCCTAGGAGTGGTGCTTCGAGAGGGTATGCAAGTCAAATGGTCTTCATCTGGCTCTTAAGCCTAAGCAACCTTGAGGTTCCTGCGTCAGGAGGTGACCATGCAGAGGCCTTTTAATCTGGCATGGCATGTCACCCCAAGGAGAACACTGCGCCTGAATCTTCAAAGATGCTCTTGTCTCATCGGCTTCCAGTTGTGTTCATTGGCAACCTGCGGCGTGTTGCCGTGCAGCTGGTACGCAAGCTGAGGAGAACATAAACCTCGCAGTTGGGAGATGACACACGCTGCTCCCAGAAAGAAAAAAACAGTCTGAAATATAGCAGCAGCAGCAGAAAAACACACGTTTAGATGAGAATTGCTTATGGAAACAAAGCAAAACAGAGAACCATTCTCCCAGATGATTATTTTTGGGGCAAACCTTCCCTCTTACCTGATGCTTCCTCTTCAACATGCATCAACTGTGATTCTTCACCATTGACTAAGGTGTTTGGCATCCTACAGGCATGGGCTTTTTTGGATGCCGCCATTCTACAGGGAAAGGGTTCCAGGACCACCTTATCTTTGCTTTGCCTTTACTGATAGAGGCAGCTCTAATAGTCCTGTAGCTCTAAGGCAGCAGCATCCTTCAGCTCAGGGCTGTGGCCAGGACACCCCAGCCACGCTCTGCATTCACAGCAAGGAACATGAGAGCACAGGTTTTGAGAGCAGTGGCACAGATGCTGCAGGCCACCTTCTTCTCAGCCCATTATGCTGGCAAGACAACTTAACCTCCTGGTCAGCTTTCCTTCCTCAATTCCCTGCTTTTCCACCCAGCGCTGGGTTGTTTTGCACAACATCCAGGTCTTAAGGTGTAGGTTTTCTTTTCTAGATGTCATGACAGTAGGTCATGAGAACTGGGTCTTGCTCTACCTGCTGACACTGAAAGCACTGCCTGTTTCTTTCCACTAATTGCATGCAAACTAGTCAATCTGCCCTACTCTTCTGCTTCCCTCTGTCTGCTAAGGACTGCAAATCAGGTGCATGCCAGGAAAGTAGACAGAGCTCATATTTGAACTTTTTCCTGAGAGACCAGCGTGTCAGAAAAGAACAGGAGGTCAAAGGCAACCTTTTGCCCCCTCCTTGCTTACCTCCTTCAGAGATGGCTTTTCTCTTTGCTGCTTGGCCTTTCCTAGTGTGCTTCAACCTCCTTCAGAGATGGCTTTTCTCTTTGCTGCTTGGCCTTTCCTTTACTATGTCAGCATCTTTTGCATCCCTGGGCCAAGCGTGTCTTACAGTCGGCTTAAGCTCTGCTTTTTGAGGGCAGGATATCGTCAGAGCTCCGTGTCTGCATTGAAGAATGGCAGAGGGTCTGACTGAAGTGAGTGCCACAGCCTTCCCACTGGAACAGCCTCGGGCCAGATGTCAGGGATCAGACACGTGAAAAGGCGAGCAGTTGTTGTAAAGTAATTTAGTAAATAAAATAAGTGGATATCGGATCCCCAGCTGGAGGCATCGCAGTCCTAAGTGCTTGAAAATCATTATTCAGGCTCTGAGAAATCCTGAGATTGGCTTAAATAAGATGAGATTAGAAAACGCATTTGGGGTCCACTTAGTTGCTTTTCGATACTGAAGCATTAAAGGCTCATGTGTTAGAAATATACTTTTATGAAAAAGTGAAGCAAAGCTTCTCAGTGGCACTGCTTCCATGGTTGAAGAAAGTAACAAAATGTGGCAAAAGTTGCTGAAACAGTTCCCTGAGTTTCCGATCTGGGCAGAGGCAGCATCAGCTTTCGCTGGGGGAGCACCTGCCTCCCCAAATTCCACAGGTGCCGAGGCAGCTGCTCGGGCTTTACACACGAGTGTCAGAGCAGTCTTCTGCTGGCAAAAAAAAAGTACAATAAATTTAAAATCAATCATTGTTTACCTTCTAATTCCCTCACATCCCTCTTTGTTTTCTATGTCAGGCAGCAAAGCACAGGACAAAAAATATGGAGCATTATATAATGAACATGACGTTCATACACTCAGGGTGGTGATTTTTGTGGTAAAGATGATTATTCCTAGTCAACCCCATTTATATGCGGGCATGAAGATCACATATGAAGATGACGGTTTTCTTTTGAGATATTAATGTATCTTTAAGAATGATAAAATCTGTTAATTGCTGTAATCCCCAGGTAGCAGTGGTGAGGTACGTTTTGATGAGCGGGATCTGAGAATTTTAAAAAATCTCTGTCTTCCTTATTGATACAAACTAATTATAACTTAATGCACAGCAGTTTTAATTAAATTGTCAGTGTAGTGACAGTGATGTTGAGAAGGTTGTTGCACAGTCATCATGAATGATGTCTCTTCTTGGTAATTGGGGTAATTCCAGATTTATGAGGATTAGAAGAGACATATACCCTAAATTCTTTCTTGGAGGTTCTTGTAAGAGACTGAAAGTATTGTGTCATTGCAGTGAAACCAGAGGCAGGGTAATGACAGAGAGATAATTCTCCCTTTCTGAAATCATATCTTGTGTCTTCTGGAACATTTTCACATCTATTATATGGGTGACTAGAGAGAGTGCAGGCTGCCCGCGGATGCAGAGTCTACACTAGCATGGAGGAGTGATGGAAGAGTGCTTCTGAACCAAAAAATAATGCTGCTTACGGTGGTGAGACAGTCTCCTACAGTAAAACCTTGCCTGCTTTTTAAATGGGACTAATGATTTGGGGCACTTAAATCTAAACCACTGTGAAGGTCGGGGAGTAAGTTTTTGGAAGGCAGGTAGTAGCAGCCTGTTCAAAATCAGAATGCTGGGGTGTTTCTGACGTTGATGCCTGGAAATGGAGGCACCACAAGAGGGGTGGCTGGATGTGCCTGGCGAGTTTGCTTCCTTTTATTCTCCACGTTTTGCTTCACAGACCAAAGTCTCTTTTTGTACAGAATTTCTATTCATCATGTATGCTTGTGCAGGCCAGCAGAGAGGCGAGGAGGTGGCCATGCCACATGCCACCCGGTCCCCCGGGTGCCAAGCTCAGCGCCACCCCCCGCCCGCCCCAACGGGACTCTCATTCACAGCCGTACAGTGTGTGGCCCGTTGCTTCTCCCCTAAACAGCTGGCTGCAATTAAAGCTGGTAGGATTAAAGCTGGAAGCCGGAGCTGAGGAATGAGGTCTCTGGGTGGGATGAGAGGGAATGGCCAGTGCTGTGTCTCTGTCTTGCCTAGTGGGGGGCACCACACGCTTCACCCTCGTGTCCTGAATCCATCTCTGGATTTTCATATAACAGCCTTTTCATATATCAGAGGGAAGGAACGAGGTGTTGCTGTATAGATGTCATTCCTGTCCCTCAAGTGCCTGTCCCTCCTGCCCAGGGGAATTGATCACCGTGCACTCACCACAACATGCACTAAATTACTTCCTAACTACTGCCTGCCTTGTCGCATGTCCAATCCTTGACATCTGTTCCTACAAAACCAAAGTCACACCTCAATTATCTGGATGATAACGCATTTGCACGTCAAAATCCTCAGCTCAGGTAAAACCTCCAACTGATCCCAACGCGACCCTTATTTGGGGGATTGAGGGTTTAATTCCTCACCATGATAAACACCTGCCATAGCGGGTGGGAGCCTGGGGAGCCGGGTGCTGTGCCAGGCAGCCCTGGGTTGCGGGCAGGGGGGGCATCCACAGCAGCATGGCTGGACCTGAGCAGGAGCACAGGGGCCTTCTGCCTTCCCTGCACCAGGGCACTTTTCACACCCCAGACCAGTTAACTTATGGGTCCGAACATCCTTCCAATGAAAATCTCATTGGCTCAAGAAAGCCTCATGTTCCTACAGGAAAATGCATAAATGAAAATACAAACAGCAAGCAGAAAGTGGTAATTAATGTCCGGTGCACATGTGCAGCATCACTGATAATGTTGCCTGGTAACAGAGGAGGGGATGGCAGAGCCCCGCCAGGAGCCAGCAGCAGCCTGAGAGTCCTCTTCAAGGCTGAGGTTTTGCCCAGGGGAAAGAGAGAACCCCACAGACAGTGCTTTCCTCCTTAGCAACCCCCCAATACGGACACACATGCACGCGTACACGCATACATACATTTCTTTGGGGGCTGCAAAATGCCATCCTGAATAAATAAATACATGCGCTCTCTTTTCATCTCACACCAGACACTTGTGTGTTGCTGGGAGGTGCCTACAAAGGGCTTTGAATAGCGCTACGTTCCAGCCAGGGAGATTTTCACATCCCGTTCCTTTGATCACGACGGCGTGGTGAGAAGGAAGCAGACTGTCTTCATTTCTGTAACTAGGTAGGGTGCCCAACTTGACAAGAAAAAGCAGTTCTTACCCTACCGATTTGCTTTTTATGACCTAAAGAGCGTTAGAACAATTTATGCATTTGTAAGTGCGTTAGAAAGAGGCTTGAAAAGAAAAATGGCAAAATCCTTGGGAATCAGCATTTTTTTCTCTCCTTAGCATATTCCATGATATGAAATTATAATCTGTTTCCCTGAGTTTTCTTTAGTGTTTTCCATAGTTATAAGGCTAGTGTCATTTTGGGTTCCTCCTGCAGTACATGAAACTGTTAAATAACATTTGTATTCAGTCAGTAAGCAAAAATATTATTGCAGCAACTACCAAAGTCACAAAAATATACACTCCTATGTATACACGCCTGACAGGCCTCAGCAGAGATTTTTGGTTCAGCAACTCTCAGTCCCACCTGGTGCTGAGAACTTGAGGCCCAGGATGGAGTCTGCCCACAAACAAGATGCATTGTCAAGTGAAATGCGGGCTCAGAAATAAAATCTCCATCTCATAGGGATAGAACTAATTGTATTGGGCGTTTTAATGCTGAGACAAGTCAGATTATTTATGGCTCTCATGGCCCTCCCAGAGTTCAGAATAGCCTTTACCTTCAGTTGAGTGGTACCCCAAGAGGATATGCATTTTCTTTTCTTTCAAAACCATCTTGCAAATTCAAATACGTTCCTTCATGCCAGAGATTGTGGCTGAAAGCGCTGGTGGCCAGCATGAGCCTGTGGAAGCCATGCACATACGCATTTGTATAAACTGATGTTTGCAATTCAATCAAGAAATAGTTTGTGTGTCTCAGCAACGCCTAAATGTTTCATTAAAATGTTGATGGCATTGGCTGGAAAGGAAATAAAAGGATTTTTAATTTATAAAAAAGCCTGTAAGTAATTACCAGTTCATGCAAAGGAAAATCTGAGACTGCAGTAGAGCCTGAAGACCTTTTTTAGCATCTACCTCTAGCTATTTCTTAGAGTGTAGAAGACTGGAATTAAGAAAACCTATTAAATGACATGCCAGCTTTTACAGTAACTGTAATCTAATAAAAGATTAACCCCTCACAGCAGATCTATACATGTTGCCAGTAGAAGGTTTTTGACTGAGCCATTAGAGGTGTCGCTTTCATCACAGGCTAATTACTAGATAAATAAAACAAGCTCATCATGAAAGGGTTTCAGAAGGCTTTTTTATGGTAATAAAAATTAATTGCCTACAATCAAAAGTGAAAATATGAGTACACAAGGGAGATCCATTATTTGAAAGGAATCATAAAAATTGGTCGAAGAATTAAAAAGTTAACACATAACAATGTGGTGATACCTTTCACCACGATCCTAGTAGCCTATGAAAAGGACAAATACCAGCTTTGTTTTTAAATTACGGCAATACTCCTTGAGGACAATAAATAAAGGCACTTTCAATTTATAGGCTGCATTATTCTGAAAGCGAGTGCTGAATCCACTGAAAAACTGTTTCATGTTTAAAGCCCTGACCCGTACAACTTGGCGGGAATGATGTGCAGCCCCAGTTCTAATGACTTGCGGTACACGGGATCGATGGGGTTTCTGTTCGCTTGGGATTATCACAGGAGCAATGGACAGGGCATTTCTGAGCAGGAGATGTAGTGAAATATTACCTAGTGCACAGAGCAGCCGTGAGACTGGAGGGGAGGTTAGATGCCCTGAAAGGTGCTTTTCTGCAACTCTGAAGCCATGAAATTGAAGAGCAGCCAAACCCCTTTAAAAGACTGCGCAGTAATGAACTGTAAAAAGGGGGATAGTTCAGTGAGATAGGGCTTTATAAACAGTGGGGGAGAGATTTTGGCTAGCAGACAAACTCCTTCCAGCATCGTGATGAAGCACACATCGTCTTCCTGCTGGGAAGCTGCCCATTAGCATCAATCCAAACCACAGCCATTTGGGTCTTCCAAAGGAGCCTTTTACGTTAATGACATTAGCAAATATAAATTCAGATGGCACCTTTTAACCTTATATAGCTTCTTTGTGTGTTTTATGGTTACTAAACACAACTGTAATCACAATAACAGCTAACGTTATATCTGAAGGGGGCAGTAAAGTTGGGACGTGGAAATACAGAGCTGCTCCACAAATTGGTGTCAGGTTCATCATCTGATCTTTGTGGGAGCTTCAAGCCGTGGCAGTTGGGTTGCTGTTAATAATGCAAAATATAGCTCTCTGTCTCCCTGCGTTGAAGAAGCAAACATAACCAGCAGAGCCTGTTTATTTTCCCCTTCCCTGGTTGCTGTGGTCCTACTATAGCGGTTTTATCCAAAAAGCTGTGATGGCCACACAAAGTAGGTGGCAATGTTGATAGCTGTAAGGATGATTGAGTGGAGTTCGCTGTGAATTGTGTCCCCTCTCGTTCTCAGTGTAGAACACACCCTGGTTTGGTAGGGTTTCTCTCTGACCACCTGCTCACTTTGAACGTTTTCTGACAATTTTCAGACTAAATGCTGACCAGCAGAACTTGTGTTTAAGGCTGTAACATGAAGTGGATTTTGCTGTGGCAGCCATGGGGAAGTGACAGAGAAAAACAGGGAAGCACAGCAGGATGGACTTAATGTACCATCTGCCTTCAGGTTTTTTTATTACCTGTTTTATTTTTTTGCATTTTCTCCACGTCAGTTCAGCTAGGTGGGATTACCCGCCTGGAAATTGGATCACTTTTCTTAGGTGCTAGAATACATATTAACATAATTAACTCTACGTGTTCACATGTGATGATCTCTATGAAGGAACTTGTAGTTTGACAGGGGGTAGAAGAAAACTTACAGAGAAGTTGATTTTTCTTTCATATAAAATCTAATACATTTCTAATTTGGGCTGTTTTGTTAGAACAGTGCCCTTTGGACTGAATTTTTCCATCATTTGTGCATCAAAACATTAGTTCCTAGGAGCTGAATTTGATCCAGAAAAGGGATGAGTCGGCAAATAAAACAGTAGGAAAATTTTCCTGTAAGGTTTTTCATCCTGGGTATTGAGAAGTGAGTAGCCTTTATAACGCCAAATGTAGGAGCACGTAGACCCTGTTTATCTCCATTTGACCCACAATTGCTCCAGCATACTATGATTAGCAAGGGGTCATCCAGATAATCCATTAAAAGTTTGGCCAGTTTCATCAGCCTTTGTGAGCCTGCTGGGCCAACCTAGTTGGGTTGGAAAGCCCTAAAATCAAGTCCTCAGGATATCTCCAGTATGGTTTTGTTACTCAGGAGGTAAAGATTCTCACAGATAGAAGAGTTTATCTACTGATGGTAAAAGTATAGTCACCTCAGCAGAATATTTGAAAGAATGTCTTGGCTATTCCAGTTCTTCCTAGAAGCTCTATCTGTAGCACCACTTAATCTGGAATAGAAACCTGATGGTGACCCTCTGCACAGCTGGGAATTTCATTTACCTTACACTTGCACTCTCAAGTGCTTATGATTTTATGGCATTCTAAAGGAAAAAGGGCTCATAAGCATCTTTAGTACCCAAATATTTGAGTTCACTTGTATGTCAAAGCTCTTGAAACTAGAGGGTTTCTTGTGTTTTGTACCTATCCATGTTCCACCAGCTATAGCATAATAGCAGGAACAAGATGAGGTCCTAGAAACGGAAAAAATGCAAACCTTAAAGCTGCCAAATTAAGTAAATTTGTCAGAGAAAGCATCTGCAGGCTGAATCTCATGAATTTCATAAGGAAGAGAATTCCACCAAATTGGGGCCAGGCACATTCCAGATGGCACAGATGGTTTAGCAAGTGACAGATTGGAAACAGAACCCAAATTATGAGCAAGTACATAAACAGAAATCAAAATTTCTCCAATAGGTAGGAGTTGAAGTCTGAAGGGTCTTCAGAAACAATAATAACATGTTAATTTTAAGCCTCAAAAGGTAGCCAAGTGCAATGTCTGAGTAAAGATGGAGGATGACAAGTTGTGAGAAGAGCGCACAACTTCTCAGTAGCTGCCAAGTTTGGAGTAGATTCTTAGCAAAACAGAGAGGCAGAAAATGGCCCCCCAAACGCAGCTATAATCCAGCCTGGAAACTGCAGATAAACAAGTCAAGATTTTGCTAACTGGCTCATTGCAAAACTGTTCTGAAAGCTGAATGGAAAAAATGACATTGTTATGTCTTTTTTTTCCATCAAAATTTAATTTTGACTGACTTGTATGAGAGCCAATTTATAGATGGGTGAAAACATGCAAGTCATAAAACCAGTAAGTACCCACGACCATGTGAAGAAAATGTGTGAAACCAATAGGAGCAATGAAAGAAGAATCAGAAGTAAGAATATTTCAATATCAATAAGAGAGGGAAGGAAATCACAGCAAAGCCAACAACCCTCAAACAGCATATGGGGAAAAGCGAGATGAATCTTAGCTCAGAGTTAAACAAAGACTGATTATTTTATACTCCAGTAATGCAAACCACCATATGTGCTGTCTTTAAATTCAAGACAGCAGAAAATTTTAATTAATAGAATAATAATGCTAATTACATCACAGGGGCAGTATAAGAACCTATGAGTGTGAAAATACTAATGATAGGTTTGTGTGTGTGTGTACATATGTGTGCACATATATATTTTTACACAGACGCATAGTATCTATGCATAACATTCTATAGCTGCAAGCATCTCCTGCTCCCTTTGAGCCATTGGGAATAGAGCTCCCAAACAGCCACCCTCTTGGTGACAACACTGTCATCCATGACTGATGAATCCCTGGATATTAAACACAGGCTGTGGTCCTTATCCATATGAGTGAATTGGTTTTGTGACCCAGTGAGGGATCTGTCTACGTTCGGAGTGATGGCAACGTGCAGTGGAACTGGAATGCTCTCTCTTAGTATCTCCTAGACTTTTCCTGGCACTATGGACAAAGAGTATTTTGCTGGGAAAAGGTAATAAGAATAAAAGCAGTCGTGGTCCTGTCTTTCAGGTATGATTAGCTCTTCCATATGTTCCTTCTGCAGAGGGGCTGTGGACATAGTCTGTCTTCCTGCTCTGTTTTATGGACCTGAGTATGTTCCACCTCCTAGAGCCACCAACAGCCACATACCGTGAAGAGGCTGGAGCACTGCAGTAGCTCTGTGTCCCACCATGCACACTTACATTCCTCCTTCAGTTTTCAGCATTGCAGAGTGTCATTTCATCTAATAGGTTTTGTTTATGCTTTTATCTGGCCAAGTGTGCTACACGCGCATCCCTGGGAGCAAAGTCAAGCTCTGGATTTGTTCTGGAGACATGGTTTAGAGGAACAGTCTTAACAGCAGGGATTACTTCATAGTACTTTGGGGCAAAGCTGTATCATAGCTCTTTTGTCACCCCATGTCAGAAAACATTCTTTTCAAAGAGGGTATGTCAAGCCTATGAATAGACCATAAAATGTCTCTTTGAGAAAATTAAGCGGGGGAAAAATAATCGTATTTCAGTGGAGCAGTTTTGCCCGCGGGCCAGGCACGCCACCTCTGTTTCTTCATCTTTTAATCTGGTCTATCTGCAGTCCCATCTCCGTCCCGCCTCCCTGCTTCCTTATTTTCCTGTCAGTCTCTGCCCTACTCCTTGCCCCACTGCCTTTCTGAATTTCTTTGATGCTCAGATTGACTCAAACACGCTCTCAGATCAAGCAGCGGGAAAAGCAGTGATTTAAGTCACAAAGGCCCATCCACATTATAAATCCTAGATAGACACTGGAGGTTTCTCTCCGTATCTGCTCGCCTCCCCTCCAAACATCACCAGAAGGTTCTCAGGGTCTGATACCGCCTGCCTCCTCTATTTTTCCTGAATAAGGGAGAAAAATCCCCCACGGGGGAACTCAGAGACCCCAAAGCCTCTTGTTTCCTCTGATGTGCAGCACGTGCTGATGGTGTGGGAAGGAGGGGAGGGAGCTCTGCCGGGGGGAAACTCAGGCTTCCCCTTCCCTCCTGTAGCCTAATGAACTGGTGGCTTTCATCTGGAGAGGGGCTCGTGCAACATCCCTAATTGGACTTCTCTGAAGAGCTGTAGGTCCTAGATCATCACGCTGAAGGGGAAGGTGGTAACAAACGTGGACATGGAGTACGCGGTGTTGCTTAAAGGGAAGGCAAGGCCCTGGGTTTGTGACAGGGCTCCAGGTTGTGTGACAGCTGTGCTGTGACAGCGGGCGCATCGCACGGGGCCCACCTCACGACTGCTGAGTCTCAGGCCCAGCAGGAGACCCAATTAAAAACAGGAGAAAACCCACAGCCTTCCTGCAAAAACACAGCTTCCTGTGCCAACATTTGTCCGACCCCACAGGGATGGCAGCGTCACTGGGGCACATCTGTGCTGCCACCTCCCTCCCCTGTCTCTTGACCTTGCTAAAGTCATGCTGTCCATCTTTGGGCCATGCAGGGCTCACCCCACTGACCCCAGTGCCTCCACAGGGCACGCGATGCGGATGCTGGGGGTACCCCCTCAGGAGCACCTGGTCGTGGGGTAGGACCCTCATTTAGGGCTATCCCAAGGGGTCAAACAACTGTCTGCTAATTAAACATGGCTTTAGGCTGTGGTCACTACACCTTTGAGAAGATGATTAAAGGAGAAATGCGTCAGCATGTTCTCTGTTTAGAAGAAAAAATGTTTAAAATCTCCATGTCCCACCATCTGTGGAGGTGGTGATCTTCTTTGACTAGAGGCTTGTAGAACCATGCAACGGGCTTCCACTAAGCAAGAAGAGGCTGATAGTGAGAGATTTTCCTGGTGGCTGGGAATTCCCCTGCAGCTCCTGGGATGACCATATTTTGCGCCCATTGGAGTTGCTGTTGACTTCAAAAGAAGCCAAGAGACAAACTGGGTTTCTGTGAAAGGGCATTTTTGCTGGCACCAGCTCTGTCAGAACCCGAAAGGAGTCCACACCAGGAGCAGATTATCTGAGCTGTCCTTTTTTTTTTTTCTTTTATTATTCCCTCTGCTATGACTGTTAATATTTTTAAGTAATTTTGTTCTTTCCCTTTCTCGATTCCACTTCAGATGCTTGATCCTTCCTAATACTTTCTCTCTGACCTCACAGTCTGTTGCCATGGAAATTCGGCTTTGTAACTTCGCTGATGGATTAGGGAGAAGACAAAAGATAGACTGGGTAGGAAATGAACCTTCATTTGCTAAAAGGGCAAGACTGTGGTCGTGGCTGTGCTGCTACCAAGCCTGGGGAAGCCACTGAAAGCCAAGGCTGGACTCTGGATGTTCCACACCATGCCTGGGATCAGGCTCTGGGCTGGCTCCTGTGTGACAGCACCAGGAAAGGGGTATACCTGGCAGCCCAGTGCTAGAAGAGGGGGGTCAGTCTGTGCCTTTGCCCACCACGGGTGGGTCATGTCTCCGTGGCCAGCAAACAGGTGCCAGAACTTCATCAGTGTATGGGCCCCTGCTGGGAGCCAGGGCTGCTTGGGCTCTGGTGGTCTATACAGCTGCAAATTCAATCCTTGATTTACCCAAGCCAAAGCACACGAGGTTCAATGAAATACTTGCATTGAAATCCCACAAGAAAAGGCTCTCTATTAGTAAGGCCAGGCCAGATGTCCATTTAATATCTTGGCTTATTGCACCTAATGTTTGCTGTAGAAAATTGTGAAGGGTATCCTTTGGCCTGCTTGCCCCCAAGGGGTTATGTGATGATTTTGGTGGCTTCCCAAGAGGGTGGGTGGGTGGGCAGCGTGCCGCACGTGTTGCTGAGGGAGGATCTGGCCAGGCACAGAGGCGTGCAGCACTTTGCTGATCATCCCCTGAGATCCTCGCAGCATCCAGGAGCCTGGCTGACATTTTGGTAGAATCTGGGGACTTGCAGCATGTGCCCAGAGCACCGTATTGATGTCACTTGGCTGGATGTGGGCCAAGCATCCAGAGGGCAGCGAGCTGGTTAACATGATAATCACGTTGCATCCTAGTCTCTGCATATGACAGAGCTTTCCAGTCCTGTTCATGATGCTGCCACGTTTTTCTCTGAGGGCAAATATGACTTAAGCAAAGTGGCAGAAGGGAAAGAAACGAGTCAGCATTCATCAGGGAGAAAAAACCATCTGTGGTGAAAAGCAGTAATGCTAGTGATGATAAACATCAGGAGTGACTACTGCCACTGCTAGGTCTGGTAAAACTTTGAGGACTGAGAACCCCAATAGGCAACGGGAGTGCTGGAAAATGAATTACCCGAGGGGGATCAAGAAGCTTTGGGGTGGCAGGGACTTCCATGTCCAAGCCAGCAAAAAGAAGGGGAAGCTGCCGTATCATCACGGGGTGGTGCTTCTTCTCAGAGGAAAGATGAGAGCTGCAGCAGCTGGAGAAGGCTGCAGGCAGCATTTAACAGCTGGCTTAGCATCCGTAAGGGCAGAGCAGTTCTCATGCTGTGGGAGTTATTTGAGTTCCCAGCACGATTTCATCCTATTGCCAAGGGATCAGAGTGTGCGGGGCCACTGCCCTTCTGTGGGAACAGAGTAGGATCCAGGTGCTTGAAAAAAATGAGAGCCAAACGAAGGTTTTTATCTAAAGCCTCTTTGGTTTGGTGGAAATCCTTCCACAGGTGATGGTGGCCTTGAGGTCAGATCCTGAATCTTTGCATCTTGCCTTGAATAAACCTGAATCTTTTTTTAACATGAGGTCATCCATGTTCTCCTAAGGATTTGCCAGTATTCCCAGCCCTGAAACGATCTCTGCTTTCTTCCTGCCTGGCAGTTTCCTTCCCCAGGATAACCTTATCATGGAGATATCACCAAGGTCCTTTTCTTCTGTGTTTCCTGCAGGCATGGAGGGACCGCTCTGCAGGAGTCTCCAGCCGCAGGAGGGTTCTCCTGGGTTTGCAGAGGCTGAATTTGGTGGTGTTGCTCTGAGCTCCTTGGGGCAAGGGTGCTCGATTGCTACGTGCCAGTACTGGGCTGAGGCTCATGGAAGCTGGTCCCGGCTGCCTTTTCTGATTTCTTGGTCACAGTTTGGCCTCACAAACAAGGCAAGCAGAGCACAGGGAAGGAAAAGGGCTGTGCTCCACTCACCCTGTCCAATTCCTTCTTTATCGAACGATGACATTAACCAGTGAATATTTGCTATTGAATGGGATGTTGTATTTTAATGGAGTATAGTAACATTGCTCATGCAATACCTTGCTCATGCCGTACATTTCCCATCATCGGTCTGAAATAGAAACCTGATTGATATGATCAGGATTTGACTGGTAAAGCTGTAATATCACCAACTGAACCAGAAGCACTTTCAGCTCAGTGGCAGAGTCCTTTCTTAATGTAGCTATACAATACTTCTAAAATATTTGCAAGGGATTTATTTCCAGTTGGATATAAATCCTCCAGCAAACTCTAGATTTATTACCTCTATCATGTGTAAAATACCTTCTTTATACCTCACATCAGCTTCCTTTCAAACCAGACGGTACTTACAGCTTATGGCATACTACATTATAGTCATTTACCATCATACATATTGTGTTCTTCCATGGCTTTAAATGTTAAAGGACACCTTTTTGCCCTATTTGAAAGAAGGGGGGAGAGCAGAAACCCCATGTATTAGCAAAATTGCTGTCATTTATTTCATCACATCAAGGCAAGTATGGTTGAAATAACCAATCCATTATAAGAGAGGTAATACATCATTCATTATTTGCTGCCTGCTATAGCAAGGCACTGGCTCAGCACATATAGACTTATGGATTTGGTACGTGGAAAGCCATAATGAATGTGCAGTTGTGATGAGCAAAATTAATGCTAATATTTACTGCTCTACAGCGACTGCTATGTATCAACTGTTTCCCCCTCCTTTCCTATTTGCCCCCCTCTGTAGACACAGGCAAATGTTCCATCTATTTAATTTCCATCCCAGCTATCACTCAGTAGCAAGCTAGTCAGCTGGGGCTCCGACCCGTTAGCAGAACAGAAATAGAACAGGAACCTGAGGGAGGCCGCTTTGCCGTGCCGCTGTGCCCTCCTGTCTTTGGCTGCTGCCGTGCTGCCTGTGAGGGCAGCTGCAGAAAGATGCTGGCAGGGTACTTCTCTCTCCACCAGATATTTTAATCAAAAATATATTGAATCAACTGGAGGATGTCTGGCTGTGCAAAGCAACAGTGAAATTTGGCACCGAATGTTTTGAACTGTTGTAACAATGCAACATCTTATGCTGGTGTATATATATATATTTAACTGTTTATGTTTATTTCTGTATCTAGATAAATAGATATGAAACAGTATATGTAGTAGGTAGGTAGATGGAGAGACGGACAGACAGATAGACATGCTATATCCTTAAAAAGCCAGCTGGTTGCAGCATCCTGTACTAAGTCCCTTTATATAAGCCCCTGCCCCATTCATTGCAGGGTGAGAGTGGGGCACAAGAGGGCTGGATCAGCTGTGTCCTGCCCCACTTTGGGTGGGAGGAGGCCAGAACACCATGGGCACACAACAGACCCTGTATGACCCCTCCCAGGAGTTTCAGGCAGCCTTTCTGAAGCTTCACAAGAAGGCTTTTTAGCAGCTCCTGGCAAGGCAGGGCAGCAGGGCTGATGTCAAGGCTTGGGTGGCTTTCCTTTATGTGTTCTCATGTTCCTTTGCATGTGAGGCTGTAAGGTGAGTTTTGTAGCAAACCAGAAATGTCCATGTGATGTCCAAGCCTAGCTCTTCACAGTTGCTTATCAACACAACAGGGCATGCTTGAGAGCTGGTGTTTATACTTTCTGGACTCATTAACTACATGTTCAGGAAGTGAATACATAAAACAAATTAACCCCAAGCAATGTGTCAGTTCTCCCTACACTGCAGACATCACTTCTGTATTCTTATTTCTGTTGTATGGACAGCAAGAACACACTCCAGGACTGTTGAGTCCAGGCCAGGACATGCTACTCCACATGCACATCCCAGACAGTTGAGTCTACACTAAATCCCCTGCCCATTGGAAAGGGTTACCTGCTCCCTAAATGTAACTCATTTCATATGAACTACAACTAAATCCTGTGTGTTCTCTACTGGGGTATATCACACAGACCTGATGACTCTGTTCTGCTTCTCCCTGAGATCTCTCTGATCTTTTTATTATTAATTTTAAAAAAACCAACCAAACAACCAAAAAATACCGTTCTGTATCCCCTGTTCTCCAAGTCCCCGTATCTGCTTTTTAAACAAATTGTTATTACTCTTGCACTATATCATTATTTTCAGGGTTTGTAATGTTTTTCTAACCAAATTACCCTGGTTTTCTGAATGCTGAGTTGCAAATGCTTTATTAATACCATTATTCTATTATTGTTAAATAGGAGTGCTATATGTTCCCTGAAAGCCTGAGTGGTAAATCTCCTCTTAATTTGTCTCTCCACCTCTGAGCGTTCCCACGTCAGCCCCAGTAGCTCAATGGGAGTTGCACGTGTGCACTTTGGGGAGCAAAGCCCCATAAATATGCGTACCCTGTAACCCATTGCTAAAGAGGAACAGCTTCACTATTTCAGTTAATTTCTCAAAACAGCCAAAAGATAATTGGTCCGGACCTGTTCTTGGCTCTGCCTCTGTAACCCCTATGACTTCAGTGTGTTGCAGATGCCTCGTGGAAAGGCACCCCTTCCCTCTTGTTATGTCCTGATCATCTTCAGAGCATCAGGGCAAGACTGAACCTGATGGGAATCCTGACGGTGCAGGAGGACTGTGCAAGCTTTTTGTTGTAGAAGCATGAAGCAAAAATGGCAGCCAGACAGCTGCATCCTTGAGAAACTGCTGTCTTCTGCCCACCAAAAAACCCCCTGTGTTTCAGCATCTTGGCATCCCCTCTTTCTGACAATCTAGATAGGGGCATTCCTCTCAGTATTTCTATATTTGCCAGAAAAGCTTGATCAGGAACAGACCAAGTCATTGATGGCTCACTAGAGCGGTGAGTGGTTGCAGCTTTTGACAGCGTGACAACTGAGTAATAACAAGTTTTCACATGGTGGCCCCATGTGATGTCCTTGGTGGCTGCATGTTGTACTAGAGATTCCCTGTCCCAGGGAATGACATGTGGAACGGGGTAGTTACACAGCGTTTCGTAACCACTGCCTTTGGCTAAGGATGTGCATGCAGTTAGGCTGGTCAGAAGGTTTTCAAGTGCAAATAATTTTTAGCAAAAAAGGGACAACTAGAAATAAAACAGCTTTTCTTATCAGTATGTGTGTCTTACATGTAACAAAGCAAGTTGGTTTTTAAGCACCAAACTCAAACTCCTCCCTGAAGACTCCCTCATGAGCATTTGGAGTTTGGGGGTTTGCTTCCAGTGGCTCAAATTTTTAAAAACCTACTGTGCTCTTACTAAAGCTGCAGAAGCCAAGCATGGGTGCAAGTGCTCATCGGAGAACGGATGGACAACTACAATGTCCCCGCGACGCCTAACGCAGCGAGGGCCCCTCATCTGATTGAGGTCTCTTGTTGTGAAAGCCATAAATCTATCAGATAATGGAAAAACTTCCCGGGCAGTCTTTGTGAGCAGCAGCGTGGGGTCCTGCTCACACAGGTCTGGCCACGGCTGCCAGGCTGCACTTGAAAGCTGGGGATGGCAAAGCAGGCGGTGAGCAAGGATCTGGGTGAAGCCTTGCAGATGTTTCCGATAGTCATCGTGGCAGGGTTCCTGTCTGCCAGACATAAGAAACAGATTAAAATTACCCTAAACAGCCTATTATTATCTAAGAGCAAAAATTTCTTCTAGGAAAGAGGAAAGCCACAGTCCCACTCAGGAGCATGTAGGCTCCTACAAAGCTGATTTGTGATGGAGGTGTGGGAATTGCTAATTACTCCTGTGGAAACAAACTACTGTTACGGCTTCAGATTGATTTCTGTGTCCAGATTTACCCCCATTTTCCACTTGTTCCTAATTTTCTCAGGAAAGTTCCCCGGGGGGGGTGGCAGTGTGCTGTTCAGGCTTGGCCTCAGCCTAAAGGTGAATATTTGGAGAACTCTCAGCACAGCCAGCCTGGCTGTTTTATGATACGGGGGCGTGAAGAGAAACCAGCTATTCCTATTTGTTCCGGTTGCAGCTTCTTTGCCCTCATAACTCAAGAACAGCTGACGCTAGGAAATTTGAACTCGGCTTGTTTTATGGACCTCGGTGATGAAGGAGAAAACAGTTCATGTCTGAAGAAAATCAATTCAATATTTCTAGGGTTGGGAGCAATTAGAGTCGAAGGCCAAATTTTGCTTTGAAATACAGCAGCGCAGCCCCACTGAAATGCCAGTCCGAGGGCAGAACTCATCCTGGCACATTCTGTACATATTCATGAAGAATTTTTTTTTTTCCTAGAATGTTAAACAGAGGTCAAAAGGAGGAATGTCAGATTTATTCTGCACAAAAGGCCCAGTTTCAGCTCTGATGCCTATCCATGTGCTGAAGTATAAATAATGTGCATTCAGCGTGGAGTAAATATCTCAGCCTCCAATAAGAGGTTTGTGCAATGATCAGAAATAGGATTTGGCTGTGTATAGCAATTAACCTTTCCAGATTCTGGACATATTTCTTGTGTGAAGAAAATATGCTGACTCTGCCATTTTCCATTTCTATTTTCCTCTGTTCCCCTTTTCCTTTCCTCTGTCTTTCTCCCTACTCCCTGTCTGAGGGCATCTCCTCTGTCCCTCCTTCTTCCTTTCCTTCCTTACAGCTATTCTCTAAGCCTGCGATCTGCTGGGATCTCTCTAATACCTTCCCCGTTCCATGGAGTGGTGGTTAGAGAGTTAATGCTGCCATTTAAGTGTCTGGTTTGGGTTTTGACTTGACCTGTTGGTGACAGTAGAGAGACAAACTTTCATTTTTTTAGAAGCCCAGAAGACAAGTATAGATTTAATTGCATCAAAATTTTGTAGGATCGGTCATGTAAATCCATTGAGAGGGTTTGAACCAGCCTTTGACTTAGGTTTTTGTTGGGTGAATTTTTGTTGCTTCTGTCAAGCTGAGCCCTTGCACAAAATTCTACATAAAATTCCACCAAATCACTTCTTTATCTTCAAATAAGCTACTTGACCCAAGAAAAATCACTGTAAGCTGTAAGGGGTTAAAGGGAAGAGACATGTTAAAACCCCTTGTATTTACAGAAAGTGGATTTTTGCAGCCCCTGCCCATTATCAGATTGTCACATCCTGTATCAGGCAAATTGCAGATGAACAGCAGTTACAAAATTGAGTCTTCCTACTCCTAAACCATCTCAAGAAGCCTCCCCAAATGGCCCAGCCATCCCCTGGCATCTCTTGACCCAATTCTCTGCTTGGTCTGTGTCTCGGAAGGTCCTCTGGGTCTAGCTGAGGCCGGTGGGTCAACCAGGGCCCTCATCCACTTGGTTCAAGATTATTTTACCTCTTGTGAACTGGAGTCAGAACGTTCAGTCCTTAGGCCTAAGCTGAGCTTCAGTCGTCATGACGTACATTTAGAGTTAAGCAAATGTTATTGTGGCTTCACTTGGCATGAGCAGGCATCCTTCTAAATGAATTTTGTCTTCAGAAGCCGTATGCTGTGCACACACGGGAGGAGATTTTGCCGTATGTCAAGATGATGCCTCCATATGAGACAATTTTGCCCAGGGTCTGTAACGGAGACTAACAAGGCGCCGTGCAAGTCTGGATTTATATCTCCTGTCCCAGTGCAGACCACGCTGTGTGGACACTTCAGACCACCTCAGCGTGATCTATCTGACCCATGGTACAGTTTCCCTTGGGCGGCCTGCATAGTTTTTCCTAACTTCTGACAAATGAAAGACCTTGATGTGTTTGCTGGAAGAGGAGCCTAGAACTAAACTATACAAGACTGCATTTTTTCCTAATCTGTTTATTGATAAAAAGATGAACAAAAAATGAGCATGCAATATATATGTGAATGTTAATTAGATACAACACTGATACGCCCAGCCTTATTCCCCCACAGTTGCTATTATAGTGTGCCTGTGCCTGTGGGTACACAGGAGGGGTGGCTCATTAGTCCAGAGATTTCATCTTTGGACAAGACTCTCAGTGTAATCACAAACACATCACGGAAAGACATGTAAATGTACACCACCAGGCGTCTGCTAGGAATGGATTTGCATAACTGCCATCAGCAACTCTTATTCTGTAGAGGATGAGTTTGATCATATTCATGCCTGTGAATGAATGAATGGGTGATGCATTTTTTTTTTATACAGAGATGACAATTGGTTATTTTGTCCTACTATCTAAAAATGTTACTCCATTTCTCCCTTCCCCTTCTGTCCTCCCTTTCCTCCTCCTCTGTGCAATCAGTGTTTTTGTTTGAGGCCAGTAGCTCCACAGCACTGTCTCAGGAGGGAGAAGCACGCATTGACATGATCCCGTGGATGAACTGTGCCACCATGATGAGGCTGGAGCTTTGGAGGGGTTGCTCTGCACTGCTGGCTTTTTGCATGTTGTAAAAACATCATGAGATGATAGAGTGTGCTTGGCCCTGCAGCTTTCCAGGTTCACAGCCAGCACCAGGAGGGTTTCAAGTTGGCAATGCTTTTGGGTTTCAGTAGGGTCAGGTGACTCACATGAGCTGAGGGTCTGGTTCATTGCTCTAAAATGCCTACAAGTTGGTCAAGCTTGGTGTGTTGCCTGGGCCAGGAACTGAAAACAAAGGGGGAGGTGGAGCCTGACCACCCCATGAGTCCTGCTGCAGAAAAAGCCAAATGAACCTCTTCCATCCATCCATCCATCCATCCATCCATATGACTGGAGAGCTGTGATCCACTGGATTTTTACCTCCATCTTTTGTGGACAAGTTATCACCCTTTAGAGTTAAAAAACCTTTGTGGAATCACACGGGACAAGTTTTAGCCTGTTGTAGAAAAAGTTCAGGAGCTTTAGTAAAACTTAAAGGATTTTAAAGTATAATTTCTACAGCAACCTGCTGGTTTCATCCCTGCTAAGATTTCCCTGTGATTTTTCTCCCAGGCTGCTATATGGACTGCGTGGCAGCAAACAGGAAAACCCTGATCCTATGTGCATCTGGTGCCTGGCCCCAGAGCTTGTGATGCCCTCTCTTTCTCACTAGACCACGTTTGTTCTGGAGCCCCAAAAGGAGGAAGATTGAAAATGTTTCCCTTTCCAGCAGCAGTGAAGCAGAGCAGCTCTCGGGGCAGTGACTCAGCCTGCCCTGGGGCACGTCTCTTTTGCTGCCGTTCCAGAAACCAAGAGGCAGAGCTTTCCCACTGCACCTTTTCTCCTTTATCCCCATCCCTGTCCCATGCTCACATCAAGGTCTATGGTGGGCAACAGACCATCTTCCTACATCAGAAAGGCCTTGTGGAGGGAGGTCGACTTTCCCTGGGCCACTCTGTAGGTGAAAATCTCCTACTCAGATTAAAGCCTGGTGTCAGTTGTTTGTTTTGCTTTCCAACAATTCCACCTAAGGTTTTGTTTTAAAAAAATAAATATTTTTGTTTTGCAGGGATCATTTTTAAAAAAACTTCTAAGAATTGTTGCCATATCCACTTTCTAATCATGGTCTGCCAAGGGGGGCCACTCCAGTGGTGAAAGGGTGTTTGTGTCCAGCTGCTCCCAAGACCCCAGTGAACCAGCAGAGACAAGCACTTCCTCTGCTTCAGTTCAGGGCTGAGCCTTACATTGCTCCTTCTCCCCCTGTCTTCTGGAAATGCCACATCTGGACTGACTCCAAACCTGAAAAGTTTTAGCCCAGTTAAATATTGTGGCAGTTATGTGTCTTTTAAAACCACGGGCTTACTAGGGAACCATAATTTTTGTCGGAGCCTTAAGTACAGTCTTCCCTTTTGCCATCTTTTCAGTCCTTTCTAAGCTATTCCACATAAATTTTTAACACGTGCCAAAGAATTTACGTATAAAAAGAGAAAGTTTGGAAACAGCAGTGGATAAGTTAGGTAATATGATGTAATTTCAAGGAATAAGTCTGGATGTTCTTTTCCCCCTACATGGCGTGTGCCACGTAGCTTGGAAGAGCAGTTACTGCCTGGGACACACGCATGGTAGCTGGATGATTTTTCAAGAGACATGCTGAAAAAACGAATTCACCAAGCCTGAGCCTAGTGTGAAGAGTTATACAGCCTTTGACTTCAGTTAGTTACTGAACCCCAAGATGAATCTGAGTGTAGAAATTAAAAATGTGCCAGGAAAAATAACCTGCAAAGCGCCCAAGGCACTGCTGATAAATATGAAACGTTTGTCTCTTGCTAAACGTACTTTTTCATAATTACCAGTATATGGATTTGTATTGTTCAAAGCCCTAACAATGAATCTGCTGTGATGGATGCACAATAAAAGAGGACTAATTGGAAGCATTAATTTAGACAGAGGCAGAAGTTGACACGGTGCTCTGAGTAAGAGATGCTTTATATTGCCATAGCAAGTACAAAGTGTTTACCTGTAATTTGCAAGCTCAAATCACTCCACCTTCACAAATTGTTATAAATGGTCGCTGTGGTTTTTTTTTTTCCTCTTTTTCTTTTATTTCTCTCCTGATAAATATCTTGGACCCAAGGTCATGTTAAGGAAACAGTTGTAATGCAATAGAACGTTGCTGTAGGTGCTGCTGTGTTTCTGGCAGTGTAATTGACAGTGAATGAGCACAGGGAGCAGCTCCCAGCAGGGACACTTTGGAATAAATATCCAGTAAATAAGGGTGGTAGAATGGGAGAGTAATGTATCTGCGTGAGGAGCCACATGCTGTACGTCCCCTCAGAAACCTGCCCAGGTACGTCTTGATTTTGCTGCTTCCTCTGCTTTATCTGCCTGCTCCCACCCTGGTTCAGTGAAGTGCTGATGGTGTGTGACACTCCTGGCATGGGGGTGATGCTCCGGTGTCTTGCGCCTAAAGCAAGAAGTTGAGTTCTGACTGCACCAAAACACAACCTTAGGCAGGTTTCGTGTTATCTTGGGCATTTCAGCCACTAACCTCGGTTTGTGCCAGATACTTGTTTTTAGCTATTATATGCAAATTACTGTTTGTGAATAATCTCGGGCCAAGCAGCTGTTTTCCACATCTTTGGTATGCAAGTACTTGAGTTTTATTTAAGACTGAAACACTAATTGCCAACAAACCAGGTAAAGGGGGGAATTAAGCACCAAAGCAGCGTCGTGCTGAGCTGTCACAATGGCTTCAGGTGGCCCACCCAGCACCCAGATTTAAAGAGAACAAAAGATAAGCCTCTCCCCTCCTTCCAGTTCTTAATTGCCATTAATCTTCAGGTTATTTCTTACTTCTCATTTGGTCATTGGTCTTCAGCTCCCAACCATGTTTTACTTCGCTGGTTCCTTCAGTGTTGCCTGTTCAGTCATTTGTATGCTGAATAATCTTACTAATGCTAAGTAATCTTACTAATTGCAGAGAAGTTCTCCTGGATTTACACCAGAGCAGCAGAAGCCACCATATGTCCCAGTGGACTTTTCCTGACACTGCTATCAGCGGTCCTGGAATTGGTCCCTCAAGCAAAGCCTTCCCGTTATTTATTTCCATCCAGTCCTTTCAACTCCCATCGAATGGGGCTGAAACTCAGCACTTTACCTTAAAATTATGTCCTTCATATAATGCTTCTTGATATTCCTTCCTCTCAATGTCCTGACCTTTACTAAGGCTGTTGCTAATATATTCTCTTAGCCATGGTAGTTAATGTTAATGCAAAGACTAATGCTCTGCTGCAGCTTTATCATTGATGTGCCACACTTAGTGCTCCGTCTCCAAACGGAATTGCTTTCCAATATTGCACTTTACTGTGGGAATAATTTTACTGCTGGGGTACAATGACAGCTGAGAATGCTTAAAAAGAGAGAGAGGAAAGGGAAAATGTAACAAGGCAGAAGTGCGACAAAGACCCTTATGTCAGGCTTATCATTGCCTTTCACGGGAGCGTAACATCCGAGTGCCACACGGCTCCTCCAGCATCTGGCTGTGGAGGACCCAGAGTGATGGTTAATTGTACTGATGGTTAATTGTAGTTCATTCAAAGTGCTTGAACAGAAAGTTCTTTCTTTGTCGTTAGCTCTGCTGCGCCCTAGTTTTAAGGTTATGTTTTGTATATTAATAAATTAAGTCTAGACCAAGGAAAGACTGGATCGGAGCAGCGTAAGCGGTAAAAGCATGTTATTAGCTATTTCAGAGATGAATTTTTCTTTCCAAATGCACCACTGGGTGTGTTTGTGCTTGTGTCGTTTCTGAGGAAACAACCCACAGCTGCGTTTGAAGTTTGTTGCCGATGCCTCAGGAAATCTGAAGCCCTCCCTGGGACCCAGGCAGTCACACGTACTAAGGGCAGTGCTGTGAAGCCAGGTGCTGCCACCGAGGCAGGCACTGAAACTACCAAAAATGGAATGTTCCTGTCACACGCTGGCATTTCCACACTTCCACCGGAAAAAAAAATTCCATAGCCTTCAAGAGGTGAGCAGCCAGATCACAGGGTGAGAGACACATCACACAGCAAAGCATTAGGACGAGCACCTCGGGATGCTGCTCCTGAGATGCTGTCTCAGCACGGGACACCCAGGCTGTGCGTTTGCTGTGAAGGCAGAGGTGTCTGAGCTCTGGGTGCTCCCGGCAGCCATCCAGGGCACAGCCGTGGTGCTCCTGGAGCGGAGAGGCAGGAGAAGAGCCACTCTCTGGTTTGCCTGCTGACTCCAGCCCCCATCAGCAGTAGCTGAAGAGTAAGTACTGTGCTTTGGGAACTATGTAATAGCCTGCCTGAAATAAAATGAGGCTCCCAGTGTAGTCGCTGGAGGGGGAAGGAGAGAGGTAAGATGTCCACGTCATATCTCCAACAACATAACCGCTATTAACGGAAGAGAAGTCAAGGATGAATGAACATTGAGGCTGAGCTAACTTCCACATCAAGGGAAGATCCCTGAAGGGCTGTGTGCTGACAGGGCAACATGGGAAAGCTAGTACCTTTAATCTCCTCACAAGGGCTGCTCTGTGAATAATCAGAACTTGTTAGGGTTGTCAGACCAATTTCCTTCCAAAATAAAATCAAGTGTGGAGGTGATGACATTTCAGGAATGGGTGAAGTAGATTCTCTCCTGAATAGAGATGGGTTTAACCAGAAAGGAAAGACAAATAAAATATCTTACTTGTAAAGTGCTGTGCAAATAATGCTGCAATAGGGGTTATGCTTATTATTATTACTGTTATTCCAAACAGTGATTCTGTGTTGATGGTGCATATGACAGCGCCAGCCTGTCACGTTTAAGGTAGGATGTAACTCTAATGACCTGAGTCCACTATGGACACTTAAACCATTCAATGTAAAGGATGTTTTGGATATACAACGTGTTCCTATGGAAAGACAACACCGACCCATGTTCCAATAACATTCAGAAGTGTCGCACACATATTGGTAGTGGATTTTTTTTTATTTTTTAAATGCAAATGTGCATGTAAAGAGAGACCATCCGCATGGAAAGGTGAAACTTTGTACTTCGTTGTGTAACTGCATTCATGCTGAATAGGAAATATGAATTGCAGAAATGAATGAACTGCAGAGCTGATGGAGCATGTTTTTACAAAGTGAGATCCTCTTCCTTACTTGACGTATATTTCCACTTGAAATACTGATCCCCTGACTAATCAAGTGCCCTGTATCACCATTTCAACTCACCCTTACGTTCTTTGTGTATGATATTGCCTATCTCCACCTCTTGAATCTAATTCAGGAGCAGTAACACTGAGTGAAATATAAGCAGCAGGCTCCTGCTCTTATTAGCAGAAATTATATGCGGCTACCACTCTGACCTTACTTGGAAGAACATACAATTTACTATACTAGTTTGGACCTTCGTTCTTTCCAGACCGATACCCACCTTCAAAGGATGGCAAAAATCCATATCTCCATACCCATGCAATTTTGCAATTCACCTAATGGAGCAAAAAAACCTTCCTTCATCTCTGCAGTGAGCCCCTGATATTTTCAAAAAGGGAATTTGATCTTTCCCTTTTATCTTTATATGTCCTAATGCAACATGCACCTCTGACACTCCTGACTTTCAGGAATGTACCTCCATGCGTGACAGGCTGTGGAGGGGCTTTGCTGACCCCCTCGGGCCACCAGCAGACCTTCTTGAGCACCAGCATGCCTCAGTGGAGTTGGGCCATGGTGAACATCGAGCTTACTGTGCCATCAGCCTCAGCTGAAGCCAGGTTTAACTCAAGAGGCAATACTAACGTTAGATCCAAAAGCCAAAAGAAAGCTGCTGCTGGTTCGTAGGAAGGATGAACAGAAGTGAAAAGTAACAGCTCACTTCTTTCCCTAGCAACCTTACACCCACTCCAGAGGCTCTGCTAGCCCTCTGTAATCCAGCAGATAATAAGAGCAGCACGTTACAGCCTTTCTGGCTGATTTATGTGTAACCTTACATCCTCGGGCTACGCTCACAGGAGAAAATCTGAATGTGGAAACTCTCACTGCCTTTTATAGCCCAAGTCCACCTGGGGAATTATTCCCATTCAAATCTGACCCTTTTCCCCCCCAAAACACTAGCCAGTCCTCCATACTGGAAATACTGACTTGATCCTGACCTGATGTGGCTCTCACTTGCCCAAAAGATAAACCAAGATGGTGAGCAACTACACAAGCCCCTTAATTTACTCACTCTGAGGCACAGTATCCCTTTACCTTAAACTGGGCAATGGTCAAAAATCAGAGTAAATGTTTCCTGCAGGTAAATATAATAGTTAATTTCTAATTGTGTGCTGCCTGCTCACATAAAAAATTAGTGCAAGCTCCTCATTACAAGCTCTCATTTGAGATCAAGCACAAGGATAAGGCACTTCGAGGTTATAATGTGTTTGAAGGGGGTCCAAGTAATAAATCATCCAAATTACTTTCAGTGAACAGATGCAATGACTGAAATGCCTTCAGGGTTTGTAGAAGTTAGTCAGCCTATGCATAACTACAACACCCCTTCTGGCTGCAGGATCAACATTTCTGTACGTGCAGCTGGAGAATTTCAGTACAGCTTTTGCAAGTAGAGGAAAAAAGGTCTGCATCATGGAAGCAGAGGGATCCACGAGTAGGGTGCTGTGCTCTGCCTCCTCGCCAGTTGTCATAGAGTGTGTGACAATATTTGAAATCGGCTGTGGATCAGAAGTTACTGGGAAAGACAGGCAGAGGGATAGACAACCTGTTCCTATAAATGTTTCCTTAGAAAAGACAAGCTAAAAATGACTGTGCTGTACTGAAGGAGTATCCTGAGTCTCGAATAAGCATCCTTGATTGATAGGTAAGTCAGTGTAAATTACCTAGAGCTGGAAGCTTAGTCCTGAAGAAATTAGGTTTGGAAAAGACATGTCATCTGGTGCTGGAATCAAAAGCCTCTGACTTGGTTACCTCCAACTGCAAGTGGGAGGATTTTGAAAGGAGTGTAGCAGGTACAGGAACTGTGATTTGTGCAAAAAGGTTTATGAATGAAGAAGCGGTGCCTAGTTCCTCATGCTACCTGCTGCTTTTCAGTTAAGCAGGCACCAGATGTCTTGCCTTGCAGGGGTCAGGTGCAGCTCATTGGTAGCAGGCCGTTTCTTTGAGAGGCAGTAGCTCCTAGCTTCAGCTGAATTAGTGCTTGCCCACTTACTCTCTAATATGGGAAAGAAAAATGGCTCCTAATGCATTATCATGGAAAGGATGCCAGGCCCTGCTCTAATCTGCTCTTCATACCAATGAAGTGTTGCTCTCCATGGCTTGTTGTCTGATGTTCAGTAGAAACTGGCTCTGAATGTCCAAAGCAGTGGGATTTACGCTTCTGGAAAGTATCACAATGCAGAGACTACATTTTGCCTTTTCAAACATCACTTTTATTTATCCCTTTATCGTACTAAAGAAATCCTCAGTTTGCTTTATGATGATGCCATTTAAATAGAAAGAGGGATACAAGGTGGGATTCATCTCACCTAATTTTCATCACCTGGACATGTAGTTAAAGCTCATCATCCTCTACGTGACCTCTTTTGCTAATGGCAAGAGAGAAGCCTCTTTGGGGTAGTAATCAATTTATGGATGGGGTGAATTGCCTGCCAGAGCCACAGCTGCCTTAGACTAGGGATGTAACTTTTACATATCTGAAGTTACTCACTGTTTTGAGGGGTTGTCAGAAACCTTTCTAAGATGGCTTTGAATCCTCCTTTCCCTCTTCTTATTGCTGCTTATGAAATGGATACCCTTGCTTGAGTCGGCATCTGTGACACCAACTACATCCTCTCTTTGGTAAGATCCTATTTTAAGCTTTCCATCAGAGGCCACAGCTATTTGTGTCATTGTCAAAACTCCTCAAAAGGTCCGGTGACATTGATGGTAGGTCTCTTAGAAGCCAAAGGTTCTGCAGTAACATAAATAGGATCAGCAGCACTAAGTGCAGGTGAAAGAAAAGCCAGCTGCACATCCTTTCTGTCTCCCTTGGCAACAGCATCCTGCCAACAAAAACTGCTGCCAAGTAAAGGCTGGAAAGGAAGGGATGTGCATTTGCAAAGCTGGGGCTGGACGAGCTTTGTGTGAGGGGGGAACTGTCAGGCCAAGGAACACTCGTGTGCTTTTAAAATCCTTTTTGGTTTGTTCCATGTGTTTTTGGACAAGGGAATGCACAGAGCCTCTGTCCTTATGAAGAGTTTTCATCTGAAATTTCAAAGACAGTCTTGGCAATTTTGAGCCTTGTGTTTCCATCCGTAACAGCACAGAGGGAAGAAATCTGTGGTGAGTTACTGCTTACAGATGTGGCAAATCCTCCAGCAAAGGTTAAAATACGTGGCATGGTTCTCTTGTTACGCCAGCTGCAGCTTCATGCTAAATCATTGTTTCAGCAGCAAGCTCTTAATCAGCCCCGAGTTCTAGAAACTGCTAAACAAGCTGATATTTGTAAGGACTAATTGGTTTTTATAATGCACTGAATATCTTTATTTAGAAAAACCTTCAGACTGGAAATAGTAAGGGTGAAAAGTGAACTGCAAATGGTAGGGGGAAAAGGAGCATCAGCACGAGAGCACAAAAATGCAAAGCAGATCTAAGCTTATTATTTGCACTCTGTCTTTCCACACCCTCCATGAAATGATCGTGGCTGCGAAAATGGAGTTTTTGTAACTATGGATAAAATACACTTATGATATAATATATGCATCTGCCTAGCCATTCTGATAGGGACTTCTGTCCCCAAAAATCAGCACTGGGATCACTGTCAGAGGCCCTGTAGCTGCTGGTGCTGCCAAATCTCAAACCTATTGTCACAGCATCATTCCTTTCCGATTTGGCTGCAGCATCACAGAATAAATCTGGCTGCAACATGCTTGTAACCAAGGCCTGAGAAAGGAGGATCTTCTCACCTGGTACGATAGAGGAAGGAAGTGGCTTTTCTCTCTAACAAAATATTGGGAATTAATTTTGTGAGGAGCCCATATAAAAACCTGCTGGGGCTGCTGCAGCACCCCTGGATACAACAGGGACTCTGAATCAAAGAGTGAGTAGTGCAGATTGCCCTCTGACTCCTGGGGGGTGCCTACACTGCTCTCAAGAAGCCCCCAACTTGTTGCTCTCTTACCATTTCCCTGTCCCTTTTGAGGAATTGGTAGTTGGCTGCACAGGGCACATTTTTGTGCTCTTCAGGCAATGTGTTCTTCCAGACATCCAGCTGTGCCAGAGAGAAAGAGGGAAACAGAAAAAAGAAGAAATGGAAGAAGGGAAGCAGGATTATGGCTTTAGGAATCACGAGAACTGTGGATTTCTTTATGGTTACAAAGTTGAAATTGCCCATTCACCAGTGAGTGAGAGTGAAGAAATAAAATACAGAACATGCATTTCCATGCCAGGGAAGAAGAAGGAGTGAAGAAGATCACTATTTCATTCCCCATATTTTCCTCTGACAGAAATATTAATATCATTAGAGATAATTGAATGAAGTGGAAAGTCTGGTGGAGGTACAGAAGCAGGAGGCAGATCTGTAAAATCCATCCACACACGAGAAGCTAAATGCTGTGCTGGAGGGAGGGCACTCTGCCTTGAAACAGGGACTGAACAGCCTCACAAGGACGTGCAGCTGGGGGGCTTGTTGCTGTTTTGTTCCCAGAAAACGAGAACTGCCAGCAATCCTCTGGCATCTGAATAGACCCGTGTCAGACAAACTGTATCTGGACTTGATGGGAAACCGAGCTGGAATATCAAGCAGCCCTTCGATCTGCTGGCAGAGAGGGGGACTGGCTCAGTAAGTAATCCTGCCTTGCAGTTGCAAAGGTACTCCATAAAGGAGTGAGCCCTCTCGCTGCACAGCCCTGCAAGACACGCCTGCCTGGGCTGTCTCTGTCCTCATTCCTCCAAACCAGTTCCAACAATAACAGCAACTCCTGCCTGCAGCTGCCTCGTTAGGGAGAAGATGTATTTTTCCTTTTTCTACTGAGGGATGAAGCTTCCAAATCTGTGTGATGTGAGCAGGTGAGGATGTCTGCTAAGTCCAAATGATATTTTCAGGTAAGTGATTACCTTGAACAAGCAGCTAGAGTCAGGCTCTTTCTTTTTATTACCCTCCTCTCAGTAATTACTGTTGTCCTAGATTGTCAGTGAGCCTTTTCACAAGGTTCAACAGCTCAGATGTCTGTATTTATTTAGCTGAATAAGGGATCTGAAGCATTTCTGAAGCACCTACTCTGATAGTGTCTGAGTCTCTCATGCAGTGTGAGAATGAATCGGGAGCTGCCTGCTCTGTGACTGCATCACACTGTCCTATTTGTATCACCCATTGTTTAACTCCCTGCAGGACCAGAAATGAATGTGGAATTACAGGCTCAGTTTCTCAAAGTCTGTGATGGAAGCACACCTCAGAGGTTGTGATAGGGTTCTGTGATGTTTGTGTATCATTAAACAACTGGGACATCTGTCCATGTGAAAACTGTAGCTACCGTTGCTGTTGTTACACAGGCAGTGTCGGGGAGCACCGCTTAATTTGTGTTTGTACATGTGATTTCCAGAGCTTCTGCTGATGCTGGTTTATGTTGCTGCAGTGTTACTCTGTGTGGTCGATCACCCTGTCTAATACTTACAAGGGAGAGCAGACAATAACTTGTAAGTTAATATCTGGGAGTTCTGGCATGACAGCCACTGACAGACAGGCAGGGCAGAGAAATTGTCTATGCAGAGTAACCTACTTTTTCTTCCCTCAGTTGTGCCACCAATCATGGAAATGAAATTTGCTTAACTCTTTGTTTGTACAAAGGCTGCTATATTGTGAGTGAAAAATCATATTGCTTTGATGAATTACAAAGAAATGACCATAACAAAAGTAATAATATATACTTTCTGCACAGTTTCCATCTATTAAAGATTCATTTTGCTCCCTGCAACGTTTCAGGTTTGCTGAGAGACACATGAGAAGTTAATAGCGTTGTGAAGAAAGCTTTCCTTACAACAATAACGTTGTTGTTGCTTTGAACAGGTTTTGCACAATCTTCTCTTGTTATTAGGAGGTCCAGGCTGTTAGAAGCAGGGAGAGGCTTCAGCATCCTCTGCCCTGCCCAAGCCCTGGGTCTGGAGATAATGGGTCCTTTGTAGGACGGCTCCCTTTGCTTCCCTTGCCCACGGCAGTCTGAAATAATGAGTCCAGCAGCAGGTCTGTGCACAAAATCCTCTCCTTGACTTCCTAGAGCAAAAATGTTTGCCAGGTACCGCTCAGGGTGGCTCTGTTTGTCTTGCTGCGAGGTCTGAGGTAGCAGAGGCCAGCAAGGGTCAAACGCCAGACCGAGCTGGTTGTGCATATTTGTTTGCTGTTGAAAATGTGAATGTGCAGCTCAAAAGTTTCCACTCTACCTCTGGCAATGAGGGGTTGGTCCAGAGCCCGCTGAAATCATTGGGAACCTTTCCATGGGCTTTAGATCAGAAGTTACATAAGTTGGTGTTGTTTAGAGGGGGTGCCCTGGGGAGGCTGGACGCGTGAGCTGACTCGGCAGCTTCAGGCCTGCTCTGCCATGCCACGCAGAAAGGCTGTTCTGGAAGTGCCCACGAAGTGTCCCGTGCAGCACTAGGCGGTATTAACTCCTAAATGAAGCCTTTTAATGCTGTCCTGTGCCAGGACACCAGCTCCTAGAGGGGGCTTCTGAGGTCCCGACATAAAACAGTCAATGAACATCAGCTGCTGGGGCCTGAATTGCTTTGTTTTTCTGGTTTGGAGGGAGGTGGTTCTGCTTCTTGTCTGCAAATAAAAGGGTTATGAGGAAGCTCCCAAACGATTCTCGAAGGTAGGACTTTGGGTAAACTCCTTGGGAATTTCTTAGTCCGGGAAAGCAAAATATTCCTAGCCCCCAGCTTCCCTGAGACTCACTGAGGACACCAACCGCAGTCTTTTCAAACATTGCTGTAAAGGAACACCTTCGTTTTCTTTGGGTACAAAACTGTACGTGCCATTTCTGGACTCCTGTGAGTGTACAGTGGGAAGAAGCGCTGCAGGGAGATCCTGTTGAGATTTCAACCCCTGAACCACGTAGTCAGGAAGGAGTTTTTATGGCTAAATGCACATCGGCACCCTCTGTGTACACTCTGCTGTCACTCTGCTGTGCTTCACCCTTGAGTTAATTCATTTTGTACTTAACATTCACGTCTTGGTACAGGATGCAAGATCACAGGATGACACAGGTTACATCACAGAGACGTCAGGTCAATTGGCTTTCTCATTACGGTTGAATGGTTTTCATGTAGTCATAAAATTAGACTCCAAAAGTGGGAATTTGACACACTGCATTTAAAAGCCAAACCAGTTTGACCCCTTTTGAGCATGAGCTCCAGTACCTTAGAAATGGCTCCTTATGAATAAACTTAATGGTGTGAACTGACCTTTGAAGATATAATTATTATTATTTGCTGTAATGTGCTTACATCACTCTGCATTACCGTTATGCCAGCAGACAGTAAGGACTGCCAGTCCTTACCCCAAAGGGCTCACGCTCTAAGATCACTCCTAAGAGTCCTTCGGCAGCCAAACCTGAAGGATTTTAGCAAAGAGCTGCAGGACTGCGCTTTGAACCGACCAAGAGTATCTTCTATGTACTATCTCAGCTGGAATATCAAAACTTTTGGCCATGACAACTTGATAGCAACCCAAGGTTTTCTTTCAGTGGCAGTCTGGCTGAGGGTAAGCTGAGGCACCAGGGGACAACTGGTGCTGTACCCACCGTGGTGCTTTTCTCAGTCCCAGTACACTTGTGAAGCAGAGACAGAGTTTGAGAAGGGAAGAAATTTGAAGGGGTTGCTTAAGACCATTTCTGTGACAAATGCCTCCTGCGCCTTAGTAGAGGAATTCAGAATATAATTTTCCTAGGTTTAGGCCAAACAGAGCAGTCTAATCTCAGGAACCTCAATAAGAGTCTGACTTTGTAAGAAATTGCATCTCCTCGAGTGATAGAAAAGTAACTGGGAGCTCTGGGCAACCAGGTCACCACAAATCCAGTCAGAGCACGCTTAAGAGATGATGCAGAGCATCCAAAAATACTGGTTCCAGCTTTCCTTCTGCTTTCCAGTCAGCTGTTGGTCAATTATAAAGCCAATTAATTCTACTTAAAAGGGCAGCAGAGCCCACTGTGAAGTCCTTATTATCAGCTGGTTCTCCCTAAATATACAGCACTGGCTATTTTTAAAAAGATCCACTAAGCTGAATATTTTTTCAGTAACTAGGGACACAGATTAGCTCTGGGTATCACTGAAGGAGTTACTGTGGTCCATTCAATCAGTAAAAAAGAGCCCTAGGAAGCTGTAGCTTGTGGGACATGGCGGCTCTGCAGAGGCTGTTAAAGAGAGTGAAACCTGACTGCCACAGCCTGAGACAGCCAAGTGTCAGAGGGGTTATTGTTTATTGTCAAATAAATTAGTTCTGATGTAGTATTTCCTCTGAATAATTATCCATACTTTACAAGCCACCTAACAGTACCAGCTAAATGCATCTGGCTTCCCTGTGCCTGATGTGTGGTGACCTGCTACCACAACAGACCGCCCCAGAGACATCATAAATCTTTATAGCAGCAAGTTTCTAATTTATCAGTATTTCAAGAAATGGAGAGGGATATTAGGTAGGTTTTTAGCCAAAGATCAGGGTTTCTAACCCCAGGGCACAATATGCCGAAAAGCTGACAACTTCCTTATTCCTCAAGGAATATTCTGGAGAAAAACAGAGACGTTTTTCTGCACATGAGGTGTGAGAGAAAGTAGTTATGCAAAGAACATTAAAAAATTCTAGCAGGCATTACAATCACTATAATCTAGTATCTCATAAATTCTGCCAATGCCCTTTATCTTGTGTACTCAGAACAGCAGGCCTAAAGTTTCCTGAAACATGATCTCCACACAGCAAATCCAAAATAAATTGTCATCCTTTCCACTTTGAATTTTTTCTGTGGCAGCAACTTGTCTTGGCATGAAATATTAGCCATATGGACACTAGAATATCTGCTTTGACCTTGACCTCAGAATAAGTGCTGCCAAAAATGGGAAGGTAGCTCCTGCCTTTCGTTTCCGAGAGTGATGCTCCACGAGTATAGCATGATCTGCTCTCCTGGTTGCATCTCAGTGTCCAGAATATTTTGTTGTTGACTAGGTGTTCTGCTAAGAGCACATTTTCTGTGGCTAGCTAGGAACTGGGAAGCAGTATCCTAGACAATGGTTTGTTTGGCAGAGATATTTATTTCAGAAATTAAAAAAATGAGCTAATTTTAGCGTCAGGCAGTGGAAAGTGCATTGCTTGTGACTGGCTGTCACTACGTTATCCAACCATCTTCTGGGTACGCTGCGAAGTAACAGGGGGCTGCTGGGGGCAAGAGGAGGTGAATTTTGTTGGTTGCAGAGCTCTGCACTGTTCTGGTTCAGAAATGATGGCGAGTGATTGAAGTAGAGCATTTAGCTGGGTAAGAGGAACAGGTACTGCTCCTTGGGGGAGGCTTTCCTCTGTGTATTGCACTGCTGGCAAATGGCTGTGAATGATGCAAAGGATGCAGAATAAACACATTTCGTGGTATTTGCGTCTGCTCAACGTGCAACAGATTCCTAGGGTCCAGTGGACACCTAATCAGAGATCTTCTTTCATTTTCCCAAGTCTCTGTCTTCCTTTTCTGCTGGTGCTCATAACCCAAGTAGGTGCATTCCCAAGTAGGGTAGAACTACATGGCATAAGGACACTGGTGGAGAAAGCTGGCAAGCCTGGGAAGGGTGGAGAAGGGGGCAGGAAGGGGCTCCACAGTCTTGGCTGGGAGGTGATCATTACCCAGTCTGGAGTCCTGCAGCTTTGACGAACATGTCTCCCTGATTTGTTAAGACCGTGACAACATTTTTCACCTTGACACTACTGGTTGAAATTCACACTGGCACACTGCTAATGGTGCCATCTGATGATGCTCAGTGGGCTGTGCAAAATGGATTTGTTCCATGTGCTTCCTAGTGGGCAGGGATCCACGTTACACTCGACAGCTTCAACATATGGAAACGGTGACATGTGATTGATGTGGTCCCTGCAGGTCATGCTAACTCACGGTGTATTAGCCCTGCGTCCCGGGGAGGCTTCTGCTATTGCAGCTGCCCACGTCCATTATCTGGACTAGGAATAAATGGAAGAATTGATGTTCCCAGCGGTGTGAATCTGGCACCTCATGAAATCATGTGCGCTACAGAGGGCGGCGGGAGGCAAATTTCACACAACCCAGTCCCACAGCACATGTGAGCACCAAACAGGTTCCAACCAAACACATGGATATGGGTGCAAGTGGCAGTTGTGTTAAACCGAGTCAGACTCATCATAATCACGTGGCTTTTTAAAACATCTGTGATAGCTATGTTTTCTTGTTCATTTTTAATGTTTGGAGATTTTCCATACCTCATACTCTAAAATAAGCAACTAGATTTTTTGAAGTTTCTAAGTAAAGGGCAGCATATATAACCCAGGAAGCCCTCTCATCAGACATTCCTTCTTGACCTAATTTTCAGCAAGGACTAAGCAGCTGCTCTCTCAGAAAACCAGATTGGTTAATGGCGTCCAAGACTGGAGGCAGCCAAATTTAGCATTTTGCAGCCAAAAAAATGAGTGGACTAAGGTTCCCCATAATGATGCGGACATTCATCTACCGTCTCCTGGCCAAAATGAAAATGAAAACATCTTTTGTTTCTACGCCTAAAGTGTAGGATGCTTTGTAGCTTCTATAGGGAAATCACCTGCCTTAAAGCACTCCCCTGAGTCCGTACTGCAAGCTGCTCTCTGCCTTTGCCACAGAGATTCCCTGCAACCTTCCCATTCCCACCTCGACGCTCCCACGGCCACGGGGCCGCCGCAGCCCCTGCAGATTTTCCTTTCTCTTCCTACTTTCCCAGAGAAGCTGACAAAGCTGGATGCTAACTCTTCTGTCCTCCTGCAGAACATCCGGCCAGATGCGCAAGCCGTGCTGCTCCCCGGTGTCTCACCCTCTCTCTGTGTTTTTTCCTCCAGGTGTTCTCCTGATCTTGGCACTGACAGAAGAGCTGGTGTTTTCTGTTCAGGTACTGTCTCCCACTGTCTCCTCCTCTCAGGGCTTCCCGATGGACAGTACCACCATCACAGACATGGGAACAACACCTCACCACAAAGACCGCCACGCGGCAGAGCCCCTTCCCACCTCTGCTCGTGCCGTTCCCCATCCCGTCAGCCTGGCGGAGGAAGCCCCTTCCCCCGGGCAAAAGCGACCCAGCGGCCCTCGCGTCGGCGAGAAGGAAACCTATCATTTGTACAACCAGAGCGCTTTGTACTCGGGACAGACTCGCCCCAAGGGGAAAATAGTCCAGGTTTTCAAAGGCAACTTCACAGAGTCCTCGGAGCCTTACCTAAAGACCACCCTGCACTCCCCCTTCCCCACCCTGAGGAGCCCTTTCACAGAGCACCCATTTCAGCCCCAGACCGCAGCGTCCAGCGATCCAAATAGCACGGGGCTGGCAAGAACTACACACTCAGACCCTCCTCCCCACCGCAACGCCTCGGGAAGCCTTAGGGAAGCAGAGCGAGGGGATGGGGCCGAGGTAGTGGTGCAGGAGGCAGATTTTGCCACCACAACTGCTGGACCATCGACTGATCCCGAAGCAGTGTCGGTGCCTTTTAAACCCACCCGCTACGGCGTATGGGATATGCTGAGCAAAAACAACTCTTGGGTAACCTTGAATCTCAGTACAAACGTCCCTCTGTTTGCTGGCCCTGGATCTGCAACAGCAGCAGCAGGTCACTCAGTTCAGACCAGTTTTGACATCGGTGTCTCCTCCCCGGCAGCGGGAGAGCCCAAGGGACCCGCTCCGACGCAGCACGGCGCGGTGACCAACGCGACCTCGCTGGGCAGTGCTCTTTCTGCAGCGCCCGCCACCAGGTTGTCCAGCTCCATTTCCACAGCTGGCTCCACCGCCACCGGCAACTTCCTCAACAGACTGGTTCCTGCCGGGACCTGGAAACCTGGCGTGCAAGGAAATATCTCCCATGTCACCGAGGGGGACAAACCCCAGCACAGAGCAACCATCTGTCTCAGCAAGATGGACATTGCCTGGATCATTCTGGCCATCAGCGTACCTATATCCTCATGTTGTAAGTTAACTGCTGCTTTATTTTGCTTTCTTTTCCTCTTTCCTTAAAATTCAGATTTTGGCCCATGGTTGAAGGGCCAGGTGGAGAGCTTGAGACTGATGAGAAGCAATCCCTAGACAGCTAACGCATTCACTGACCAAAGTGCTTAGTTCCAAAATGCAGCACTATCACATTTACACCTAAAGTATATTTTCTCACTTACTCTTTTTTGGGCCCACCATTTGAGGTGTGTATAACACAAGGCTGAACAAGTCTAGAAGGTGAAGCAGCTTTACTTCAAGGCATTTATGCTGGTGACCACAAATTGTACCAGTCTTTAACCTAGGAACCAGTATATTCTGCTCTGGAATTGGGTTTAAAAAGCCCACTGCTAACCCAAAAGATTAATGACAGTTGTAATGACTGTTGCTTTAGGAAACACCAGTTTTCCAGTGCAATAAAATATTCCATTGCAGGCAGCTTCTGAACTATACGCTTTTAAAGTCTGATAACCAAATTGCTGGTTTCCTCCATTTTAATTCCAACTTTGCAGCTGCCGAGAGAGCAGGAAGAGTTTAAAATCCTGCCCTTCAGACAGCGGGAGTCAGCCACCTGCAGGACCAGGGCAGGCTGGGTTTCCAGAGTTGGCTTAGGGTTTTGTCATTTGACTCAGTTACAAAAAAACACAGGAGAAATGATGAGAAAGTTTGTGAGCGGATGCCGAGGTGTGCCCTGCTTAGCTGGGTTATATCAGCAAGGAGGGACAACATATTCTCTGGGGTGTTGCTGTTGCGAGGTGTGATTATTCTGATCTGTCTGGAGTGAAACAAAACCAAACATTTCTCAGCCTTTGCTGCCTGAGGAAACATAAAAGGGTAGCAGCCAACACTATTGAATATTAATTCTGCTATTTACAGCTACGAGCTGTACTGAGGCTCGATGAGCAATCTCAACCACAGCTTACTCCTGCCAAAAAAAGACAGTGCTGCTCTCTCCTGCCCTCCCCGGGGGTGCAGCCACCTGATCCTGCCCCTCTCCTTCTGTCTGGGCCTGACCTGGCACCTCCCTGAGCCACTTTCGGATTGCTAAAGTGGTAAAAAAAAAATTACTTTGCTTTTTGGTACTTTCTGTCCACCCAGTGAGCTGAATCAGCTTTCTGCAGGGTCAGATGAACATGAGCCCTGGAGCGGATGAGGCTGCAGGAATACACACCTGGAGAGGGAGCCACGCTGATCCTTTTGGCAGCTGAAAATTATTGGATTGGTTCAGTGTATCTGTTAGACTTGTACCTCTGGGACCATCGTGGTTAGAACCACAAGTAAAAACAAAGCTTAAACTAAAAGATGGACGATCAAAATAAAGAGAAACCAAAGCAGAAGTATGCATACATATTTCTGTGAAAGATGGACAGGAGAAACTGGAGTATAGGAAGCAGAGCGTGATGAGAAGGAGCAATATCTGATGATCTGATCTGAACAGTGCCTTGTCTATCAATCAGCAGAAATAGAGGATCAAAAGCATTATGTTTTGGGCCAATATTCAGAAAGCAAGCTGAACTGGATAGAAAGTGTCCAAATAGAAAACACAAAATATGATACCACACAACACAGGCACAGGAAACATAACCGATGTGTGAACTGGTGTATGTCTCTGCCTGCAGTCTGCCATATATGAGCTCATAACTAACGATAGCTGTTAGTATAAATAATAGTAATAATATGAAAAGTCTGTTGGTAGAACTTCAAACCCATTATTCATTAAATAGTGGTGTTTAAACTTTTCTTCTATACTGTAACAGTATGTGTTCTGACTGTTTCTTGATGTGCCTATCCTGTTTCTTGTACTTGTAAGCTACATTTTTTAAAAAGGCAAGTGTTATTTTGAAAATGATCTATAGCAGCCGTAATACAACTGACTGTTTAAATGGTTCAACTATGTAAGTCCCACTTTCATGACCAGATTTCTGAGGATGGTCTTCAGTGGGACTCTCTTTTTAAAGTCTGGGGATCCTCAGATGTATTTCAGAGTTGAAATGAATGTTAGGCAGGTATTTAAATAGCTGGCTGAAGTGCTTAGGGAATTGCTTTCATCCAAAAGTTATGCTGTTTAAACTATGCTATGGTAAGTGCTGTTGTATGGGCATCGAGTATTCCTACAGGAGAAGAAAAATAAGTTAGAACAACCTAAAGCACTTTTACCCAGATATGCATGTGTCGGCCGTGGCTCCCCTCTGTGCTGCACACCAGAGGGGCACTTTATTTACGGGCCCTCAAGCATCGGTGTATCTTCAGGCACAGGTGAACGGTGTACGGTGTGGGGTGTGTGGTGTGGGGTGTGTGGTGTGGGATGTACAGTGTAGGATGTACAGTGTGGGATGTACAGCGTGCGGAATGGGGTGTGCGAAGGGGACTGTCGCCACCTCCCGGGCACAAGTGCCTGCAGCTGAAGACAGAAAGCCCGGTGCTGTCATTTGCTCGTGCAGTATGGGGTGTGCGGTGTGGGATGTACAGCGTGCGGAATGGGGTGTGCGAAGGGGACTGTCGCCACCTCCCGGGCACAAGTGCCTGCAGCTGAAGACAGAAAGCCCGGTGCTGTCATTTGCTCGTCACTTCTGGTCTAGAGGGGGCTGATGCTAAGAGACAGAGGAGGAGTACAGACATTTGGATTTCATTTCATCTTCAAGGGGTGAAAGTGCTTTCGGGGAGAGGCTCTCACAGACGTTGCGGGCACAGACTGAGAAAACACTGTCCTGCTTCTACCTTATGATGCCTTATGAAAGGTAGGGGTATCTGGGATATCAAGCCCCAGCCCCGTGCTGCTATATACCTGAGCTGCCTTAAGAGGGAATAAGCCATGGAAAAAGTCACTGAGGACTCCTGTCACGGGAAGCTATTGCTACCCTGGAGCTGGTGGCTCTGTACTCAAGCTGGCACCTTCAAGACTGCTGGCCAGACCCGCTGAGAGGAACAGCAAGCCCTGAGCTGCTGCTGAGACACCTGTGAGAAAGGATAAGATGCTGCACCAGGGGGAGAAGCAGCCCAGAGACAGGGAAGTTACCAATGCACCCTGAAAAGAAGTGGAAGGAGGTGAGGAGAGGCAACTGGAGCTTGTGCATGGCTGCAGAGCTGCTGGAATCTAATTAACTCAGCTCCCTCATCCTGCTAATGAGGACTGCCCCTGAGCCAGCTTGCTGACCTCCGGGCTGTTTCCAGAGCCCTTGCAGACCTGTGCAGTGGCCACTGCATCTCTCCTCTGCCTTTGTGCCTTTCCCCACAATTCTTCTCTGCATGAGGGGTGGTGAGGAGGCTGGAAAAACCTCCTCAGGTTGCTTCCGGGCACAGCTCCTGCTGCCCAAAATCCTTGGAAGGGAAAAGGCACCACAATGCTGCAGAGGCACATCTGTCCCTCTCTGATGCATGGCACAGTAGGGCCCCACACGCTGCTCGCCGTCACACTTTTTATTGACAGGTTAAATGAAAACCTATAGGTATTTTATCTTCCATAACAGGGGAAGTGAGCTGCTAGAGAGTGACCGTAGGAGCCCTTGGCTCCACGTCCCCACTGGAAGAAGTTCCTAGGATGTTGCACTTCTCCTTGTGGAGGAAAGATCCTGCCAGGGCTCCTCACTGGCCTGTCCCTGCTGTGGGGATTTGCAGCAAAGAGCAGGAAGCAGGAGAGGGTTTGTTCAGCGTCGCTGAGCCCTGAAATCTCAGCCCCACTGAGGAGTGGCAGGTCCCACCAGCCGTGCTGCTGGCACGGCTCAGTGGCTATGACAGTACAGCCTGAAGACCTGGGCCTCAGGAGCTCACCTGCTGAAATAGGAGATGGGATTTAGCCTCCCCATTCTTACAGCACGTATTTCTTTAAAGACGCACAGGTTTCTGAGTCCCACTGAAATCCCTTAAAATGCTAGCCAGAAGAGTAATGCTTTGGATAGGAATGCCTGAGCCCCATCTGCTGCCTGAACCTGGGGAAATCACTTCACCTGTTGGTACCTCAGTTTCCTGGTATAAATAATAGGGGTGATGTTGCTAACACCATTTTTGGAAGGTTGCAAAAATGAAGGATTTTGTATCACTGCATTCCCAGAAAAGCAAAGTCATATAACACTAATCTAAGTATTTTCTGCATGTCACAGTTTGAGTCCTTCAGGCAGCCTTGAACATTTTTGTGCACGTGCGTTTGTACGTGTGTGGGTGCCTGTCTCTGCAATGCAGAGCAAGATGTGATATGAACACATTTCAAAACCCACCGTCCTGGTCCTTGGGCTCCCGGTACTTATGTCTCTGTAATTACGGAATAACACGATAAAACGTGGAAGAACAGAAACTTGCAAATCAGATGCGCAGAAGTCAATTCATTCAGTCAGTTCTGCTGACACAGGAAAACGCGAGAGGAAGGCTGAGCCTCCGAATGCAGGCGTCAGCAGAACTCAAAGAATATATGAAGAATTGCCTTGGACCTAACCCCACTTAGCTCACATTTCATGCATTGGGATGCTTTCCAAAATTAGCTCACCCACTTTCTCCATCACAAAACCTACAAACGTTCGCTTCCCAGCCTAAAGTGAGAGAGATCCCAAGCCCCGAGTCTAGTCCCCAGGCTGAGCTGGAGAAGAGCCTCCTGTCGCCAGATGCATGCAACTGTGGTCAGCAGCCAAACCCAGGATGATACCTGTATCAGAGCTAAGGCTGTACTACTATAGATGGCCACAGTAAATGAGGGAAATTGGAAGAAATATGGAAAAACCACTATTTTAGTCATTAAGGCAAGTGTTCGGTAGAAGCTTAGTTTATATTATAATCTGCAGGCACAGGGAGAAGTAAATGAACATCCTTCAGTCTGAATATCTCATGATTTATAATTGCTTGCAATGTTCAAGTCTGTTAACATCGTGTTTTACGTGGGAGCTGGAGAGTGGGGAAAGAGGGTATGCAGCTACATAACATTGGTAAAATGTTTAAGTGAGTTGAAAGAAAAGACAGAAGACTATCAGGAAACTGTAGGCAGTTGGTATGATCTCATTACACTGCATTTATGAGGCCAGTATTGAATATAGTGTATAATCCTGGTGGTTTATGTTTTTTAAAAAAAGATTGGAAGATTAGGAAAGCGCCATGTGAGTGATTTTAGAGCTGAGAAATGCAACATAACTCCACTTGTGTTATCATGTAGAAGAGGCTGAAGCCCACACATATGGGGGACATTTCTGATAGCACAGTGGAAGCTTTTAATAAAAAAGGCAAAAGGAGATTGAGGAAGTGGGAGATAAATTTGGAGGTAGTTAGACAACAAGGAGAATGTAAACATGTCTCCACAATGAAATTTAAGTATTGAAACAAACTTTGTGGGAATGGGATGGATATCTTGTCACTCCGTGTCCTTAGATGAAGCTGGGTATTTTCCTATGAGTTGTGCTGTACCTTATATACAGCTTATGGCTAAGTTAACAGGTAAAAGTCTCCTGGTGTGCAGGTGTCCTGCAGGCGAGAGTAGATGAATGATATGTTCCCACCAGCCTAGAAACCTGCAGATCTATGAGAATCTTGTTTCTCCCATTTGTGGCATGTATTATGTCCTGTTTCTTGGGTGAGGCAGATAATGCAGATGTAATTTGCCTTAGGGCCAGAAAGAGCCATCAGCCAGAGTTCATCAGCATCTGTTTGCACCTGAATGTGTGAGTTGACTTTTCTCCCAGCAGACTGGTCAAAGAATGCAGGTTAGAAATTCTTCTGAACCTTCTGAACCTCCCGTAGCCACAAAATTGCAGAGACCCTTGTTATTTCCTAACATGTGTTGTGATCTCTGTATGGGGAGCTTCAGGCTGGCACAGGGACAATGCTGAAGTGTCCTTCCTGTGGCACTCGCTATTGACTTTAACGTGGAGCAGGAAAGGGGAAAAGTCAGTTTAGCCTTTCTGACTCCCAGAAAGCATCCAGGTGAGTGTTTGAAAACCAGAAAAGAGTTAGCCCTTTTTCTGCCCAAAGGGTTGGCCATCTCTTAAGCAGAGGTGATACGTGGCAGCACTGAACAACAGCACTTTCTCATCCTTATGAGAACATCACACAATAACCTGGAAAGATAAGCAGGGTATTGCAGCTACGGTTTCTCTCTTCAGCTCTCTTATTGTTGTTATTGCCATTTCTCCCTTCCAAACCATCTCTGCCCTCTGTGTGTTTCATCCACTTAATATTTCCTCACCAGCCATCCCAACGGTGTGTCTGGAAAGAAGTTTTTCTGTAATACACATAATTCTAATCATGGGAGCAAAGAGATATCTAAGAATATTGGTAAAGGTGTACCCTGTCCCTAGTATTATTCTAGAAGTGAGCAGTCCTATGTTAGCTACATTAATTTCACTAAAATATGCCCCAAAAATGTAGTTAGTATGAGATTAGAAGGGAATAGCCCCATTCCAACCCCACTGTCTGCACGCTCCCTCTAAAATCAGGTCTCCTCTGCTTTGAATTGGGGCAGCTTAGGTAGACAGCCTTCTGCTAAAATATTTTGTATTTGCGTAAGCTCAGGAACCCACTTTCCACAGTCTTCCATCCGTTTGCTTGTGTGTGCACTAAGTTCGGAGGCCAAAAGTGTAATTAAGGGAGGGAGCATTATTGCTAAATAGCAGCCGTATCTGCACATGGCAAGACCCTTTCCTGCTGGAAGAAGCTGAGATGTATCTCGATTTGGTGTCACCGGTTTTCCAGACCCTAAAACCCAAATCTGATACTTCTCTGTCAGCAGCCACAACAATTTATAAGCTGTAAAACCTCAAGCTTTCAAAATACTTCACAGCAAGTGAAGTTGGCTTTACTGGGACTCTCATTTCTTCAGGAACCTTCAAAAATGCTCTGTGCCTTAGGGAGCACTTGTTGCACTGAAAAGCTCCAGGGTCTGTTAGCTCTCACCAGCAGTGGGAAGGACTAAATGCAGGTCCTGCTTCACTTTCTAATTTTAACAAGTCTGCAGGCTGGGCTTCAACATGGAGAGCGTGACAGAAAAGTAGGGAGCAAAGATGCAGCCCTTCAGGAGGATGGGCATTTCCCCGGGCAGGGGGAGAAGTTCTGGTGGCCCCCATGGGGTACCTGCCTTAGGGCACAGCAGCAGGAATGGTGCTGTCGGGCTGCCAGCAAATTAAGTTATTGGTGATAGAACGACTGAAGCAATATGAGTCAAAGATAATAGTAAGTTTGATGATGACCTGCTATGTCTGAATCATGCAGGAACAGTATAGGAGATTTTTCCATTAGTTTTGGAAGAAGATTTATAGCATAAGCTCACTGTTCCCTTTGAGTGAGACATAAACTGCCTGAGCTCAAACCTATTGGTTTTTTTTCTTAGTAGCTTCTTCTTTTGTTTTAAATAGAGCTCTGGCCTTGCACTTCTGTATTGCCATTTTATGTGAGTAGATGGGGTAAGAAATTAGACCCATGGCACATGGGTAGCTGCAATGTTTGTCAAGACATACAAAGCAGCTTTGACCTCTCTACAGTCTTTTCTTCTCTCTGGGCTATAATTCTAATAAATAATTTGGGCTGTAGCTGAGAAAATAATATATTTTTCTGCTTCATGAATATTTTCTCTCTTCTTTTCTACCATGAGGGGTTTTGAAATAATGGAGTGAATTTATGGCAGGGCATTCCCTATTGCACAGGTACAAATCAAAATAAGTACAAGTCCAGCTACCTGTCTGTCTGTGTAAATCAGGTAGATTACAAGCACAACTGGTCAATTCATTCCACAGGTGTAAGGTAAGCACACAGAGCGTATGCATTACTCCTCTGAACAAACCCTTGTACATGCCTCAGCTTCTGCCTGAGCAAGGACCAGTGAGTTTGTTACAGGGGGTTTGTCTGACTTTTGTAAAATTGCCAAGATTACCCATCTGAATTGCAATAGAGATGACTAAACTGAAAGTAATTCCAGAAAATAGCACTCAGCCAGCTTTGTGTTCTGCCCGCCCGCTGAGGGAGCGTTACCCTGGCACCTCTGCCATTGGGGGTATGCCTGTGGCCTTCAGACCAGACAGACAATTTTCACTTTCTGCTCACTTCATCTTGCCTAACTGCTTTGCTGTAAACTCAAGTATTTTGGATTGCAGAATCTTAAGTATGTTCTGCAGGTAAGAAAAAAAATCCAGGCTCAGACACTACCGATTCCCAGGCAAGTGTGGGGAACAGATTACGCGTCTCAGTAGGTCCCACATCCCGATACAGCTGATGGAGACAGACAGCAAAACCCCAGCTCTCAGGTTAATGCTACCCTGGAAGCAGAAGCTACATGAGACAGGTGCTGGAGGGGATCTGCACATCACCTCACCACTGTCTCATCCTGCTCAAGAGCCCATCTGTTCCCCTTGCTGGTCGCTGATGTTTTGGAGCATGGTTGCGAAGTACCCAAAATCTAAGTTCTGAATGGCAGGTGACAGCAGCAGGGATCAGTGGCACTTTGGGGCAGAAGCTTTTGGTACTGAAGATGTGCAACTACATGCGTTAATGAATGTGGTATTTGAGCCTGGGACAGGTGTCTCTCACTGCCCTTTTGCTAACGTGCTCATCGCTGCAGCCTCTGACCATGCTAGAAGCAGATCTGTGCAGAGGCATCCTTTGCAGTCCCTGGATCGTGCCCTCTGTCACATACAGTCTCTAAGTCCCTGCTTTGGTATTAAAACACCACCAGTTACAACACCAAAGCTTTTCATTAGCCAGGCAGCCACATCTGGAAGATTATAAACTCACATCAAAAAGGAAGTAAAACCTATATATTCTGCTAAGCCCAAAGCCTCATCTGTGTGGCCCAGATTCTGACTTAATTGTGTAGGGATTGTTAGGAGAGATCTAGATCTGAGTGAAGCATATGAACGAACGGAACCAGCCCTCTCTTTAAGTAACGTAAAAAAAAAATTCATGGTATTGATGAGTCCTTATTGAAAGGAAATAACCAAATTTTTGACATGTTTCTATTGACAGCAGTTCTGCTGACAGTCTGCTGCATGAGGAGGAAGAAAAAGACATCTAACCCAGAAAACAACCTGAGCTATTGGAATAATGCTATTACCATGGACTACTTCAACAGGCATGCTGTAGAGCTACCGAGAGAGATCCAGTCCCTGGAGACTTCAGAGGTACCTCACTTAAAGAATTTCTGTCTGAAAACTAACTGAAGCCATGCTGGGAGAAGGGGAGGGGAAATCATACTAATGAAGTCTTGATATCTCTATGCATATTTGGGGAAATAGCTTTTTGAGAAAGACTACACATGTATACCACTCCTACACATGTATAAAATGGGATAAATATGTCACCAAAACGTGGTCCTGGGAGTTAACCACCTCTAGGTGAATTTCTTCCTGGGTTTCTCTTCCTTTTGAGCCTATGGCTAATGTCTACCCATTCCATGACTGCTTAGGAGAGCTCTTTGGGCTGGCTCGTTACTGACAGTTGGTCCTTTTAATCTGTCTGTTGTGCATGTCCCACACAGCATCACTTAAGGAGACAGTGAGAGTTGATAATGCAAAGAAATGTTGTGCATTTATGTCTTAGGAGCTGCCTGTACTTTCTCAAATACTGGACCAGGGAGTGAGTGTTCCCGGTAGATAAGCAATCAAAACATCAATATATGACAGGGGGTTTCTCTTCCTTTTGAGCCTATGGCTAATGTCTACCCATTCCATGACTGCTTAGGAGAGCTCTTTGGGCTGGCTCGTTACTGACAGTTGGTCCTTCTAATCTGTCTGTTGTGCATGTCCCACACAGCATCACTTAAGGAGACAGTGAGAGTTGATAATGCAAAGAAATGTTGTGCATTTATGTCTTAGGAACTGCCTGTACTTTCTCGAATACTGGACCAGGGAGTGAGTGTTCCCGGTATATATGCCATCAAAACATCAATATATGACAGCGTGTAGGGATGGTGTATACTCATCAACCTTTACTTAAGAGATCTGACAGGTTCAGTGGGATTATTCATATATGGGCAGGTGATCCTATGGACAGAAATGTATTCTCTAGCATCAGAGACAGAGAAGAATAATTTACCTTAGTTCAAAGGTATTTAAAAGCTAGAAACAGTGGAGACTTTGAGTTTACACAAAAGTGATTTTCAGATCAGCTAGCACACTAACTCATCTCATTAAATTAAAACAAAGATACGTTTAGAAAGGAACCTCTGAGATGTGAGTAGACAAGCATAGTTGCTTCATGAACCCCACTTTGCTGGCAATCACGTTGTTCAAGCTAAGGCTGGACCTGGTCTAGACTTACCAAGACCTGAATGACAGGCTTGTTCACGTACAGGATGGCCTCCAAAAGCTGCCGAGTGATTTAAACCTGATCAGAACGTGACTGAACTGGGGCATGCTCAGGTAGCTTGGAACCATACATGTGGTTTTCTGACCTTAAAAAGAAGCTGAAGATACATCTTTGAGGGGCCAAGCCCAGCTGATAGACAGGAAACTCTCATAATGTGTCATGAAAGCGAAAAAAGAAACCTGAAAGTTCAAATTCTGCTAAGGGACCGGAAGCTTGGTGCCTCTGACCTCTTGGTCCCCAGATTGAGAAAGAACTAGCCTGATTATCAAAGGAGCTCTTCACCCACAGCCCCTGCTGCCTGAGAAAGGGCAAGGCTGACTCACCAAAAGTAGCACTCTGGGAGCCAGAGCCCCCAAAATTCAAGCACTTTTGGAGGACTTGGAGAAGCAAGAAAAATAGCAGTGTGTTCCCCACGTGCATTCGCACAGGGCAGCCGAGTGCCCTGTGTGCTCCTGGAGGCTGAGGGCTGTGAAGTGCTCACCCTGCTTCTCTGTCTTTCTCCTAGGACCACCTCTCCGAGCCGCGCTCCCCCGCCAACGGTGACTACCGCGACAGCGGGATGGTCCTCGTCAACCCCTTCTGTCAAGAAACGCTGTTTGTAGGACACGAGCAAGTCTCTGAGATATGACCCCGCAGCTGCCCACCTATTGCAGTTTCATCTCTACTGTCTCCAAATTATAAATAAATATATATATATTATAAATATAACCTTTGTGTAACCCTGAATTACAAGAAATGTTTTCAGCTTTTCTTTTCTCCCTCAGAATTGTCAGCCCCTTTTTTATAAGTGTGGTAAAACTTTACAGAACAAACTGTGGCTTTATAAAATAAAGGTATTTCTAAGCAAAACACCTGTCAGAGGGGCTGTTTTCTTCACTGTCATTTACAGTCTGCTGCTAAATATACTTGGTCTGGAAGAATATTGGCTGGTTTTGGTGCAGGCAGCATGTGCTGGGTACAGCATCCTACATGGCATTGCTCAACCTGGCCATGAACATTCCTGCCTGGTGACCATCCATCCCTTCTCTTACTGTAAAGTGACCTTGGTCACTCCTTTCCTTTAGACTGCCAAGCTAGAATGCAAACCAGACAGCACCAGCTTGGTTGCCAGGAGCAGTCCCTACAGCTCCTGTGCCAGTCTTGTATCCTTTGCACAACTCCAGTGCTGCCTGAGCACCGACTGGGACGAGCCCTTCTGAGCCTCCCTTCCAGTTAAACCCAACTGGGGTCTGACAGCTCATCAGGGGAGCTGGGCTACAGTGGGATGATAAACAAACCTGATGCACCTCTGGGATCCAGGGCCGTCCAAGACATGGGCAAACCCGTTGGGGGTACTCATGTTGCCTCATGACATTTTTATGTTACCTTCTTCAGACTACAACAGGAGAGCCAAGCTCCAGTTTGAGCTCCAAAACTGACCTTTTTTCCTGTGTAAATGTCCTAACCACATTACATGTTGGACTCACAGCTGCTCTACTCCGGCCGAGTGAGTCCGGAATGATTTCCTGCGGAGCAAACACTCTCAAAAGAAGGCATGTGGAGCGTGCCCTTCAAACGAACAGAAATCTCCTCTGAATTTATCGGAAATCTTGAAATCTGGTGACTAGAGGCTCCCACCAATTGAGTGCTGCGGCTTTGACCACATTTCCACTTCCCCACTCTTATATTGTCTTGTGTGCTGAGATTGCTCGTGCCATTGAATCAAGTTCCCTCCTACCCCCCTTCTAGTCTCTGAGACTTTCCTTCTCCCCTTAGGAATGAAAACGCAGTGTTTCAGGGCAAAATGACATTTCAGTCCTACCCACTTAAGCGCTAGATTGCAGGCTGTGTTAGGGGAATAGTAGGGGTGAACGAAGCTTAAATAATGGATTAAAAATAGGTTGTTAGAAGGAAAGGCTAACGTGGAACATGGAATGACTTTGCCTAAATCGATGCTCTCTCTTTGAGTAACCCAGAACTGTTGCCGTGGGACCAATTTTCATTTTTGCTTCTCAAATTGCCTTTTTTTTTTGTATCGTTCAGCAAGTGAAATGGCCTCTATCCTTTGAGGTCTCAGCTGTCCTCTCCCCACTTCTGGCCATTGGTCCTTGTAGATTATTTTCTACCTTCACTCCTCACTTCATCAGGAGCAGGCTGTGAGGCAGCAGGGAGTTTGCCTGCTGCTCTGTGCCACGGGCTGCTCAGGTTTATCGCTTGGCTGCGTAAAAGGGAAGCTCAGGCAGGACAGGGTAAGCGTAGCATCATTAACCATATGCCTTGCTCAAGGTGAGCCTCGGCTGGTACCACAAAAGGGAATTACAGCAGTGGCACATCTGGTCCAGCTGTTCCCACCTGCCAGCAGTGTCCCAGTGGTTGCAGTTAGTCAGAACAACCTGACAGCTTTACTAAATGATGTCTGGAATCAGACCAAGACGTGGCTCCCCCTGGGACCGGGGGGGCCACAGAGGCATTGTCACCCCTCCTTTCTCTCTGTCCAACACGTGCACTTGTACTGTGCTGAGACACAAAGCTGAATGCAGGCTTCCTAAAATTAGAAAATTCTAATGTCATAGGGGCTCCCCTCAATATTTGATTTTCTGCTTAGAATCAGAGAATAATGCACTGCTTCCCTATGAGGTTACCAGGGCGGGCAGGAAGACGCGGCTGTGTATGAATATGGATGGGCACTCTGGGAATATATCTTTTCACAGTGGGATAAACACGACGCAATGTGATAGCTGCAGTCCTCATGATCAAATACTACACAGACTCCTGGAAATCACTGGTTGATTATACAGTAAAAACTTCCTGAGGGTCTTGCCAAGAAAGCCATCCCACGAGGACCTTCGTTTTCTATTTCATCAGGGAGGTGGAAAGAGAGAATAAGGTTACAGAGAACTAAATTGAGTTCTTTGCAAAAAAAGTCCATATTTTTACATTTGTTTTCTGTATGCAGTATTGCTTTTGCAAGGCTGATTTTCTTTTTTATTATTATTATTGTTTGACGCAAATACCCTGAAAATGTTGTGTAAGAAATACCAGAGGATTCCTCTCATTTAGCCAGCACAGTCTGCTTGGTAATCTAAATGCAGAATGCCTAGAAACTAGACAAAAAATATTTGCAATGCTGTGAGATGCTGCACTACTCCCAGGCTTCACACAGCTGGGAAATGGTGACCTGACTGTAGGCAGTCTCACAGTTCTCAGCCTTCAAAAACAACCAAAACAAACTCCAGCCGCAAACCCAGCGGGCCAGTGTTAGGCATTCATGGAAAACATGGATTTCTGGTTATATTCCATCTCACTAAAGACTCACAAAACTACTCCGCATCAGGGCAGTGCCCACCACCAGCACATTACAGACATACCTACAAAGATGCACAGACAATAATCCTATATTGGGACAAATCTGGCATCCTGGTTGTGAAGCATCCCTGTGTGTAGGTAGAAAAAGCTATACCTAACATTGCACAGTGAAAGATCCCACTGTACCATGCACACATCCTGCTTATGTATATATAAACTACTCACCCGCTCACTAGTCACTAAAGAGGAGCCACACAAAAAGAAGAGCAGGGGAAACTCCCCCATCCCCTGCAATACATTTTGGGGATTGTTTTCCCCTTTCTTTCGGTTCACAGCTGCCTCACTTTGCCACCACGTTACGCAGTCTAAGTGAAATGGGCCCTTGTTGAACAGACTGGGCACAATTTGCAATGTGATGTTAAACTGACTGAGCAGGGGGAGACGTGAGGGTGCTTGTCCCTAAAATCTGCTGGGTTTGGGGCAACATGCCTTGGTCAGGGGGGTGATGAAACCAAAGCATAGAGCAGTCCAGAAGCTGAAGCAGGGCCAAGGGAGCATTCACAGCTCTGCGGCAGTGAAAGGCTGGTTTGGCTCGGCCATGGCCCTGCCGGCCCCTCAAATCTTTGAGTTTTGCTAACTTGAGGTAACATCCTGCTGCAGAAGACTCTGTCCGGAGCAAGCATGGGCACGATTGTAACGCATTTGTAATGTATGTCTAGATACCTGCAGGGATAAGGGTAGGAAACGATCTGGGTGTCAGCGTAGAAAACACCGCTGGTATTTTAACACGTACATTGTACTGAATCCCCGTCCTGCTGTCCCTGTAAACACCATTGTGCTTTTCATCTGCCACATTTGCAGCAGCAGCAGCAGGGAGATTTCCCCTGAAATGGGATTGCTGACCCAGCGGCCGCCCGGACAATGTGACGGGCGCTGCCGGGCAGGACAAAGCCTCCCTTCCAGAAAGCCGTCGCACAAAGCCGAAACCTCCCCGTGAGCCCCAACCTGCTGGGCTCGGCACATCCCTCCCGCCAGCGCGGGGCGAAGGTGGCTGGGCTGAGCGGTGGCGCTGGGCGGGCTGGAGAGGCAGCATGCCCTTGCCGAGGCGCCGGTCGTCCTTCTTGGGGCAGCAGCCCTCTTCCTCCACGGCCGAGAGCTCGGGGCCGCCCGGCCGTCGGGTGAGCACCGGCGGTGGAGGGAGCCTGTCAAGACCCCCCGGTGTCTACGTGGGCACCGTCCCCACTGGTGGCGTGAGCAGCTTGGGCACCCGAGTGTCCCGCAGAGCCCTGGGCATCAGCAGCGTCTTCCTCCAGGGTCTGCGCAGCTCCGCTACCACCGTGCCCTTGGCCCCGGGGCTGGAGAAGGGCAGGGGTCTCTCCTACGAGAGCCTCAACGGTTGCTTGGTGGAGTACATCGAGAAGGTGCGAGCTCTCGAGCAGGTCAACCAGGAGCTGGAGGAGCATATCAGAGTGTACCTGGACAAGAAAGCAGCCAGCGTGGGCAGCTGGGGAGCGCTGCGGGAGAACTGGGAGGCGATTTACCATCAGGTGAGCAGGAGCGCGTCGGCAGCAGGGGGGACGGAGGGAGCTTCACGAGTCATTAGCAACCCTGAGCGGGGAGGGTCGATGCTGATGATGAATGCCGCCTGATTCCAAGGCGCGGTGCCCTAGACAGAGGGGTTTAAATCCATCTTCATGATAATTAGCATTATCATTTCACAGTGTGTTGTGGAAAATGCCAATTAAGCAGGAGAATTGCCTCAGGCATCTTGCGCATGGGGCCGATTGAAATGCACCCCAAGGCGCCGTAGTCTGGGCTGATTAAAATGGGTGATTTTTTTTTTTTTTTAATTATTATTTTTTTTCTTAGCTGTGGTTATTACTCTGAGAATCAAAATTATTAAAAGAAAACTGCTAGGACTGAATTAGTTTATCCCTCAACATGATATCATTACAAGCATGTTGGGTTTTTTTTTTTAATTAGCAATTCAGATTTTTACTTTATTCCCTCGTTTGCTTAATCACATTTTCAAAAGCTCTATTTATTTAAATAATAATTACATGGCTACAAATGAGTGACTCCTTCCTTTCTCTTTGTCATTGCCCCGCCATCTCTTTTTCCCACCTTTTCCATGTGGCACAGGCTGTGAGTTCTCTGGGAAAGTGTTTACCAGAGGTGGGGGCTGTGTGAAATGAGGTTTGCATTGCCCTCGTGGACAAGAAATAGTTCCTTTTGCTGACCAGTGAGACTTTGCAGGCTGATGTTCTGCTTGCAGGGAACATGGGGCTCTGTCCCCCCGAGGTCTCGGTGCACCTTGCAAGTCCCAGCTTCTCGGCTTCCAGCCAGCAGGAGTGGATGGGACCCCAAAGAGCTGGTGCTGGGCACCTTGCATGTCTCTTCCTGCCAGTCCTTGTGCAGGTGCAGAAAATTCTATCGGCAGGTCTTCAGAGAGCCCAAAAGCCAGCTTTAAGTTCCTTGAGACAATCCTCCCAGCTGGCCAGAGTTTTACCTCTGGCATAGGAAAGAGGGTGCACTTTTAGGGCAGGTCTTCACCCAGAACCCTACAAATGTGGTCAGAACCTTGAGTGTGGCAGCATAAACTCCTGTAGAAAGATCATGTCAGCAGAAACACCCAGTTAAACACCAACTTTTAAAGTTGTTATCTTTTTGTATTGGTAAATGACATTGCTGCCACTAATCCTATAAAGTGTCCTGAAAAGACTGGCTGCTGAAGGCAATGGGTTCCATGAATCTGTGGTGCCTACAAAAAGCAACTCTTGAATGTTTCATCTTGCTGAGCTTGATGGGGACCTTGATGTGAGATGGGGCGTTAATGATTTGCAGCTGCCATGCCATGTTTTCCAGATGAGTCTCCCATTTTGCACCTGTGGACCTCACCTATAAAACCTACCAGGGCTTATGGTGAAGACCAAAAAAGTAGGACTGTATGTACTTAGGAAGGACTGATATTTCTTTATATGAAGCTCCAACATTGTAGTGCAGACGAACCTACTCATTTAATAATTTTTCATCCAAACTGCTTTCCTATTAAGCTTTCTTTACATTGTCATCCTGCCATCTTGCCACTACCTCCCTTTCTTATGAGTAAATAAGAGTAGCTCATAATGAAATCTAGCTTGAATATTGGGCTCTTCTTTTATAAAATCAGAAAAATAAAGCCATGTAGTAATAGCATTTGCAAGTATGATAGAAAATAAGATAAAAAGATTAGCATCATCTGTATCTATTTAGCCATTAAACCACATTAAAGAGAACATCAAGTTTTCAAAATTACTTCAATTAAATCAATAAAAGAGGCATCACTCAGTGGATTTTGACTTTCTGAGCTGTTATGTACGATTCTGACTAATAGGTTTCTTTGATTTTTTTATATTCGGCATCTAACCAAAAATGAAAGTAAGACCTCATCCAGCCCAAACAGCAATTAACTCATTCATCCTGCAGCTAATTGGCAAAGGTATGCCAGCATCAACACGGAAACTGTCACATTTATTAAAACAACATCAAAATCAGTTGCCACAGAAACGGCTGCAATCACACAAAGTCTGTATCCTCCTGCCACAACACATCCCAGTAGGAAAAGTAAAAGGTTCTCTGGGAGTGAGGTGTAACAGAAATGAGGCAGACACCTTTCTAGATGTACTTTTTGTAAATATATGTAGATTTTTCTGTAGATGTCCGTATCTGCCTTAATGTGACATATCCTCTTTTTAGCCTCCTGCAAAATCTGAGGATTTATTTTGATTCCCAGCCAGCGCCGTGCTTTCAGCCGGGAGGGATGCCCGGCGGCCATAAACCCCTTGGTGCCATTTGCATGAAGCAGCTGTGAAAGTCTTGGGGCAGAAAGCCACTTGAGCCACCACATTTTACCCTCAATGTCTACGATAGGAACAGATTTTGAACAAGAAGAAGCAAATAAAAATACACAACTGGGGGAGTGGGAGTAGGGAGGTCTCAACAGGAGCCCCTTCCTTTGGCCCTGCTAGTGAGAAGACAAGGACACAGCCAAGTAGGACTCTCCTGGTCCCAAAATCAGATGTGTCACAGGCCCCTCTCTGCAGTGGGGTAGGAGAGACCTCAGCAGACCCAAGGTCCCACTTCCTTCCCGCCCTTCCTGGGATGTGCTCCAGCATCCCAAATTTCAGGAAGTTGTCCTCCCAGCAATAAAACCTGGGTGCCAGCATTTCTCCCAAACACAGAGGTAGGGGGGAAAAATGTGGCAACAAGTGACTCAGAGGATACAAGTGGAGGGTCCCTCAGGGGAAAAAACACTCGTGTTTCATTGCAATTGTCAGAGCTATTGCTGCTGTACTGCAGCAGGGCATCACTGACAGGAGCTGAATGATGGGAAGCCACTATCCAGCTCACAGCACTAATTATCTGCCTGGGCAGCTGTTTTTTAGCAGAGCAGGTGGACACACACTAATTGGGACAGGCACAAAATGGGAGGATTTTTTGCAGGAAACAAGGAAATGAGAAATCCTTGAGGAGAGGAATTCATGTGACAGAAATACAAATTCATCTCATTTTACCTGGGGCATACTCCTTTTCTCCAGGCTTCATCCCGGTCTCCTTGTGTAAAATTCTATCTCTAATCAAATCTGTCTCTTCTGCAGGAGAGGAGGTTGTTTGCAATGGTAATTCCTTTCCAGAGAGCAGGGCAGCACCTGGGAAAAGCAGACACTTGAAATAATCTCAGCGAGTTAACAGAGAGAAAAGGGTAGCTCAGCCTCCGTGACCGTTCAATTACAGCTGCGTGGGAGACACAGAGATTTATTTTGTCTATGAGATGGCCCGTAGCGCAGTTCAGATCACAGGGGTAAACACAGAAGCAGAAGGAGGAATAAATGTCCTGGACCAATTTTATCACTGCTGTGACTCCTGTGAATGGTTGGGAGCATTTGAGACATCACTGGAGTTTTCTATAGAGATGCCTTCATTTGCACCTGGCCTGACTGTCAGCGCTTACTCAGTGTTAATATCAAGCCTGGAGAATATACAGGACTGACAGCCCTGGGGATCACCACCTTTGGCCTCACACTCGGTAATTTATTTGCTGTGGGGCCAGGAGAGCTGCTGAGTAATATCCATAACACACTCTAACGCAACACAGTGCATGATTAATGCCTGCAAATGGGCAAAATAGTATTCTGCTACTAATCTAAGGACACAACAAACTCCCACAAACCGGGACAGAGCTTGGTCAACCATCATACGGAGGATGGCAATAAATTTGTTTTAATTATGTCCTCTTAGCCACCTCCAATAGTGTAATCTTGGAGCACCTTCACATACAGTTGTGAGCTTTTCTCCTTGTGCTTAGGTAACATTACAGTTTTTACAGATCATTTCTTGAGAAGGTATCTCCTGCTTTGAGAACCAAGCATTCTTTGATGCGGTTCTGTTTACTTATAAAATATTCAACATATACATTAAGTCGTATTTTCTTGGATGCAGCAGGAATCAGCAAAGGACCCATCGATCTTCCCAGGCTCTCTCCAAGTATTACCATTCCCACAGTGATGCACCAAATGCCACTGTTGCTGCCTTCAGGTTTTCCCCCTTCAGGCCCTAAGAAGGGGTTCAACGTGGAAAGCGTGACTGAAAGCATTACAATTTATTACTTGGTGGCATCTGAGCAGCAGACACTGAGTTACATGCCATGTAACATAACATGAGACACATGCTTGTAGCCTGATTTAGCTGTGAATTAAAATGTGTTGGGGGCAACAGGCTGATATCAACTATTTCTTTCTGTACGTGGAAGGAAAGGCTAGACCAGCATCTTCTGATCTTTCTCCAAGGAGGCATCATTTGCTTTAACTGAAGTGAACTTAAAAGCCAGATAATTTTCCATTACATGAATAATTGAACCATGAGATTCATTATCACAGGCCACACCTGAGGCCACAAATTTAGCAGCATTCAGAAAAGGATTAGGAATTCAAAAGAATAGCAAAACTACACAAATCTATCAATAAAAGCATAGCTAAAAATTAGAAGGTACAGTAAATCTTGCAATTCCAAAGTTGGTCAGATCTCTGTTAAAAGCTGAAAGTTGCCAGCCTCCAGGGATAAGTTCTCCCAGTAAGTGTCTGTATCACATCACACCTCATCAAGGCTGGAGTTTGCAAACTCCCTTGAGGCAGCTGGTGTTCCTTGTTGCCAGTAGTAACCCAGTAAATGGCCCAGTATGCTGATGCATGTTTTGATAAGATTTTTTTGCTAAAAATTAAAATTGCATTTTCACATCCATAAAATCACAGTGAAATCACACAAAATTGTTGCTGCTTTCTAGTTAAGATGTTTTATACCACAAATATTCAGTGTTAATTCAAGAGCTGAAAACAAATCATGTTCCAAAGGTGTGTGCACATCACAGATACAAGTGTTGAAAGACAGTATGTGACTTAAAGGAGCTATTATTAGTAATAATATTTGCATTTTGGTAACACCTCCTGTTTTGGCCATTTAAGTGCCACAAGAGCATCAGAGGATTAAGCCTCCCAGAACCCCTGTGAGGCAGGACAGCATTGCCTTCTGCTTTACAAGCAGAGGAGGCAACGTCCAAGTGCTTGCAGCATTGTGAGCCCTCTCATTTCCAACGGACACAAAGAAGGGTGTTTCCTAAACTGCTGCATCATGTGCTTTAGTACGTGTGTCAGCACAGTGGCTATGAATCCATCTCACTAATGCTGCAGGTTTGCATCCAGCTGTTGATTATCAGGAGAATTAAATCAAACAAAAGAGCCACTAGATGGAAGTCTTACATCTCTTCCTCTCAAGCCTAGAAAAGGCCTTTCACAATTCATGCAAATCAGGGAGAATTTTTCAGGAAATCTGGTTTCTACATAGAAGCTACCATGTAATTATTCATCCTTCAGGTTCACTTTCAGATTTAAAGCGTTCACAGCTCATCTCCAGGAGGGCTGAGAGGCTAATGCCTGCTGCTCCCACTACAATGCTCATCCCTGAAGCCTTCCAAACATTAGACTTTTTAATACCATTTTTAGTTACGTGGCACAGTTCAGGTTTGTGTGCAGTTTTGGAAAGCCCTGCACTTTCTCACTGAACATTTGGCATTCGCCGACGGTCTATGAAGAAGGGAGTTGGATATTAACCAACTCCTCAGGAGTTTGATACCAGGGCTCTGGTAGAGACATCCTCTTACAGGGCAGGTAAGAAGTCACCTCAAATGCTTCAATAAAGCCACAAGATCACTATTGAAAAGCACTTTTAAAAACTAGTTTTCCTCTGCATAGAAGCAGAAATCCAAACAACAGAAAATCACCACCTACTCCCTGCTTCTACTTTTGATGCAGCCCAAAACCCATTTTACCCAGAATTCAGCCTCTAAACTTAGCCATTAACATAACTCAGAGTGGCACTGTGCAGCTCACAGGATTTAATGTTACTTTTGCTCATGTGATCTTCCCAATTCCCTCAAAGACATTCATTTTCATCAGACTTTAGGTCAGATATTGCAACTGCAGAGGCTCACTGCCGGAGGCAAACGGACTTGTTTTGACAGGGCAGGGCAACTCATGGAGCAGTGTTTCTGCACCCTGATTTGAGCTAGGAAAAAAAATAAAAGCTTTCCTGATAATCCATACATTTATGAGTTGGCAGGAACACAAAATAATTTATGTAGGAAAAAAGAAAAGAAAAAAAAAACCAAACCAAAAACCAAACCACGAATTCAGAGCTTGGATCAAAGAACTGCCTCTACCTCCATGTTCCTGCCATGTAAAAATACATGTCTTTTCTCCATCTTTCAGGAGAAATGCAGGTCTCCTGGTGAAAGGGGACCTGAGGGCAGCAAAGCAGCATGGCCCCAAAATCCTGACTCTGCCTGGACCCTGTGAAATGCCCCAGAAGAGATGAACCAGGGGCTGAGGGGTTAGGCCAGTGCTGGTAAAGCAGGGTTCCAAAAAACAAATAGAAGGAAAAAGAGGTGTTGAACGATGAACACAAGCCAGTTCTACGTGCAAAAGAGACCACAAAGGTCTTCTGTACTTGTGTGCTGCACGGTGGGGCTGTCTGGTGTACTGTCAGATACCACCTCTTTGCCCACCTCCGTGGCTTCCATAACATTTCTGACTCCTGTATGTTCACTGCTCTCTCTAATTCTCTCATGCCTAAATTGGGGCTTTTTTGCCTGGTGGCAGCATTCACAGGATCTCTCTCCTCTGTCTGGATGCCATTTGCATGAAACATGTTGGAACTGTGTGTCCCTGAGATGGCCTACCCATCTATCATAGTGGTTGGAACTGGCCAAGAAATCCCAGAGTTATTAAAGAAAAACTGGCTGCCCACGCAATGGCAGGAGCTCTGTTTCCTTTGGAAGCCAAGCTGAGCTGGAGCTGGCGGGAATGGAGGTCTGGCCTCAGGCTTCCAGCCACTGCCACCTTCCCCTCTATTCCTAACAGGAGGTGGGAAGGAAGCAAACTTTTTAACTCTCATTTTTAACACTCGTGCCTCCTCAGATTTAAAAGATGTAGAGTGCTTTTCATTTCACGATCCATTATGGACTTCTCAATGTGGGGAATAGGTTATTCCTCCAGATCTCTCCTTATCAGATGCCTCCACGTATTTCAGATTTGTTTGTCTAAGCATTTGTAAGACAATGAGCAGGAAGCCAGTTTTCATGAGGGTGAATGTTAATTACCACGTAGAACAGCTTCAGCCTTGCATGTCCACTTCCACTCTGTCACCAAGCAGCAGGCCAAAGAGCAGATAGAACCATATTAAGGCAATAATCCCACTTGCAGTACTTGAGATAACTTGTCTGGACACAGCCTTTATTTTTCCACATTGCATGGCCTCTTGCACCTCAGGGGAGTGGAATGCTTTGGGGGATTTGCAATCTCATTTAGTTGCAGACTTAATTATTTAAAGAAAGATTTCTGCTTCAAGAACTATTCTGGCCTGATTAAAAAGCTGCTCTTATTCATGCAGTGGTTGAGTTTCAATTGCAACTCTCCATGGGTATCTCCTGAAATAGACCAAAGAGATGTTCAGTTTAGCTCCTCCAGAGCAATGGCATGGACCATGTGATGGCTGGAGCCCCCAGATAGTCAGTTGCAGAGCTGATCGCTCTAAGCCTGGTACCAATTTCAGCATGTCTTTGGTCACCTCCATAGCTCAGTGCACTTGTGACTCCAGGGTAGGCAGTGGTCTTTTTTACCTTTTTGTCATTTTATATAACCTTCTCGAATCACAACAGGCTGCTGTGTCACAACCCTTTCAGGTGTGCTTACCCTTCAAGTGCCTGCTGGGTGTTAAAGATACACCCCAGAGGCATAGCAATGATACCACACTCTTATTTGCACAATCTTTCCAAAGCATTGCACATTCAGTGTAATAATCTTTGAAGACTGCCTGCTTCTCAGGCCTCCGATCTATTTCAAGAGCTTACAGGATCCCATCCGAGAAGAAAAACGACGCTCTGGGAGCTGAGGACAGCTCACAGGGGGCACGAGCACAACTATTCCTTGGCTCACTGAAGAGGACGATCCTAAAGAATTGGGAAGTAGAATAGGAACTGCATTAAGTGCTACTTAAACTAGATCTAGAAAACTTAAAACTGTATCTAGAAAATATAGGTGGGACTGAAATGATGAAAGCACCTTGTACGCAGGAATGAATTTTGCCCCTTGGGTCCAGCTGACAAACATGTTTCCACAAGAAGAAGAACGCTTAGGAGCAATGAATGGTTTGATGACAAATTACAGCCTATTTGCAGAGAATTTGTGAATTTATATGTACAAAATTTCATTAAATTATCTGGAATTAGTGACTTGAACAGCCCTAGGCTAAAGGATTATTTTCAGAATCAAAGCTATACGTCTGCTTAAGACACATGTACAGTGCGTGTAGCTAATGTGCTGAACCTTGAGCTCTGTTGTCTCTTCTAGGTGGGCGAAGCAGTCCTTGAAAATGCTCGTCTTATGCTGCATACCGAGAACATTCAAGCCTGTGCTGAAGATTTTAAAGACAGGTAGTCTTGTGGTGGCACCTAGATGGCCACTTTCTTTTAAACTTTGCCTTGACAAACGCTTACTCTCCAGGGGAGTAATGCTTAGTGAGTAGAATGGGCTCATTCCTTTAAGTTGAATATTCAACCACCTGACTTGGGCAAAATAATCATGATGCTAACATTATTATGGAAGATTTTGAAGATTTATAGTAACAAAAATGTGCACTATCAAAACTACTTAAGCTATTCTTTGATATACAGACATTGATCTCTTACTGAGAGGTCAGTATTCATTCAAATTTGGGTGGACATTTTATAAAGGCAAATGTTTATATGATTATTAGTTTTAATTTGCAGTGCCACACAAGTGGTTTTGGAAGTAAAAATCATTCTACTGCAGCAGCTGAAAAGCAAAAACTGTACCAGTACAAATGTCAGTGTGGAAACATCAGATAAGGGAACCGAAGTGGGCTGCACTGATTTTCTCTGTCTTTACTGAGAGAAATGAATAGTAAAAGGAGATTTTAAATACTGACAAACTACTTTTTTAACATCTTTCTACCTGCAAAGCCTAATATTCTTGTACATGAGTGCATGAAGCTCTTTAATTTTTACTCAGCGTGATGACCCTTCCAGCCTTTATTGCCACTGGACTTGTTCATTTACAACTAGCTTTTTACATGAAGCTCTTTAATTTTTACTCAGAAGGTGTGATGACCCCTCCAGCCTTTATTGGTACTGGACTTGTTCATTTACAACTAGCTTTTTGCAGGATCTGATACATGAACTGTATTTCAAAGTAATTGATTTTTATTTCCTATGATTTTTACCATGCCTTAAACTTCTGTCTCTCCCCAGTATTATTTTATTTAATCATATGAAAACATGTGTTAATCATGTTCTTAGGTTTGCCTTTTATTTCAGAAAGGTACAACTCTGAGCTACTAATTTTGTGGCTTTAAATCCAGCAAGCTACATTCATATTTAAGTAGTTTAAAAAATATGGTTTAAAAATGTCAGCTGACTTGGACAAGCAGTCTACAGAACAAAAACAATGTCAAAATCAATCCACTGCAAAGCAAAAGCTCTGGGATCAGTTGTCTCTTTCTCAGGCTGTTGAACTCCCAGCAACAAAGGTGGCTCTCAAGGGGCAGAGTGCAGGACTTGGTTATGAAATTGGCTCACATCTAACCTGCCAACCCCCCTGTCTAACCTCCTTGGCCACCAGGTTCCCTGGCTGGCTGGGTTTGACACAAAAGCCTCCCAGCCAAGGAGATTTGTCACGCAACCAGCCACATTTTCAATGGGAAGTCTAAAATGAAAAGGTACAAACGAGAGCGACTCAGCAAGCAGTGCTGCAGACTAGCAACTGCCTGCCACAATTTTCCCTACCATTGATTGCAGCCATGGTCTAGAAACAAGATGTTTCCTTTAACAGCAATTCTAGTTGACAAACCAATTGCTCAAGTTTCCTATTTATTTTGATGCTACTAGGATTTGGTCTCAAGGATGGGCTGGGACCCTGGAACATAGACCAGACTTCCATCAGCATGTTCATTAGTAAAAGTAATGCTTTATATGCACCGTTTTCTTTAACCATAGCTCTGAATAGTTCTTATGTAGACAAATGAGCAGTTAGTCTCATTTTACAGCCAAGCAGAGGAAAAGCCACCTATAGTCACACTGTATATAAATACAAGGCCTAACAAGAGACTACGTGCCTCTCCGTGTTTATTCAGGAATCCTATCAGGCTGATAACCACCATAGCACAGAATGCTAATTTGGCCTGTTTTATTACACTCTCAGTTAATGACAGAGTACTTCAGGCAGTTAAACTGAAGTATAGCAAGACAAGGTGAGAGCAAAGTATATCTTCCGTGTTTCTGTGCCTCTGACGGGGACATATGAGCTAATTAGCACAATGGTGCCATTTAAAAAATGCAGGTGTTTCTTGCTGAGCTGTGCTGTATTAAATTTTGGGTGTTTTTTTTTCTCTGCAGGTATGAAAATGAGCAGCCATTCAGAAAGGCAGTGGAAGATGAAATTAATTCCCTATATAAAGTGATTGATGATGCTAATTTAACTAAAATGGATCTGGAGAGTCAGATAGAGAGCATGAAAGAAGAACTAGCTTTGCTGTCAAAGAATCATGAAGAAGTAAGTCCAGACTTGGGACACTGCAAAGCCAATGTGTACCTGTTTCATCGGGTTGGTATCATATATCTAGCACAACACAAGCACTAAAAAGCTCCACCTGCCATGCCTGGGTGGGGGAATTGTCCTGAAAACTACTTCTGTTTCTCTCTTCTGTGTTAACTTAAAGCACTAACCTCTGAAGCATGATCAAATTAATTACATTTAAGTTTTAAATCTTTCTTGTCTGATAAATATGACATGTCATCAGTTCATTTTCTTGCTAGACACGACACGATGGTCACAGGGTTGCACAGTCACATACGTGGACATCTCAACAGCGAAGTCTGATTCGCAGCCAGAGATGTAAAAAGAAAATGTCTACGCATGGAACAAGCTCTGGTCCTGCTGCACTAATACCCAGCATTAACCAGGCTCTTCTGAAAAACTCCTGCCTGGCTTGGCAAGCTGCTCAGTTCCCCAAACCGAGTCTCTCCTGAGCAACACAACACTGAAGGAAGTCACAGGGACAGGCAGCTGGAAGGGAAGCCCATTATTACCCAATTTTGCACTTACTCATTACATTCACCAGCACTATTTGCATGAATCCCTTCAGCAAGGGTTTCAGGATCAGACTCAAATCAGCATCTTTACTGATGGCGGTTCAAATATGGAGCTACTACTAATCCCACATAAGGGATAGCAAACAATTGTGCTGATTCCTCAAAAATAAAAGAGAGTTGAGTTGAGATGGCTCATGGAAGCAAGGCACTATCCTGTCTTATATTTCTTACCGATCATTTCTCCAACCATAAGATTTCTGCAACACTGGCAGGAACATGGAGGATTGAGTTGCCAAGATGAGGTTGCTTCATCCCCTCCCTACTTTCGTAAGTCTAATCCCAAGGCTGGCATTTTACGGAAAATAATCAGTGGCTTCTGCACCACTGCATGGCATGAGAAAGATGGAAGCTGTTTTAGATAAGAAGGAAACCAGAAAATTGATAGAAATACACAAGATCCCCTTTAAACCTCCATGTATCGCAATGATTGCTATGAAACAAGAAAAGTTGGCACTGGTGCTGTTTTCTACCCATATATATATGGCACAACGAGAATAACAGCTTTCAATAGCTCCTGCATTTACCCAGCAAAGAGCCCTTGCAGTGTGGAAGGATGTTCCTTTCTTTTCCTGCTGGGAGTATCTGAGTATTCACAGAACCACCCCAGCACAGACCTGGTTTTCCAATGGCAGCGGCACCAGGGGAAGCTGCACAAGAGAAGTCACAGAATAAAGGCTGGAAGCAAGTATTGCAATTACTCCAGCTGAGCTCTGGCACACTGAAGTCCCAAGGGCTTTCCTCATATAATCCAAACCTTTCTTTCCTCCAGCGCCCCCACTAGGAAATCCACAAGTCCTTTTGAAGCTTTTGTGCACTTGAAGTAGGCACATTTTGAGATTTTCATTCTTACAGTTTCATAATTCACATATACTTGCCCATCCTTTTTTTCCAGTACTGTCACTGTCAGAGGCCACTGCCTACAAAAACAATTCCCAGATGCTTTTAGACCAGCTTTTTTTTTTCTTTTTTGCTATGTCACTAGCACGTACAAACAGATTGATGTAAAAGGATTGTAGTGCCAGACTGTTCAGACACATGGGCAAATCTCATTTATTCTTGTGTTCCTGAACACAGTGTACAACTGATGTTCTAGATTCAAACATGCAATTCTAGACACCCTATTTCTCTCCTGCTTACGAGGTTTTGGAGCACTTATATGGAAAGAAAGAACCGAATGCTGTCACAGAAAAGGAGAGTGCTCTTCATCTAACGTGCACATGATAAACGCACACATGACTCACACAAGCTGCAAGGCCGTAGAGGTCCTGCTGGTTTGTACAACTTGTTCTATCTCCCACTAGATACACATCTCTGTTATCACATAGAGCAATATAGTTGTGGTCCTGAGTGTGCATTGTGTGTGTATGTCAAGCTCTAACTGCTGGAGAAACTTGCCACTGCGAGCGGGCTGCTCCGGGCAGTGCCCTGGGGCAGGGTTTCAATCTACTTCCCCCATGGGGAACTCCAGCAAGACTCCCCGAGCAGAAGCAAGACAAATCCAGCTCTGAAAAAGAAACCTTCCAGTGCACTAAATGATTCATGCAGAAACATCTTTTGGGACCACATTTAATTACTCTCTCTGCTTGTGGAAGCAACAGGGCTCTTCCTCAAGTGCCTCCGAGGCTACCATTCAATTGTCCATTTCACCTTCTTTTATGTCTGTTGGTTTTGTTCAAGGATGTGAAGGTGTTATACAAGCAGCTTGCTGGATCTCAGCTGGAAGAACTTGATGTGGGAAGTGGCCTGGACGACATATTGGAAAAAATCAGAATCCACTGGGAGAGAGACATTGAAAAGAATCGTGCTGAGACAGGTACCCTCCTCCGTACCAAGGTAAGCGCTCTGTAACCCACTCCAACATTAAGGGATTTGAAGCAAACACAAAATCCGTCTCATACCCTGCAGTAATTTTGAGGGCTGAGTGTCTGGGGTTTTTTTCTTGAAACAAAAAAGATGGTAAAAATCTAAAGGATTTTTGTCCAAGTACACTGGAAAACACATTCATAAATATCAGTGACTTTTTTGGGCTGTGCAGAGTTAAGTAGTGGTGGAAGTGACACTGCTGATATCACAGGTATCTGTGGGGCTCTGAAATGCTGGTTGAGAAAAACAAACTTAATCTGTTGATACTTTCGGTGTCAGATAAACCACACTTGTTATCCTTCTTACTAGGACCATTCCTCCACTAAACAATTTACAGGGGTCTATAAATCAAAAAAGCAAAACACATTGCTCTACACTAATTATACAGCTCCTCGTGGGTTTCTCCTTGAAATTATTTCCTTTGGCAGTGGTGGGAAAATTGGATATTAATTTAGAAGTGAAAAATTATTATAATAGCCATTCCCTTTTAAACTTCTCTCCTCTCCTGATGCTGAGTGGAACATTTTCATGCATCTTTTTCTGTGTCACAAAGGATCACTCATTTTCCACAGTGGCTGGCTGAAATAAGTATTCTTGTAGAGTTGAAGCATAAGTTCAGCACACGATCCCGTATTTTACAAGCTGTCTCATTCTGATTTGGCTATTATAGCAGATCATGGCACCCCAAATTGTAACTACAGCTTTGCTACGAATATTTAACAAAACCATAGCCCCTCCTCATCCCAGGGTACAGAGCTGCTATGAGAGGAGTAGAGGGTAGAAGCTAAATTGTAAGAAGAAAAGCAAGAAATATGCTTGCAAATGTACATGGAGGCTCTCAGCAGGTGTTAATTTTCAAAATATAGAAGAAAAAATCCTGTGGCAACAGTGATACCAAAGGTGCTAGGGAGTGTACAAGCAGCCAAGGTGGGCCCAGGTGAACCTCATGAGGTTCAACAAGAGCAAATGCAAGGTTCTGCCCCTGGGCTGGAACAATCCTCACTATCAGTACAGACTGGGGGGTGAGGTATTAGAAAGCAGCACTGAGGAAAGGGACTTGGGGGTGCTGGTGGATGAGAAGCTGGACATGAGCAGGCAGTGGGCACTTGCAGCCCAGAAGGCCAATCGCATCCTGGGCTGCATCAAAAGATGCAGTGCTAGCAGGTCCAGAGAGGTAATTCTTCCACTTTACTCTGCTCTGGTGAGACCTCACCTGGAGTATTGTGTGCAGGTCTGGAGCCCTCAATATAAGAAGGACATGGGCCTGATGGAGAGGGTCCAGAGGAGGGCCACGAGGATGATCAGGGGGATGGAGCACCTCTGCTACGAGGACAGGCTGAGGGAGCTGGGGTTGTTCAGCCTGAAGAAGAGGAGGCTCCAGGGAGCCCTAATAGCAGCCTTCCAGTACCTGAAGGGGGCCTACAGGAAGGCTGGGGAGACCCTGTTTACAAAGGCCAGCAGTGACAGGACGAGGGGTAATGGCTTCAAGCTGGAGGGGAACAGATTTAGACTGGAGATCAGGAGAGGGTTCTTCACTGTGAGGGTGGTGGAGCACTGGAACAGGTTGCCCAGGGAGGGGGTTGAGGCCCCATCCCTGGAGATATTCAAGGAGAGGCTCGATGAGGCCCTGGGCAACCTGGGCTAGTTGGGGGTGTCCCTGCTGACTGCGGGGGGGTCGGACTAGATGACCTTTGGAGGTCCCTTCCGGCCTGGGCAATTCTGTGATTCTGTGAAGCCAGCCAGAAGAGTTTATCCCAGAGATCCCATCAAGTTTGTGAGCAGGCCAGACTGTTGCTCATAAGTTTTCATAAGTTTAGAGTGCAGGGGCCTGATTTTCAGCTTGTGCAGCCCTAAGGAAGTGAGTGACACAGCAAAGAACTACATGATCCCAGAGAATGCCTCTATACAAAGCATATGCAGCCCTGAAAAGCCAGAGCATCCTCAGTAGCCTCCTAAGCTTTTCCCAGAAAATCTGTTCCTTTGCCACTGCCAAGCTTCAGCAAAATGAGCATTACTCTGACAGCACCAAATTCTTCAGTGTCCCCACTTTCCTGTCCTGCTTGTTCCACGTCCTCCTCCTGTGCAAACACCCCCTCAGAGCTTCTTTCTTCCCGGTTCTTTTATACCTTCAGTAGCTGGTCTTTCAACTGCAGATAGATATCATTTGGGGAGAAAACTGCCAGCTCATACTAGACTGATCATTGGATCCCACTATCGTGTCTTCAATAGTAGCCAGATGCTGCAGAGAAACACCAAAAAGCAAACATAACCTAACCCATCCCTACTTACCCATCGTAGTCTAAGCTTGTACTAGTTTAAGTTGTTCCTGTTTTGGTTTGATTTTTTAATGCGAGGAAGAATCAGAATATCAGAGATTTCTGGAAAGATCAGCTTCAGAGCAGGTTCTGGTGTGAAATTCTAGAGTTATGGGTACCCAGATATACCTCTAAGTAAACCCAGATGATGCAGTTTTCTATCTTATACGGTTTTGTTTCTCATACAGATCTATTCAGATTAATACTATTTATACAGATAACAAGAGTTCTGCTAATTATGTACAGCCCTTTTTTCAACTAAGCTTGTGCACTTATGTCATCTTATGTGGCTAAGTTGCACCATTTGATCATCCACAGTGTGAAAAATTTGTCCTAACTCTTTTGCAACACCAGAGAAGAGAGAGGAGTTCCCTCCTCTCCTTTGCTCTTCATTATTGTTTTCTTAGATCTCTCTTTGGCGTAGCTGTGACCTGTTGAGCCCAATGTATTTCAAATGGTGTCCTAGCACTGACTTAGATGGCAGAGCAGTACTTTTGTTATTTTCTGACCAATTCTTCTGCCTCATTTGCTTTTTCTTCTGACTAGACTTTCATGGGTATTCAGGCATCAAAACACACCAATTTATATTCATACCTAACAAGGTATGTGAAAAATCAAGGTGTGAATACTTCTGAAATCCAATAGACTAAGTGAAAACACTTAACTTTAAAAAAATACTGTAGTATAGCTACAAAAAGAAGAACTACAGCAACATTTTCTTTTTATAGGTCATTTTAAACTTACTAGTATGAATGCTGAACAGCTTTTGTTGACATAGATAAAATATATACCATTTTGCAGTAAATGCATAGAAAATACGATCATTTTGACACTAAGAAGTATCCAGAATTGTTCAACTGAGGGATTTAGTACGCAAGATTCAAAGTTAAAGTCAGAAGTGCCACAAACTGTGAAAATATTAACTGTCAGTTTGATGTGTAAGGAAACTAAAAGATAATTTGAGTAGGCTGGGATGACAGTCGCAATCTTTTCCCAGCAGCAGGCTGAAACGATTGCTGCCGTGCGAACGCAGGAGGAAGAGCTGGTGGAATGCCTCAGAACCGAGTTCCACGAAACTGCCTGCAAAATACAGAGCTTGCAAGCAGAAACCGAATCCTTGAGAACCTTGGTAAGTCATGCTGGGTTTTCAATGGCTATATTCTGTGCGAATTCAACTTGCCTTCTGAGGAAAACATTCCCACCTTGGGATGCAGACTTAAGAATAAATCTCTTTTTTTCCAGTGGATACTGTTTCCAGAGATGCCAGACATTTCTAGGCTCTTCTTGATGCATGTGGTGCACTCAGTGACAACTGGGACCCAAATTTCAATATTCATTGTCTTCATACTCAATAATAATTTCATTGTGATTGCTGGGTACTTGACGTGAAGAATATCCGTGCCTTGTAACCAAAGTAGTTCAACCTTTGTAATGATAATACACATTTTTCAAAGTATCTAAAGAAAGGAATTCTCAAAATAGTCTCCATTTAAGCATAGTCAATAGAGATATCGGCCAAACCTGAATAAAAATCGCTATGAAGCACATGAAAACTGACTTGTAATGTCTCCTGTCCTGCCCTTACAGAAGAGAGGTCTAGAGAACTCTTTATATGATGCCAAGCACTGGCATGACATCGAACTGCAGAACCTAGGCTCTGTCATTTCCAAGCTGGAGGCAGAAATGGGAGAAATCAAGGTAGAGACCGAGCAGCAGCAGCGGGATCGTGAAAATCTGCTGACCAGCAAACAACAGTTGGAGAAAGACATTGCTGCATATCACTGCCTTCTGGATGGAGAACAAAGCAGGTACTCCTCATTAAAAGCTAGTGTGCCACAGGGACACAGAACACACACTCCCTGGGAAGAAGTTGTGAGGTTGCTGGAAGCAGGAGGGTAGTTTTCAGGTTTCATAAGGCTGGGTGGTAGAAGTTGAAGAGCTGCCAAAGGGGAAGAACACCCCAAATTCAGCCATGCAGAGATTCCTGATGTTTTGGGTGGTTTATTGGGTACATAATGCCATCCCTCCTCCTCCCACTGTACAGTTCAAGTATTAAAGCTGTGATCCTGGGGAAGGTCCCTTCCTAAGCACACAAGTTGCTCTGAAGTCCAAGGACAGAATCTTTCTCACTGACTGTGCCTTTTGTGAAGAAACATAATTCAGACTCTAAACATTTGTCCTCTGGGAATAACCTGTAAAATCCTTTACAGTGGCTGGGCTCCTTGGTTGGCCTTTTTAAGATTCTTAATCATCACTGGTCATGTAACCTCTGAGAATCTGAACCGCAGATTTTGATTTGCTCTTCTGCTCAGGTCAGGGTGATATTTTTTTACTAATTTTGAAATTAGAAAAAGACATGGTATATCAAATTTGTTTCCTGCTGCACAACCAGATCCTGCCAAAGCTGATAACAGATCACCAGCTGAACTGAAGATAGTAGTAGTAGTAGTTCAGGATTTTTCCTATTTGTAGTGGTGATCAATTTTATTTATTTATTTATTTACTTTCAGCTGATTATGAAATTCCCAGCCCACAGAAGACCACTGCCATTAAAGCAAAAGAAGATGTCACTGCCAATTATGATCATGGAAGCTAAAAACCCATCAAAGCAGCCTGCTTTATTCAGTTTGATTCAACAATCGAAGTAGGTTGTAGCTTGTACAACTTTATTAGACCCTCCTCACGTAATTGCTTTGCTTACAGATTTCAATTTACTCATGTTGTTAAAATTATAATAAAGAATATCAGGTTTTTCGTTTGACTTTTTTTTCCTTTCAGTATTTTTCATGCTGGCTGAAGGGGGTTGGACTAAGAACACAGGGCCTCCACTATCCAGCAAGTAAACTCTTCCTTTTTACAGTACAAATATTCCAAGACTGAACTTATCCCTTCACTGTGCACACAGAATTCACATGGAAAATGCTATTAACAAAATGTGATTAATTTTGCAATATGTAAACCAGCATAAGCACTAATGTGAGCATCCCAGCAGTACTTAATCTCTGGGATGTACACGTTTAATCTCTAGACTAAACTTCTGGAAAAGTTGAAGGTGCAGGAGTGCAACAGCAGTTCTGTGTGCAGTGCAGGTCACATCCTTTTACTGTATACTGAGAGTCCCAGCCAGGGTGCCACTTTGTGCAAACGGGATACTCTTTGATATAACGATAGATTTCGGTATTTATTTTTTATATGCTTGGCTCTTTCTTGTCTTAATATCAACATCCCTTTAGGCAGGTTGGCCAAACTTCTTTTGAACAGGCACCCAGATAGCTTCAACATGGGGGTGACAGTAATAGTTTCTCTTATTTTGATAGCATGCTGAAGAAAAAGATTTGCCATCTTTCACCTCTGACTTTCTTTTGTACTTTAAATATTGATATGCTCAGTGTATTGCATTTGCAGTATGGATCCCCCATTGTCAGAGAAACATCATGAACCTTGACTCCTATCACACAAAATCTTAGGTAGGTAGCAGCTTTCCTTCACAAGCCCCTGCAGAGGAATGAAGATAACTGTACACATGTTTATTGGATCAGGACCTTACACAGGGTGACAACGCAGCTCATTAAGTGGACCCAAGGACTACTGAGAAATGGCATATATTGGAGAAAATAGCAGCATCTAGCATATACAAGATGCAGTGTGCCGATATTTTGATCTTTAACTGAAACACTAGCTAACAAAGCTACTTGGTTTTTAATAACTGATAAAATCAAATACACTCCAAATCCACTATACTTGATCCACCAGTGAATAACAGGAATCAGCACGCACACGTTGGCATGCCTTTCCTTGCATATTCCCAGACACATGGAAAATCCTTCCCAATTACTTGACAAACAATTCCTCATTTAATCTCTGCAAAAAGGCCATTTTTCATGTACCACCTGCAGGATTTTGATCTAAAAGTTACTGGATTAAGAGATTACCCCAAAACAACCAAAAAAGAAATGTAGGTGATGCCATACTCTCTTTTTTCCTTACAGAATGTAGGCTTCTCAGCAGTGAGAATACCTTCTTACATATCAGTGCAGAACTTAATAAACTGAGACTCCATCAAGAATAGCAATGGTAAGAGATAACATACACAAATGGTGGTACAAGAGATTCCACAGCACAGACCCTTGGGCTGTTGTTAACTGGGTGCTGTCTAGGAATGGTTACTTTTTGACATGAGTGAAAAGTAACCTCCCCCTCCCCCTTGTCACATAAGAGAGAGCTGTTTCTCTACGATTTCAGAAAGAAGAGGGAATTTACAAATTATTCCTGTATTTCTTCATAGCAGGTCCCCAATAGAGGGACAGACATCTTTCTGTCTGATGTTTAATTATAGACAGGAGCTTCTATAAATCATCAAGTGAATCCTATAGCATAAAAATATACAGTCCAGCATCAGATTTCTGCTATTTTCTAGTGATGCTTCAGGTTTGAAAAGACACTGCTTGCTATCCCACTGTGAAACTGTTCTTTATAAATGTCACTGACAGAGATAACCCTGGTGTAATTATGAGTCTACAATCATACTGTGATGAGAAAGGATGGGTTTTTTTAAAGTTTCTTATCTGCCATTCCAAGTTCTTGTTCCAACAAAACTTGGACCGTAGGTTCAAATAATCCAGCATATTTCATAAAAATATAATTAGATTCTTACTGAGATGTTTATGCATTGGAATGGAAATAGGTTCTTGCAAAATCATCAAGGTATTTCAGTATGGGGAAGTGGCTGGAAAAGGAGGAAGCATCTAAGCACAAACAATTTCCAGCAGCTTTTCGCTCTATCCCTAGCAAAGACCAAAATCCATTGAAAATATTATTTTTGTGAATAGTTCATCAGAAGTCAAATGTAGCATATCTGGCCCTTCTAAAACAACGTGCTTTCCTACCAAGTGCTAACAGTCATGTGAAGAAATCTCTCTCTACTTTTACACAGATTGTTGCTAGCTACTCAGCCCCTCCAGCACGCCTTGGCAGCCTGAATGCTATCTAAGCATGAACAGTCTTCACTATGAGAGATGGAAATTGAGAACATGACAGACTAAAGGTTTTCACAACTATTTGTGAGCACTAAGGTTCATAAACTGATTTATCTTTATCCTCTAGTCAACCGGTTGCTATATTAAATACACACAAATGTGTTGCCAACTGGTTTTAATAGGAAAACCAAAACCAGAAAACAGATTTTATTATCTCCTACTGCAGTATCTATCACACCTATATTCCCTTGCAAGGATTTGTGGCATTTGCTGTTATGAAGACTCAGGATGCAGTCAGAGGGTACAGATAACACAACCTAACAGCCAGCTGCTGCATAAAAGGACATTTCTACTCCCCCTCACTTACTATGCATTCCCATCACCCTGTCTTATGTTAGCACCAACACCTGTCTGGTATCTCAGGAGACAAGTTCAGGAAGCAAAATTAGCAGAAAATTATCCCTGTAAAACACAGGGAAACTTTCCTGCCACTCAGGTCCCTGAATCAGGCCACTGCAGTGTCAAAACATGTACCAGCAGCAGCACAGGGATGGGAGACGGAGGGAGACTATTCAGGACTGTAAACCACGGCCAGCCCCCCTGGCAATAGCTAGTCACCAGGTCAGATTAGCTGTACTGTCAAACCATATACAGACTTTAACCTCCTCCTCATTCTCTGCAGGCACAGCTTCTCCTGGGCCACAGCTTGAACACACACTGCTGCATCCTCAGGGGAGGCAGAGGGTGCCAGCCCTACGCTAGCCCACACTTCAGTTCAGATTTCACACAGAGTAGCAACACACCACACCACCTAGGAACTGGTACTCTTGCCTAAAATCCTACTGTTTACATTTTAGCATAAGCATTACTATACTGATTCTACAGTTAAAAGATTATTTTTAAGGTGACTTCAAGCTAGCATTGCGTAAAATTCAAGACTTCCACAAATACTGTGCACTGCTGCCACCACTGCCTGCTTTCAGATGGCAATTACTGGTGGAGAAATGGGCATGATAACACTTCTCCCTTCTGATAGAAGTCAGAAATTATAGCAAGCTCTTAGCACCCCAAAGCTGATACGAAGGTTAAGCTCCTAAAGAGAACCATGGCCAATGCTGTGGCAAGGACTCCACCAGAACCCTTCTGCAAACTGTTTTGCACCGAAGGCCACCTCCTCTAATTTCCTTAAGCAGTTACCAAATCAGTTCCCTAAGAGTCACCAAATGAAGAGTTCTTCTGCTTCTGCTCTGCAAATGCCAAAGTACTTTGCATGCTATCACTTTCATGTTACAGAACAGAGATAATTAGGTATGAAGAAATAAGGATAAGACACAACACTGAGTGACTGGAAATGGAAGTCTGCTCCTACCTCTTGTATCACCCACAACTCTCTTCAGCTTTCCTTTTTTCGGTTTCCCCACATGAATAGTGGCTGCTGCGTCATTTCCTCCAAATGCAGTAGCGCTTCATTCCTCAGTCTTTATAAAATACACCAAGAAGCACAGGTCATCACGGCAAGGCTCACCATACCTACAGGATGGAGACAAGGAGTGAACAGGTGCCACCGTATGCCAGGACAGGCATGCTGCAGCCCACGCTGCTACTGTGGGGGAAGAAAGAGACATACAGGTAAATCTTTACCTGAGCAGAGGCATTCAGAGCACTGCGTCTTGCCAAAGGTTGGTCCCACAGGTCGGTGATATACAGTGCAGGAGAAAGCTGCTTGCTGAGCTCATGCTCCCCTCATGGCAGTGTGGCATTCTGGATAGATTCCTCGCGTTACAAACATTACTTCTGCCAGTCCATGCCTGCGAGCCGTTCTTCAGCCAAACGTCCTCTGCCTAAGTCTTGAGGATCGCTGAATTTGTGAGGGGAAAAGAAAAAACAGAAATGCTGACCTTTTTTTCTGCATCTAACCATTTTACACAGCAACATCTTTCTGCATCTAACGTTTTACACAGCAATCTTAACCATAAAAGCTAATGCAATGCATTCACAGAGAACTACAAATGCTGTGCATCAGCACATTTTCACAATTTTACATAAAAATAAAAAGAGAGGTGGGAGGCAAATCCAAGCATAACTGCATAACTAATGCTTCCTTTAAAGTGCCAACTGAGACATGTCTTTAAATCTGGATCTAAGACTTCAGAGGCCTAAAATGTTGCTGCTATTTTCCATGGTTTCCACTGAGTCCGTTCCAGATTTAACAGCTGAAATGTTTCTTGGTACTTTGCTTCTGACAGGTATTAAGTTTCTAATCCAGAGCTGGTCGCTCCAGCCTTGCAGCACTGTGTTTGGGAGAAGGGAGAAGTGACGCAGACGCTAAATGCAGCAAAAAGGCGTCAGGTTCGCATTCTTCCGCCCAATACTTCTGCCCATAATAACACGATGAAAATATTTTAGCAGCTGCTGAAATTCAGCAAAAGTGTAGCTTAGGATCAGACACAGCACTGTACTTAGTGGCCATTATTAGCTTATCTACCACAAAAGCTGCATGTTATTATCAGCGCTGAGCCTGCGAGTCGCAGCACGGTGCAGTGCGGAGGTACGTCAGCTTCCTGAGCAGCAACGGGAGTATAAACGCGAGGGAAGGCAGCACTTCGACAAAAGGAAGGTCAAACGCTCTTCCACACTGAGCTGTTCTGTGCCACATCTTCCCGGCGACCTCCTGTCAGCTGAAGGGAGTAGGAGGGGAGCCCAGGTGCACCAAGGAGGCACCGAAAATGAGACTGAGCTACCGAATTTGCTCTCCGCTTCAGCAATTATTCCTATCACAAAATGGAAAGTGTCATTGATCACGCGGCATTCCCCGTGTTACCAGATGAACTGTTACGTTTGCAAATTTTTATTTCTCAGGGCCTGCTCTGTGCCGGATCAAATCCTGTAAGCGCACAGAATGTCAATGGTGGTAGAGAAATATTGGGAGAATGCAGCGTGACAATCATAAAAGAGGATTGTTACAAATCTCCCCAACCCAGAACACCTGACTGCAGTGATTCGGTTACAGCCACAAAACGCTTCACAAAGACAGACAGTATTTGACCTCTTTCTGCAATGACAACGGTACCTCCCGTTGCTTTCAAGCAGGATGAAGATTATGGATGGAAAACACTAAGTAACAGTATTTTCATGGACACAAATTAATAGACTGTCAAACACTCTCCAAAGTTCAGAAAAAACTTTTCCTTTGTATGTTAATATAGACTCACACATATAATGATTTCAAGATAAAAATCACAAAGCATAAAATGATACTAAATAAATCAAGAATACAAACGTGCTTATTTTTATATTATTATATTACCTATGCTTATCTGATGGGTAATCCTCTTTTGGGCTCACACTTTAGCAGTAGGAAAGGCTCCTTTTGACAGCTAACCAACAAAGTAATTGGAATCAATGTTTCATGTAATTGTTTATGACTCATGACGGTCTGAGGCTATTTTTCAAGATGTCCTGCCTCAAAACTTTTGACAATGCACTTAAAGCCATGGTGAAGTTTATAAACACCCATGCTTTTTTTCCCAGAGCTAAAGGCCACTACAGTATCCAAAGCCAGTGGCAGCAATCTGCAGACACCCACTGTGAAGTTCACGTTCCCAGAAGATATTCCCTCGACATCACTATGAGTCAGGAAAGCAGCTGGGAAGTTGATGCCAACACACCCGGACATCCTAGACAGAGTGGTGTTTCAAGTCTTACTCACTTAGCCACACAATTTCCAAGATGAAAGCTAAATGACTTCCTTCCATCCTTCCCAATGACAGAGTATGTGCAGGGCCCTTTGCTAGGGTGCGGGGAGGCCAAGTCTTAGTCATCTCAGTCCAGGCCAAGAGAGAAGGCCGCTCCACCTCACGCGTGGGGGAGTCGGGCACAAATTGGGCCAGGGGGCCTCTGGGCGGGCTGAGAGGCTCCCTCAGCCGGTAGGACCGGCCCAAGGCGGGGTCCTCTCCAACGGCCCCCCTCAGCCTCCTCGGTAAGGGCCGTCGCAGCGCTCTGTGGGGACAGCCTCCCACCTTGGGCTGCCGCTCCCGTCCCTCCATGGCTCCGCGGCGGGCCTTGAAGAGCAGGGCGGGCCCCCGAGGCGGGAAGCAGCCGATGGGTCTCCCGAGGAGCCCCGGCCCGGCGGGTCACGGCCCACCCGCCAGCCCCACAACACAGGGCTCCCCTCAGGAGCGGGCGGAAGCGGGAGAGGCCCCACGCTCGCGCCGGGTAACGGCCGCCGGGCGCACGCGGCGGACACGCGCCGCCCCACCCCCGCGCGCCCGGCCTCAGCGCGCACGCGCCGCGCCCCCTCAGCGCAACCCCCTGCTCCTCCCGGCTCGGCCAATCCCCATCCGCATCTCCTCCTCCCCCGCCCGTCACGCAACCCTCACGTCGCGACGTCAGCGCCCTCGCCCCTGGAGACTTCTGACTGGGCCTTGCCTTTGCCTTGCCTTCCC
>NW_015091067.1:383451-410953 GCF_001431845.1 Calidris pugnax
CCATGCGGGCGCCCTCGGCGGCGCGGAACCTGGCGGGTCTCCCCGGAGCCTGAGGCAGGCGGTGCTGCTCCTCGGGAGGAAATCCCGGCCCGGTTCCGACCCCAGCGGGCTCCGGCCGTGCACCGCGTCTTGTGTCCGCCTGTGGAGGGTGGGGGAAGCGGGGGGGCTGGTGCCCGGTCTGTGGCTTCGGTGCTGCCCAGCCCTTCCCGGTGTCTGGGCGCTGCCGCAGGGTAGCGGCCGGTACCGGGGATCTGTATCAGGTGCCACCTGGGCGTGTGGCCTGTGGACCTTAGCGATAAGATCCCCCTGGCTCTGCAGGCAAAGTACGCCGAGCTCTTTGCCTTTCTGCCAGGAAGGATTTTACTGCCAGTGACCTTTTTTATTTTTTTATTATTATTAGTCTTTTTCTTGGTACCGTATTAGAGCAAAATGACGAGAATGCCAGGGAAGCTTAAGTGCTTGTAGTGGAGTTAGTGCCTTACAGCTGGCCACGCTGTACATCTTAAAATTCGTTTTAAGAAATCATAGAATGGTCAGAGTTGGAAGGGACCTTCAAGATCATCGAGTTCCAACCCCCCTGCCCTGGGCAGGGACACCTCCCACCAGACCAGGTTGCTCCAAGCCCCATCCAGCCTGGCCTTGAACCCCTCCAGGGATGGGGCAGCCACAGCTTCTCTGGGCAACCTGTTCTAGTGCTTCACCACCCTCACAGGAAAGAATTTCTTTCTGGTATCTAATCTAAATCTCCCCTCTTCCAATTTAAAACCATTGCCCCTTGTCCTGTCACTACACTTCCTGGCAAAGAGTCCCTTTCCAGCTCTCTTGTAGCTCCCTTCAGATATTGGAAGGCTGCTATAAGGTTTCCACGGAGCCTTACTCTGCTATTTCCTAATGTTGTTTAACCTGGGGAGCTTGATACCTGCACTAACTTTCCAAGTAGACCAAGGTCAGTGGTAGTCTTTCAGCTGCTCTTCTGCTCGCTTGATTATAAATAAAAAAATAATCTGGTTTTCACTGAAGCTTGTACTTGGATTAGAAATAAGGATCATTAAATGTGAAAAGGTACATTAGTTTGGAAACTGATGTTTCCATGGAGATAGGGATATAAGAAATCTAAAAGACTCGAAAGCTGTAGACTCGTGGTTTGCCAAAAGACTGAATCTTCAGCAGGCAGCACAGTAACGTAGTGTAGAAGGTCCTAGGGCAGGGCATTTAAAAGAAGCTGTGTTAGCAGCTGTTCAGTAGAAGGGGGCCTATACCATTGGCAGACCTTGCTTGCAGGTCTTTGTACTTAAAGTAATATAACTGCATTTCATGTAGAGCGTAGGAATTACGTAAACTGCTAATTAGGCTGTATGTGTCCTAAAGCTGTGATTAGGAACATAGGAGGGCTGCCTATCTTTTCAGGTCCATTTATGGCTTACCTTAATAAACCCAAAACCTGCTGATTACACACTAGGACACCATTGGCTCCACTTAGGTGTGTCCCTCTTTCCCCAAACATGTAATCAAACACCCGTTTAAAAACCTTAAAAGGGAGTTCTCCAGTGACTAGTATTCTACTATTTTTGTGTCCTAACATTGCTGTGGTTTTGAAACTAGCTTTTTGACTATTATAAAAACATTAAAAAAAACAGGAAAGACTGTGAATGTGAAAAAGTACCAATATTAATCTATGTCAGAAATCCACTGTAAGCCATTCCAAATGGTCTTTACTGCTTGGCTTATGAAATAGGTGATGGAAAAAGAAATCTAAAGCTTCATGTGCATTCAAGCTGTCATAACAGCTTACTGTTAGTAAAAGGGAGAGGTCTTGCCCTTGTATTTCCCTGGTCTTGACTGCACAGTCCTGTTCCCTACTTTGTGTTGTCCCTTGACTTTCCACTGGATTTTTACTGAGATGATGTGGTTTTCTTTCACTTGAATGACTTTTTTGCTGGGGCATTTCTTAGCTGTTCTAGTGAGTTAAAATCAGCTCACAAGTGCATCCTGGATGACGTAGAGTAAGTTAGAGGAGGAGGGCATGGGATCCTTTCCCATGTTGGCAGTGGTGCACATGGGTTTGTTTCCTGTGGAATGGCACCTTCATCCTTAGTTTTCTTTGTATTTTCTTGGTTACATTTTCTGCTTTCAGTGTAAAGAAGGTAACAACTTACATTTTTGTTTCTCTTCTTACAGGAAGAGGATGATTGGAAGGAGTTTGAGCAAAAGGAAGAAATTGATTATAGTGGTCTTAGAGTTCAGTCCATGCAAATAAGGTACTACTTTTGGTTTTTTTTCCCCTCTCTCTTAATACGACCATTACCTGTGTTGAAAAAGTATGTTCTTTCTTCAGAGCTGCCTCTGTGGAGTCCAATTAAAGAGATGTTTGATATGTTTCTGCTGGTATAAAAGTTTGCTGCAGGGTAACTTAAATGTGACTGTTCTCTGCTGATGTTCTCCTTATTTTCTAAATCTCTGTTGATACTCTAGGTCTATCTGTTTTGGTTGGGACTCAAATTTTTATTACAAATGCCTACCATTCCCCTCCCTAAGGATGGTAAAGTAGGAATTTCTCTTGAGAGAGGAGTGCAGGATAGTAATTCCCAGTGACCCTTCGAGCAGTCAAATGATTATCTGATGCAGTCTATTCAGCATCTCAATTTGGGGAGTGAATTCCTGAACCGTTAACATTTTTATTTCAAAACCACAAAAATATAGTTGGTAAAACTTAGTGTCTCACGACAAGATTCCAGAGGACTGCATATATGAGTCTCATCCAAGATTCTTTCTTTGATTTTTTTCATTAGATTGTTCCTGTACTCTGGTCCAAAGTCAGTCTACTTAAGCCTGTCCTGGTTAAGAACAATGTTTAATCAAAAATCCTTTTTCTGACCTCGGTCTTAGACTGAGAATGTCACATAATCCTCATTGTCCAGGTATTGACGATGTTCAGAATAATGCCATCTTACCTGCAACCAGTGCAATAGATGCTTTCTTCACTGTTTGAGCAGGTCTTATGTGTTCTTTGATTTTATTTTTTTTTAACACACACCCACACCACACCCCCCTTTTGGTTAACTAGTCCTTTTAGGCCATTTGAACGTTTTTGGTCCACAAACTCACCGTACCATTGAAGTGTCACAGTGGATAATTACATGTCTGAATGGACAAGTAACAAGTGGGCTGCAGCTTCACAGTACTAGTGCTGTTTGTTTGAAAAGTGAGTACTTTGGTTTTCCAGACAAAGGCCATCATTCTGAATGCTTTTGATGCTGTGACAGATTTTCAGGGATGTGGAAAGTTGTGCTGCAGAATTCTGTGACCACTCAGTTAATGGGTTCAAGGGGAGAGTGAAGAAGTAAATAGAAGAAAAACCCACTGGAGGTTATGAATTATCTAGCTGTGGACATCTCTTTGCTGAAAATAAGACATGGTATCAGGGAGGGGTGGGATGTTGTGTATACTTTGTTCTAGGTATTCTGTAGGCATCTGCTTTTGACTGTAGTTTAAAACCAGATAGTGATGTGTTTAGGCCCTTGGTCCAGCTTACAATGATTGTTACTGTATTGGGATGAACAGTGAAAGGCTGTTTAATTTTTAGAAAAAATAGGTCTTTTTAACTGTTGTCTGATTATTACTTATACAGAAAGCTTACCTGATTGTGATTAGTAGGATTTGGTGTATTATAAACTATTGTATTCACACTTTGCTGCTGCTGTTCAGGTCGGTGTCTCGGGATTTTTAACAGCCTTACCCTCCATGTATGTCCCATCATACCACGCAGCTTTCTGTAGTAGCTTTGTCTACCAAATTATTTTTGAGACTCTGACTATTTCTATGCAAAATAAAATAGTCTAAATTAAATACAATCAGGCTTATACAGGATATATCTTTAAAAATGGCATATGTTTCTCCATTTTTTGATTGCTTGCTCAAAAAAAAAAATCTGAGTTTGTTTGCAGGTTATATTTATATGGGTAATATAAGAGTGTTTCTCAGGTGGTTGTGGTTTTCGGGAAAGGGAGCTCAGGACTTGAGTTCTGTCACTACAATTTCTTCCTCTTGGCTAAAGCATTTTATGGAAGCTGGACTTAGCCCTTTCCTGCTTTATCTTTGTATTGCTTCCAAATGAAAAGTCCTTAAGCTCAAAATAAGAAATCACTTTCTTTGATCACTCAGTACACTTTGAATTTGGCTTTTTTTTAAAGCACTTTTTTCCTTCTCAATGGGCAGGTTGTGTAATAGTGTGCCAAAAATTCTTCAGCTGGAAGTACTGATACAGTGGTTACAGGGCCACTGACACAGGTTCAGTACAGTAGCTGTGAAGTCTTATCTATGGCATTTGTGTAATCTCTGGCAAGTCTTAAACCCCTGTTTGTGAAATGCTGCTTACAATTTCTTTTATAGTGAAAAAGAAGATGATGAAAGTGAAAAAAGAGAAGAACCTGGTGACAACTGGGAGGAGACTGGTGGCGGTGTAGACAGATCATCTGGTCCTTGGAACAAGTCAGCTCCTGCACCAGCACCTGTCGTTGAACCAATTGGTAAATTTAACTCAGAGTTGTTGCTTTTTCCAGTCAGAAAAGCTGCTCAGAGGGTAGAGTTCAAGGAGCAGTTCCTATTCAGGCAGCTTTTAACATACTAATGGCTTGTTTGACATGGTAGCAAATGAGGAAATTTTCCTGTAAAGGGATCTGAGGAACAGAATTGATAGTACTGTCAGATACTTTAAATAAACATGAATGGAGGGGGTTTTATATCTGACTTTAAAAGGCAGGGAGAGAAGCATGCTGTCTTTGAAGGAGATCCCTCTACACTGTGATCTGCAAAATACCTGTTGGAAACATTTCTGTTAATCTACAGATACTGCTTTGACAATTAAGTAGATGTTTAGCCACCATCTGATGTCTGATATGGCAGTTCTTGAGTAGGGTTCCATGGTCATTGTTATGCTTTTCAAACCAGTTCTAGGGTACAGAGATTGTGACATCGCAAAATTGATTCTTTAATTGGGATAGGACTTCAGTTTTGATTAAATAGAATTCGTTGGCAGCAGCAGAGATAAACTACTTAGCTGTCATCTGAGTTCAGACTATTCTCTTCCATTGAGAAATTTATTGAAAAGTGGCCTGCTCTGTTTTCTCATGTTTGTACAGGCAAGCTGGTAAAGTTGATTAATAAGTGTTATTTCATTGTAGATTATTGCCTTAAAACAACTAGTTGGATATTCTCATCTGTATGCAGAGAGATGCTTTAAATAAGATTTGGCAAATATATACTTGTTTGTTTAAATCTCTAGTTTTAAATGTAAGCTGCTAATAAATTGCAAATAAGAAACATGAAGTCCTCATCAGTGATTTTGATTCCTGAAATTTTGTGAAGCAATACACCGGAGCCACATTTTAATCTGACTACTAAGTATAGGTTAAATTAGGTGATGCCTGATTTCTTGTCTAAAATATTGGCTTTCCCAGCTTTAAAACATGCAAAAGCATACTTCTGAGATGCTTTTCTTCTTTGGGTGGGGCGAGGGGGTTGAGATACGAATGCACGCTTATTCTCTTGTCTAAGTCTTGTTCTTATTACCAGTTACAGAACCCCCAGAACCAGTTCAGACTGGTGGTGTGTACAGGCCGCCCGGTGCCAGGGAGGGCGGCAGGCCCCGGAGAGCACAGCAAGGACCACCAGAAATCTATAGCGACACGCAGTTTCCATCACTGCAGTCCACCGCCAAGCTTGTAGACAGTCGAAAGTAAGTACCTTCTATTAGCTCCCTAAGAGACATATTTTAACTGCCTTCTCTAAGTTCTTGCTTTGTTTTAGGGCTTAAGCTTGAATCTTTCCACAGAGGAAAAAAATTAATGAAGAAATTACTCTGTATGGCAAAGAGATACAGTTAAGACCTCTCCCGTATTTTCCAATTCTGGGAAGGGCTTTCCATGATGTAACTTTCATAGGCCATAGCCCAGTGAGATAGCCAAACAAGGCTGCCAGTTGCCTTACCTAATTGACTTACTGAAAGATTTCCCTAAAGCACAATATTTCCACTCTTGACAGCATCAGGTTCCCTGCTGAGGGAACAAGCCATGGTGAGGCTCTCGTTACCATCAGTAGACAGGAGTAAGATGTCCTGAGCACACCGCCTTCTCATTAGAGATGTGAAATTAACTTAAATGGAGGAATGGGATTTAACACAAATACAAATCAATAAACTTGCTGTCTGAGCTGTAGTTTACAATGAGGACATCCATCCCCCCCAATTTTGCTGAAGTATTTGGTATTTTGTGATGCTGAAGACTTAAGTCTCACCCTGCTTTTGAGCCCTGATCTTTCCATAACCTCATTCCCTACAGAAAAGATAGCTGGGCTGATACCTAATGAACTTGGGGTTTGTTTTGGTTTTTTTTAGTGTGGGTCTTTTTTTTTTTCTGCTTGCTGTGTTACTGACCAATACAGTCTAGCAGAAGCTGCAGAAGCTTTGTTCCTTCTTATGTTTGGGATTTTGGTTGGGTTTCTTTTTTTTGGTGTGATTTTGCTTGGCAAATGAGACATGCTGTCATTGATGCTTTAGGATTTGAGCAGTGTAAATTGAGCTAAGGTGAAATTCTGAGTGAGCATTCTAAAAATGGAGTTCTGCTTTCTGAAACCTATTTTTCATAAATGCATTTAAATTTACCTTTGAGAATGTTAATATTGAAATTTAGAATGTCATCTGAATTGTACTGGGTAATGAGCCTTGATGCTGGAGAGTTTTTACAAGATTTGCTTGGGAATGTTTGGCTGTTCTGTTAAAACTCTAGATCTTAGTGTTCTGTGTTCATAATGCTGTTGTTGGGATGGGGTGGAAATCAACTAGAAATTCACAATTCACGAGCTAGTGATAAGATATTTACTGATTACATTTATTTTCCCTTAGGGATAAAGAAATGGAGAAGAGCTTTGAAGTAGTAAAACACAAAACTAGAGGTAGGGATGAGGTGTCAAAAAACCAGGCACTTAAACTTCAGCTAGACAACCAGTATGCTGTGCTTGGGGATCAGTAGAGCTGCATACACATTACAATTAAGGAATGCTTTTTTGGTAACCCTTCTACTAAGGTAACTAAACTACAGCTAACGGCTATGATGAACATGCCACCTTATTTCTGCTGGATCTACTGCAGCAAGTGCAGACTACTTTGACGTAAGTGATTGGTTCTCCTGCACTATGGAAGCAGAATATGTTACAACTTCTCCATTGGATATGGGGCAAAGTAATGTAAATGATTGAACAAGAGTCATCAGTGTTCTTTAATTGCTCAGAAAGATACCTACAGCCAGTGGTCATTTCAAAATCTTTTTATGTTCAGATACTGAGCCTTCGTAAAGGTTGACTACCTCAGACTTGCTGCACTCATTGTGGACACCATGTGGATCACAACTTCTGGAAGAGAAGGTTACAGCTGTTTTAGTGGCCATCTGAAACTTGAAACCAGCTCTACTGGATTCCTGTCAGAAATCCTGCAGAAGTCAGCCATTTGGTTCCAATTTGCTATAACAAAGATTTAAGTGACCTTAATGACAAACCTATTCTGTTCCCCTTCTGAGGAATCCTGTCACGTGTAGCCATAGCCTAATAGAGACTTCTGGAGCGTACCATACCACTCATCCTACCCAAGTATAACAGAGCTGTAGTTTGTTTACCTTTTTAGATAGCTGTACTGAAGTAACTGCAAAACAAGTTAAAACCCAGTCAGTATCACATATGAGGAATGTTGGGTTTGAATGGTCTGTTTGCATTAGCCATTTTCACAGTTGTCTAAGTGTATTTTTTTTTTCGTTCTCCACAAAAAAAAAAAGCCTGCCTTGTTTCTGGTATCAAATTGCAGTATATTTAAATAATGATGAGATGTTGTAGTGAAGTAGGGTTTATTTTGTTTTTTTTGTCATGAGGTTTGTCTTTCTCACCCTGAAGCACTAAGATTGAAGAGTTTTGATTTGACACAGAGGTATCCAAGCTCCAACTACAGTCTTCAGAATTTCTCTTTTAAAAATGAGATACATGGCAGTAGGAATGCTAGATAAACATTTCTCCTCTATTAAAAATAGTTATTTGTTTGTTGAAGGGTAATGGTTACTTGATAACCAAAGTAACTTAGTATGCAGAGGGGTAACTAAAGCTGGTAAGCCTTATTTGTTTGGCTACTTCTGTGAAGCATGCAGGCTTTTTGAGGCAGAAATCCTCTGAGTAAAACTCGTAAATGGTGTTTATTCAAAGTCAGGAAGTTTAGTGATAGAGGAAGGCAGCGACTTCTCTAAGTTGTTGTCACCTCTGACTTAATTTGGGGAAGTAGGCAAAAGGCACTGATACAGTGAGAATATTGGACATTGCCCCTAACTGATTCGATGAATGAAACCCGTCAAGTACCAAAAGTGTCCTGCTGTAACTGTTTTTCTCTTCTCTGAATTCTTACACCAGAAGCAAAACGAAGTACAATAGCGGCGTGCTCCAGTGTTGAGGTTTCTCAGAGTAAATGCCAAAAAATAGACCCAACATCTACGAGTTGCCAATGGCAAGATAAACAAGGGAACAAAACAAAATAAAACTTGCTTATGTGTGTGGGAGTACTGTGTATGTGCAGAAGATGAGGATAGTGCAGGAATGGCCTCGTTGGGTTCCCTTTGACTAACTGCTGACTCGCTTTAAATCTGCTTCTCTGAGGCCAATGGGAATTTTGCTGTTGGCTTCAGCGGGGCTGGGGTTTCCCCTGGTTCTTTTGTGCACAGACTAAAACTGGCCTTGCCCTTGCAGAGTTAACTGTCTCTAAAACTTCTGCTAAAAGCTGCTATTAAAGAGAGGGCTCAAGAGACTATTCTTAAAGGTGGAGACTTCATTTGGAAACAAAACACCACTGAAAGACTGATACCGATACCTTGGACTCTGAGCCATGTATCTTCCTTGAAAATACGTTGTTGCCAGCAAAACTGTTGATTTGTCACTGAAGATTTCTGTGGAATTCATGGTGAATGGACATGTCGCTTGATGTGGTAGAAACATGAAATCTTAAAACGCTTTTCCTGATGCTCTATGAATTGAGTTTTAGTCTACTGTATGAAGAGTAGATGAGACTGTCCATTGTACCGTCTTTATTTGAGGTTCTGGGCATGAATTCTGGCAGTTCAAGAAAACCCTGTAACAGTTTCAAATGAAATAAAATGGAAATATACATGGATTCTGGAGTCTAATGAATCTTTACCTTTAGTTCTAGCTTGTGACTCTACAACAGCTGAGGAAATGCACAGCATTTGGATCTGTTAAAGGGCAGGCCATGAAGTGGGTAGTCAGCCTTATGGTCAGGGGGGCTATGTTTAAGAGCTTACAGCATTGCATATTAACATGACTTTTATTTATACATTGAAATCTAGGTTGCTACCAGGCAGAGCGTCCTCTCACTCCCACCATATAGGACTGGTTTGAGATTGTGAATGAAAGATGAATGAAGCTTTGATTTGCTTTTCACTTGAAAGTAGCTCTGATAAATTAAAGAAAAAAAAAAAAACATAACCCAACCCCAAACCTCTGGTTTGCTGTCACTACTCTACTGATAAGTAGAGGTTATTTTGGGGACTTACTGAGTGTTCCATTCCAGGTTCTTTCTGGAGGCATAAAGGAAAAAAATTAGAAATGCAGCAGGTTTCTGTAGTACAAAATGTTAAACTGTTTTAAAGTGTTTCTTGTGTTAAATATCGCTGCCAGCAACTATCAAAATGCCAGTCATCAGTAACTTCCTTGTAACAATTAATTGTTCTGCATGCCTCAGGTTTTCAAAGTCAGTTCTCTGTGGAAGCTCAGTCTGGTTTTGAGGCTCTGAAGTCCAACTCTATCTGGTTTGTTGTTGCATTCATTCAAGGCATGCTAAGAATGTCATTTCATTCCTTCAAAATGCTTGTTGAAGGCTCATTCCATAAATGAAGGATTGTCAGTTGTAGAAAAGAGATTCTTGATGCCAGTTGGTAAAAACGCAGTTGTGTGGTGCTTCAGGAACTTCCTGACCTGTAACAGGCTTTTATGGTGGGTTAGTTATTAACTTCCAATTTAAAGGTTCCATTTTGCTTTCTCTGGCTTAAAATAAAAACACAGCCATAAAGTTATGGATTTGCTAGTAGAACATTTTAATGTCTAGTATTTGCTGGGAAAGGAACAACTTGGGTTTGTGGTTCTCAGTGATAAGGTTACTTAAGGAATGTTAAAATGCCAAAAACTAGATAATTTTAATAAACTTGGAGTTCCCAAATGCCCGTTATATCAATATGGCATCTGTATTTACTTGAGCTGATGATAAATGTAGGAGAGGATTAGTTTTGCCCCTCCTCACCTCCCTGGCCAAGCTGTGCCGTGTTTAGTCTCATTCACAAATGAAGAGGAATTGACAAGTACAAGCATGTCTCCTGCTCCTTCAGTTTTGTCTCTGTACCTTTATCAGTCATGTCCCAAGTAACTCTCTTGCAAAACTCACAAACAGATGCATTTTTAATGGTACAACTTGTGTTAGGGACTAAGGGATCTGGTGTTTGCATCTGTTGGCTCTTGGAAACTCTTGCAGCAGCAGGGCTGGGACACCTGTGCTGTTCAGGTCAAGTAAACACAATTTAAATTTGATAGCGCTGCACATCTTGGAGTTTGCTTTATCTGAGCTTTTGCTTGTACCTTTTTGTCTTTCTAATTTCAGCCCGGTTGAGCAGTTTTAGACTTGCCTTTCTGTCAAATACCATGACTAAAATGGAGCAGAGATTCTTTTTTTAGACTAATCGAGCTTCATGTGCTTAAAAGGTGCTTATTTACAAGGTAGTAATATTCTTTCCAACATTGACACAGTCAGAGAAATGAATACCTCATATTTTACATGACCAATTTGTATCAGAGGCCCAAGAAACTAAATTTCACCAAAAAATACCCCAAGTACTTAAAAATCTTCATGAATAGCCACAATCCAGGTTTCATTGCCTGACTGTAATTTACTTCCCACATTGTCCCCTCTGTTGTCAGCTTTTAATTTCACAAGTTGGTTTTAATGGTAAATAGTGGTTTTATTTGGGGAATATAAGAAAATCATAACATGCATATTTGAATTTCAGGCATATAAATTAGGTATGTACAAAGGGGGAGGAAATCTGACGTATTTGTCAATATATTCAGAAAAAGTTAAGTCACCTTGTCCGTATTGAGGCTAATATGAGAAGCTGCAAGCTGTAGCAGATGGAAGAAGAAATGACAGCAAAAAGCAGAACTGAGGAGTCCGATATTGGTTTGGACAAGTCATAACTATCATGGATCTAGAGTTTGGCTTCTGAAGCACCAAGTGTAAGTCTGCCATACTCTGGAGTGAAATAGAACAGGAAAGAACTTTTTTTTCTTCAAATGAGGGAGAGTGGACATTGTGCAAATAAAATGCAGGACGTAGAAGCAGCGAGGGATTAGGGAGGCCATTTTCTAAATTCTAGTATTAAACATGTAGCCTGAGGTAGGGAGTGGAGTGTCAGGAGTTGGACAGGAGGAGAAATACTGCCTGGGGAAGCACCGCTTTCACAAGTGACAGATCCATCTGACTGTAAATCAGCAATACTATTTGAAGTTCAGTACTTGGGGAAGGCATCCCATTTTATTTTTTTTCCTTTAAAAAAAATAAAAAATCAGGAAAACCTGTCTAGAGAGAAAGTAGAATTGTGCATTGGTGTCAAGCTGTCTGACCAGTTCCCTAAAGAGAGGACCAAGAAGGACAAGTTCAAGATAGTTCAGCATCTTGATAGGAAATAACTTGTTTCATATTTAAGTAAACTCCTTTTCACTTCTGTGTGATAAAAAGCTGAGACACTGATTCAAATTGCTCTGAAGACATTTCCTTTTTTTGTGAAGCATCTCCTAAGGGTACGTATGTCACGGGTTTATGTTCAGTTGCTTAGAAGGTGTAGCAAGGTTAATGAAGTTCAATGGGCTTAGCCAGAATACAAATATTAAAAATGTATCACAGTATTAATGAATAACCAGAAAAAGTAGCACACCTGGAATACTGGAATGGGAAGTATCATCTAAAACAACTGCGTGCACTGAAAAGAAGCGAGTCCATTTTGTAGCAAGAGCGTAGGACCCAGAGAGTGGGATTTGGCCTTGGATTTCTGCTGAGCTGCTGTGTTAACTTCAAGGAATTTAGTTTCACGTTGCCTCAGTTTCCCCAGCTGTACCAAAAAATCCCTACAACCTACCTCACAGGGGTGTTGTGAGGCCAAAGCTGTTCTTTGTCAAGGGCTGGGGCTGATGGAAGGTGCTACACAGGATTTAAAATCTTTATTAAAAGATCTTTATATTAGCTTTCATTACAGTATTTTAAAACTACTTTATGAAAGGCTTATTTCTACAGAATGTAATATACGTTCTATTTAAGTATTATGTAATTAGACTCATTTTAGTGTGTACGAGTAAGGGAAAAGTTCAGGCTGAGCACTCTTAACTGGTATTTCCTCTCTTTTAATTATCTGTGCAACCCAAATGGTATATTAATATGAGGCTTTTTGGTTTTATGTGGGATACATTAAAATCAATATGGCTACACTTTGTAAACCCCATGACTGAAATAAAATCCTGCTCGCAGTCAATAGCTATCTCTTACAATGTGGCTGATTTGAAGTTTGTTCAAGTTATGTGAACTAGAAATGTTCACTCCTGAAAGTGTATGTTTGTGTCAGGCTACTAAGTGGTATTTTGTAGCAGGAATGCAGTTTTCTTCTCCTCTGCACATGGAAATACACATTTGTCCTATTCTTCATCCTTTCCTTGAAGTAGCGTGCAGGTACAATGGAAATTAGAGAGACTAATCTTAACTTCAAAGCTTCTAAAATCTGGTATTAAGGCAGGCTATGCCACGTGGAAACACACATTTGTCCTACTCTTCATCCTTTCCTTGAAGTGCAGGTACAATGGAAATTGGGGAGAGAGACTAATCTTAACTTCAAAACTTCTAAAATCTGGTATTAAGGCAGGCTATGGAGGAAAAAGGTGAAGGGAACAAACCAAAGGGAAATAGTTGCCCATGGAGAGGTTTCTGTGAGGTGGATGAAGGACAGAAATGATCAGAAGACATAAAGGGAACAAAACAAAGGGAAATAGTTGCCTATGGAGAGGTTTCTGTGAGGTGGGGTGGATGAAGGACAGAAATGATCAGAAGACACGAGGTAAGAGGGGTAAGGCAGAGGGATAGGTAGGAGAGGAAGGAATACAGCTACAGAGGAGATTACCCTATTTACTGTTATCTCCTGTTTTATCAGTTAACTGCAGCTGAAGGAAGATGAAGAAATAATTTTTATGAATATGCCCTTGTCTGTTGTTGCTGGTGATTTCAAGGTTCATTGCTCAGCTCTTACCAATAGAAGCAGAGAGCACAATGGTGGCCTGCACGCAGGCAAATGGGACCTCTGGTGGGTACTGGGCAGAGATGAGGCCCAGCAGCTATCTTCTCCTACTGGTATTTTTATCATTGTGGCACCTCTAAGACAGTTGTTAATGTGCATCAGCCATGACAATTCTCTGTCAGAAATGATTACTGTTACATTTCAAGAGAATATTGCAATTGCTTCAGAGGAAATGTTTAACTAGCTGAATAATAAGTATTAAAGAATAACACGGGGTGTTTTTGGAATACTTACGGTGATGATGATGACAAGTGATCAACAGAGTGGTAGGTGGCCTAAAATGACTTTGAGGTATATATCCTGTTACATGATGGGGAGGAGAAATACTTTTCAGAGGTATATTATCTATTCTTTTCTCCTCAACAAACTAAATGGTCCTAACTGGCTTTCCAACTACGAAGAGCTGCTTCTTCCGCTCTCTCATTGTTTCATTCCCTGTATTTAACATGTCACTTTTCTTAAGGTGCTGATGGAACAGCAAATACTCACGGAGGACCTCTAAGAGAAATACATGCTGTAATATTTTCCATATTGTTGTGTCTTTAATACAGCCTAACATCTTACTCGCTTTCTTGACTGCAACTACACATTGAGCAGATGTCTTCATCAAGCTGTCCATGGTGATGCCTAGATCGTCCCCTTGAAAGATCACAACTAATTCAGAATCCACCAGAGATGTATGAGTGGCTTAAAGCCTTTCCAGTATTCATTGCCTTAGGTTTATTTTCTGTTGCCATTCACTTGCCCCCGAATTGCCAAGTTTACAGAGGTAGTTACCTCACCCTGGCAATCACCATCGTCCCCAGTGCTGACAAACCTAGGAACTGTCTATGGGCATTGGCTTTTTACCATCTGATATACTGAAGTCTTCAGTTTCATGTATATAATTCACTCTTCTTACCCGTGATTACCATGGCATGCTATTACTTTTACTCAGTCTGACCTTTTCTGTTCTGTTTCATGTCTATTATCTATATTGAACTTTCTTTCTAGCTCAGTTCTAGCATTGAATCCATTGAGTTATAACTGCTGGTTATAATGTTGTCATAAGCTTCCTTTCTTTAAAATTAAAATAAATCCCTTATGGTTGTACATACTCTGAAAGAGATACAGAATAACAAAATGATTCAAACCATAAAACCAGGCTGATAAAAGAGAACAAATGCATTAAGAAACAGGTAAAACATACATGAGACCGATCTCCCAGAGCTTAGTGGTTTCAGTGGAGTTACTTCGGTCACTTGAGATCAGTTTCATTAAAACTTGATTTGAGACCTTCTCACTTGAAGTCTAGATACAACAGCCAGAATTGAGCACAAGGGAACAAGTGCTGTAGTAAAATTGTTACAAATTTCTGGGTTACCCTGCTCTTTGTGGCAGAGACCAAGCAAGTGCATTACGTGGTCTCCAACCAGCAACGAAATGGGCTCAGCCACGCTTGCTCTAACAAACCTGGTGTAGTGTTTAACTGGACACTGAAATTAGATAAAATTGTCAAATTGGGGCTGAGGTGTTTGGTTATTTTTGGGGGAGCGAGGGGGGAATAGAGCAGGTTCAGCAACACCTGACAGTTAGACTGTAATGCTTCCTACCCTCTCCCTCTCATCTAAGAGACTCCTCTGTGCTGCTACACTCACCAAAGCCCTGACCTGCCACTGTAAATCCTTTCTGTGTTACTAACCACCCAGTAACCTTCAGGACTGACTAGTTCTCTGACTGGGAACTGTGTCTTTAATCTGGGAATGAGGTAAAAGGTAAACTGGCATGACAGCGTTTTCTAGATAATTGGGCCTGCTAATTTATATTTTTTTTTCTGCAACTCAACACCCAGCAAAAATCTCCTGATTTGACCTCCTTTCACCGTAGAGTATTACCTCCTCCTTTCATTCATCTACATTATTACCACGCCAAGGATTTCTAGTCAGGTGCCTGAATTATTCACCACTTCCTTAGAAAGCAGTTTCAAAAAGCAAGAACTGCCTCTTGATCATGCTGTATTTCTTCAGTTAGGGCTCTAGCATCACAAACGGGGCTCCAGCTGTTGCAAAATTGCTCAGCAAGTCAATTTCCTTGAATTTAAACCTAGACCATCAAGGGCTACACCTGAGCCTAATTCCCACAGAGCGCAGCAAAACCAAGGCAGTAGCACTGGTCCCAGTACAACACAGTTCAGCTAGGAAAAGGAGCAGGGTTGCACGACTGGTAACGTGCGAGCTCAACCACAACTGTCTCACCTGGACAGCAGGGTCTAGCCTAAAGCGTTTTTATTTTTTTAATGAAGAGATATCTCTGCGAGCAAAAAAAAAAAACCCAAAAAAATATGAACCTGAATTTGCTTTCAACAATGTACCAGAATGTCTCACCACCAGACTTAACCCGAAAAAATGAAGATCAAGCCACTTGAGTGTTTATTGTAGTGCAAAAGAAAGGATGATGCTGGCTGGGTGGGAAGATGGTTGGTTGGGAGCCCACTGAGCACAGCAGGAACTGTTTCAGCAGAGCACAGTATGATCTGAGAATCCCTGTGTGGCCCCCACAGTTAACGCAGGAACCTAATGGTGCCTGTATATTTATATAATTATATGTTTATAGTCATAATTTAAAGTTCAAAACCCGAACTATATATATATATATATTTTGTCAGTAGATTTTTTTACCCTGGTTTACCTCTCGTGGCTTCTGCATATGACAACTTCTAACTGTGCAGTGCACACACCCGTTGTTGTCCTTTTGTCCCATGTTAAGAGTAACGGTATCGAACTCTGTAAAGCACTTTTGTGATGTTTCCTGTGAAGAAAGCTGAAGTAAATAAATTTAACAGCACCAACTGAACTTACACCTCCAAGTTTGTCTCGCTGTGGTTGTGTTCACCCTTCTCTTTGGTGACAGGGTCACAGACAGCAACGTGTGTGTCATTTAGAGATGGCTGGGGAACAGGTAGTGCTCAGAGCCCGTTACTGGTTCCACTGGGGGCTGGGGTGTCTCATTTCTGCCCTTCTCCCTTGCCCCCAGGATTCACAGCAGCTACAGGAACCCAGCCTCCCAAGACTTCTTTAAAGCTTAGGCAAGTGGGTCAGGGAGTGGTTTCATATCTGTAAAGTAGGAACAGCAGCACTACCCTTCCACAGCAGCTGCTTCTGAGGACTGGGAAGAAGGAAAAAAATATAATAAAGTCACAGGAGCCTTAGGTCTCACCTACTAATATCCACATCCATTTAAAATACTTGCAATGCAAAGCATTTGGAGGTAGAACAGAGAATTGCCAGTGCAATGTCACATTAATTCAAAATGTGATTTAAGGCAGTAACAGCAGCCTTACTGATGTCTGACATCCATCCACAGATGGCAAAAAGTGTCAAGCTGTTAAGATCAAGAAAAGCAAAGCACATGGTAAGACTGTAGTCTCTGCTCCTCGACACAGCCATCTTGCCACAGCCTAAGCCCCCACTGAGAGGGGCACAGATCTCACTTTTTGAAAAGAATCAAATCCCTCGCATTCATTGGCATCTTTCAGCCCTTCCTGACAATCCCTTCAGGTCACCCCGACAGCGGGTTGCGGAGCTCACTGACAAAACCTCCACTGCACTGAAGTAGGAAGCAGAAAGCAGAGCCTTGCACATAAAGACAAGCTGCTTTCCTGTTCTCTCTCACCTGGAGACTCCCACTGCCCCTCATCCCTTGCCCCCAGCAGCAAGGGGTTAGTTCTCCCCCAGCCCAGAGCAACATTCTCCAGATTGCACGGGGCTTAGATGCTCCTGGCTCTTCCTTTCTTGTATCTGCAACTGATACTGATGCAAAAACTTTCTATAAAACACAGCACTCAGCAGCTAGAAAATAGAAGTAGAATATAAACCCCCTTCAAAACAATAAAGAAGTAAATTAAATATACATAACATCTTTAAAGTCTGTTTCTCCAGACCACTCCACTGGTCCTGTGCAACTGGAAGTTGTGCTTTTCTGTTCCAACAGGCTGCAGTAATCCCAGCTGCTAAAATACAGCTCTTCAGATTTCAGAAGCACACACTTTTACCCGACTAATGCACATCATACAGTGAGCTCAGTAAATAGAGGCTCAGACCCTGTAATTACTATAAAAAAAAAAATAATCAAAGAGTTTGTCATACATTGTGGCTGGCTGACTAAGATGATTTCCAGCTGCTGGAAACTCAACAACTTTGTTCTCCCTCTGGTTCCTGCAGCAGACTCAAACAGGGAGCACAGTCAGATAAAACCTCTCTTCAAACTGAGTTGGTTCTACGTTGGCCGAACAGATTCATCAGCACCTCAACAGCCCCTCTGCTTTACAGAAATAATTTATTACACCCTCTATTAGTACAAAAATTTACAAGCCAGTTCTCTTTGTCCAGTTTCCCCATTTGCCCTTCAATAGAAAATACCAAAAGAGGAAAAATTCGTCTAAAATCTAAGTCCATTACTATGTGAGAAATGCAACAGAATTATTATGTCAACTGGCACTTTCCCCACAACACACAGATAAAAGATGCGATAAGCATCTCACAAAGAAATTTCTTAACTATTATTATCCAATGGTGTCCCTAAATAAAATCATTAGTGGGACAGTTGGAACATTTTGGAGATAAAGTATTTTTTTTTATGAGCTCTTGCCTATTTTTAGATGCTACTGGTAAGCAAAGCAATCTTTCCTAGGAATAGTATGTTAAAGTTATTTTAATCCCAGGACAAATTAGAAGTGAAACTCAAAGCTTTTAATTTTTGTGGTAAGAATGAAAAAATATAAATATGAATTTAAAAATGTACACGTTAAAAGCACGGAATTTGCTTAGTGTATTCTGGATCGCTTGACTCTGCTCATTGCTCCCGGTGCTTTTCTTTTCTGGGATAATCCAGTTTCAAGTCCTGTGTTACTCTGAAGGTAAGACCCAGCTTCTGGCAGGCAGTAAGACTCCATTGGGGGAGGTGGATCCTTCAATAGAGGAAATAAAAAAAAAAAAAGTGGTTTAGCTCAAGTCTTTGTTTAGCTCAAGAAGTTTCTGAGAAGAAACAGCTCATTAATTTTCTAAAATTGAAAATAACAAACATCACACACCTACGTTATGAACACATTTTGCAAGCTCCCTACCCTGCCACAGATCCCACTGCCAGCACCAGAACAAGTCATGTCCTAGCAGTTAAGATGTGAGGCCACGGATCAAAATACTCAGGATTAGAACATTCGTGGCCACAATTGCTGGCAAAAGAGGCACAGGACCAGTACAGCACTGGTCCCTTTCAGAGGGTTCATAGAATTGCCCAGGCCGGAAGGGACCTCCAAAGGGCATCTAGTCCGACCCCCCCGCAGTCAGCAGGGACACCCCCAACTAGACCAGGTTGCCCAGGGCCTCATCGAGCCTCTCCTTGAATATCTCCAGGGAAGGGGCCTCAACCACCTCCCTGGGCAACCTGTTCCAGTGCTCCACCACCCTCACAGTGAAGAACCCTCTCCTAATCTCCAATCTAAATCTGTTCCCCTCCAGCTTGAAGCCATTGCCCCTTGTCCTGTCACTGCAGGCCTTTCTAAACAGGCTCTCCCCAGCCTTCCTGTAGGTGGCTGGGGCTGAGTGAAGGGCACTGCTGAGACCTCCTGGCAAGCACACCTGGATGAGGTAGTCAGCGATGTACTCCGGTTTCAGGCAGTTCACTCCTTGGGCTGCCGCCTCTGCTACGTCAACCCTGGGGTCATCTGGCTTCAGCTTGCTGAAGTCAGCAAAGAGGTGAGTCGCTTCTTTAAAGAGAGACACAGAATGGCCAGGAAACACCTACAAATTAAAACACCATAGACAAGAAGGAGTTTGGTAAGACACATGCAGTCCACGACCTATAATTACCTTGTTAACTAGCAAACTAATGGGAAAGAAAATACCATGTACAGCTGCATTCTGTACCATCGTGCGCGTTTCAGGAAGGGTGATCCTTCTCATCAGAGCAAGGCACAGAAGCTCCCACCTCAGTTCTCACCAGCACTACTGACTTGTGTGACCTCAGACAAGCTGCCCCTGCCTGACCACATGCCAAATGAAGATGACAGAGCTTTTTCCTTCCACCCTTTGACCATGAGTCAGCTATCCTGTGTAAGCAGTTCTGCTGGTTAAGTCCTTTTACTCACATAGAAAATGCCCAGCATTTCTCCAACAGAAAGGAGAATAAAAAAAAAACCCAACACAAACCTACATGTATTTAATTATTTTTCAAAAAGGTACCTACTTTTGCTCCTCCTGACTGAAGAAGGCGCCTGAATCCTGCTTCCTTGGTTTGGTCAACATTCAGGATCACTTTCCAGCCACTGAAAGCTCCCTAGATAAAAGATTCAATTTCGTCAAAAGTATGTTGGTACTAAAAAAGTACAGACACTTAATGGATCTATAATTTGCCCCTTCCATGAATATCCATCAGATGAAGATTTACTATCATCTAGTGTCGTCTTTAAGGGTAAATAGCAGAAAAAAAACTCCACACAATATTGGGCCACCATCGTAGAGTCAGGCAGCTTGCCACCGAGCCCTTTCACCTGCATAGCAAGATGGACAACCCGATCTATGAAAAGATTCTTGGCTATGAGTATTTTTTTTTCCAGAACACCAGGTGCTCATCTACAGAAACGAATTTTAAGAAAGATAGTTACTTGGAAACAACATTTCCCCCCTACCCCCTGCACTATATTCTCTACCCAGTTACAGTAACAGCACCTGGGGCCAACTGGTTGCCTCCTAACAGGGCTCACTCTGGATTCCAAGTAGGCAAGGGGTACAGAGGATTTGTTACAAGCATTCATTTAAAAAGGCTACATGCAAGTCTAGATTTATCCTGATGTGACTGAAACAGCAGTGGTATTTCTACTTTTCAATGAATACTCAACTGCAATGCCCTACTTGAGAGAGGAGTTAAAAGGTTTGGGGGGCCCCAATTCCCATTTTAAAAAGTCTCACTGAAAGACGGCGCAATTTCATAGAATCATAGAATTGTCCAGGCCGGAAGGGACCTCCAAAGGTCATCTAGTCCGACCTCCCCGCAGTCAGCAGGGACACCCCCAACTAGACCAGGTTGCCCAGGGCCTCATTGAGCCTCACCTTGAATATTTCCAGGGAAGGGGCCTCAACCACCTCCCTGGGCAACCTGTTTCAGTGCTCCACCCTGGATTCCAAGTAGGCAAGGGGTACAGAGGATTTGTTACAAGCATTCATTTAAAAAGGCTACATGCAAGTCTAGATTTATCCTGATGTGACTGAAACAGCAGTGGTATTTCTACTTTTCAATGAATACTCAACTGCAATGCCCTACTTGAGAGAGGAGTTAAAAGGTTTGGGGGGCACCAATTCCCATTTTAAAAAGTCTCACTGAAAGACAACGCAATTTGCACCGTAAAAATCACGGAAGGTGCTTTAGGAAAAGTGCAAACTCATGCCATGTTTGAAGCACAACAGTATGCTCACTGCTACAGCCATAAAAATTGCTGTCCAGAGAGCTGCACTCACCTGTACAGCACAGCACAGGACTTTTACCTGTTACTGCCAGTACAGGTCGTGGTTTCCTAGGGAAGCCCAGTCAGGTCAGCTCTTTGCACCATAAAAATCATGGAAGGTGCTTTAGGAAAAGTGCAAACTCATGCCATGTTTGAAGCACAACAGTATGCTCACTGCTACAGCCATAAAAATTGCTGTCCAGAGAGCTGCACTCACCTGTACAGCACAGCACAGGACTTTTACCTGTTACTGCCAGTACAGGTCGTGGTTTCCTAGGGAAGCCCAGTCAGGTCAGCTCCCTCATCAGAGATCTGAAGTACAAACACCATCTTCATGGCCGAGGAACATTTACATACCTAAGTAGCCACATTCCAGCTTTTCCATAAAAAATGAACAATGGTTCAGGAGAAGATTAAGACTTTTAGTATGCCAGCACTAAAAGATGGATTTTTTTAAACAAAACTACTTAACTAGAATATATCCAGATAAGCCATTTTGTTCTTCATAACAAGGCAGGTGACCCGTCCCTGCCAGTTAAGTTATTTCGTTGATGATCCCTGTCCTGTCCACCCACACTGTACAACTTACATGAGTATCTCAATACCTCAACAATACCAGTTTCTTGCCTCCCTTTATGAATTCTTTTCCTCCACCTCATGGCTGCGAGTGCTAGTTTCTTCTGGTTTACATTGATTCCAGGCAAAACATTAAGTATGGAATTACTTCCCCACTCATAATCTTCTTCCTAGAACAATCATAAGCTTGAATTACGATTGCAAAGTCAACATTACCAGCAGAAAACTAAATAAGAAAACTACATCAAAATGGAAACAAAACAAAACAACACCACCCAGAACAAAACCCAACTCACTCTAGCTTTATATATTGATTTTATCTGGCAAAACTATCTAGCTCTAGTTAAAATTAGATATGGCTCTTAATTGCACATACGTATCTAAATCAACTCCTGATTTCTATGACATCAAGTCACATTGTAGACAACCAGATTCCTCTTGCAAAGGAATTCAACAGCAGGGCAAAGCAACCCACTACTCCAGACACCATCAACTCTATGCTTCTGCAGTGTCTTCCAAAACAATGAAAACTGGTTTTGACACACAACGATACGAACCAGTCTGCAGACATTATTTTAAAATTAGCCTGGTCAGTGTAAAAGAATTGCCAAAGCCAGGGGAATTGTGCAATAATGGTCAGGGAGATGAGGAGTTGGAAGAGAGCATTCAAAAATGTTTACATATGTGGTTACAGAGTTGGATCACTTAAAACTATTATGTTCATTTATCGAAAGGATCAGGATTTAAATGCTGATGTAACAAGATCCACATAACTGTAGCTGATACCAATGAGATTTACCAAAAGGTATTCAAGCTTCAATTTTCAGAACTAACTATATAAATACAGGTAATTTTATTTGTCCTATACCAGGAGTTTGGTATGGGACAAGTTTTCAGAGAAAAGTTTGCCAAAAATTTCTCAGACTTTGGATCCTCCAGAAGTCCCAAGGCTTGGGCACCCCAAACTGCTAATTGCTGTTGAGAAGTTAAGTCCTTTCTTAGTAGTGCAAAATAAAAAGAAACACAAAAAGGTACAACATACTAATTTCTCAATAATAAGGTCACATGCCTGAACAAAGCAGCCAGCTCCTCTACATGCCTCCAGGTAGGAACGATGAAGCACCCACTTTCCAGCTGCCATCGAAGCCAAGAATTTTTCATTTCGAAGAGGATGTCCCACAACAATGTGTGTGCAACTTGGATCAAAGCACTGTTTCTCAAGTACTATTCCACCTTTAATTGAGGAATAAATTTGGTTCAAATTATTTAAGGGTTGTGTTGCATCACAGAAAGGATCAACTCAGAGTTACTTGAATTTGGTTAAAAAAAAGTACACTTAACTCAAATTTACATTGAAAATTTTATCATTTTCAAGTGACACAGGCAGAAGCTGTGAAGAAAGGAGAAGCAGTCAGGAAAGAGTGGCTCTGATAAAAATGAAGTGCTGCTCTAACACAGACAGGAATGAGAGAGACACCAGAGGACAGCAGATCCTGAGCACTCTCAATAAGACTAAAGAATGAGGCTGTTGTGGAGACAGCTAAAAGAAAACTGCTAGAAGACAAAACCATTGCTGTTGTATATGGCATAGCTGATTACTCATATAGTAATATTCAAAGAATCACTCACAAGCACAGAAAGCCATAAATTTGAGACCTCCAATCTGATGAGTCATTAACAGAAGCCCTTTCTTTTCCCCAGTGAGCCACAGCTGACTAGACACATACAAACACATACTGTTCTTTGCATTTCACAAATATCTGATACCTAATTCCTCAATCAGATGGCAGTAATCAAATCTTTCTGGAGGATTAAGAGAAGACAGCTGAAATTTACGTTGTTTTTCTGGTTCTTCATCAGCCTTCTCATCTTCTGTAACAGCCTGGAAATACAGTAACAGATTTTGAAAATATGACAGGAAGATTAGGTTGATGGCTGACTACTTCTCTGCCAAACATTCTGGTTTATTTTTATAGTAAGTTTTCTTTTAGCCAGGAAAAGCAGAACCAAACCTGTCAATCACTTGACAAAAAGCTTGGATCTTATCAAATCAGTGTAAGGCTCCTGCTTAACATCCTCTTGGTTCCCCCTTTCTTCAGGGCAGAATTGAACCAACCTGTCATAAAAACGAATCCTTCATTCATATCCACTGAGTGCCAAGTTGAACACATGAAGAAATCATCATCCATCACACTTCCTCGTTCATTCAGACTTCCTATAACTTAGAGGGCCTCTATGCATTTCTGCCACAGCTTATTTACCAACATGACACATCATGCCTCTGAAGACACATAGCTGCTCAAAGTTTGAGTGTCAACAGATTCACTGCAGGCAAAAGACTAAGCTCCTTTTCCTAACCCGTTCCAAGTTCACAATAAAACAGTAGAATTTTAAACCAGGCTTATGGCAGAAAAATAATTTTCTGTTTGTATCTAAACATAAATTCCAGATATCACCAAGGAAACAAAGGCTTAACCTTTTTTCCATCATCCTAACATGGCTGGAGGAGTTTCAAGTAATACACATAGTAAGTCTCCACTCCAAAGCCTACCTCAGCGTTCCAGCAGGAACTAACAGGACAAAAAGCTTTATTTGTCTGAACAAACAAGCTTTATTTATTTAAGCAAACATTGTTTGTTTAAAATCTCAAAAGAAAGGGGGAAAAGAGTAATCCACTTCAAGATTTTAAATGCAGATATTCACCTATCTTATATTTACCATCAAGTTCGAAACTTCTTAAACTGTCACCAAATCTTTCAGAACACAAATAATCATAAATATTTCTTCACAGGACAAACCTTTTCTTTGGGCTGTGGTGCCACAGGAGGGTTAGCCAGTGGGAAAGCAATGCTGGGGGCCTGAGGAGTGGGGATCAAGTGATCTTTAATCGGCGTTTCAGGATCTCTACACGCAGGATTCTTTAGACCTTCCATCAAATCTCCATCCCCAGCCTCAGGAACAGCTGTGAAAGGAAAGCATTTTTGCATGACTTGTCTTCAACTGAACATAATTATGGTTAAAGTAAAAAATAAAATAATTTAAAAAACATAGCTATTGTAAAAGGACAAAACATTACTGCTGCTACAACATGTACCGTTACATTTCATCGTTGCCTTTCATAAAGATGCTCTTCCTGATACCACAAACCACCAACTGCAATATTGCAGGCTAATGTCCCTGGATGCCTTGCTTTGAAAAAAACAAAAACCTCAAATAGCCTAATTTCTTTGGGTAACTGAACTGATTCAGTTGAACCAAAAATCAATTGAATGCATTTAGCTAATTTTCTTCAACCTCCTGTACAACAGGGTCAGTTTTCAGAAAGATTGTTGTCACAAGCAGAGGGAAGGAGTTGGAGGCAGCAGGGACAGAGAACTGGAGGATTCCACCATCTCTCAGGAGGCAGGAATGGGAAGAAAGCAAAAACAGAGTGAAAAAACACGAATATGTTGCTTCCTTAGTCCTAGCAGTAGACTAAAGACTTCAAAAAGAACAGGGAAAATAAATACGGTATTTTCACTGAATCCTAGGCATGTCCATGGGCAACTGTGACACCTATTTTTTGGGCTCATGGGTTATCTTCTTTCCATAGCTCCATTCTTCACCTCTGAATATTTCCACTACAATTAGAAAGATTTTGCTACCAGCATTCCCATTTGAATCCCACTGCATCTACCTGAGTTGTTACCTGGAAACCAGCTGTGGTACCAAAAAAAAAATCTGGAAGCCTTCCTAAAGCTAAGGCAGGCTGTTTCTAGACAAGCACTGCCTTGATGTTTGACCACAAATGGCAAATTGACAGGAAAGCTTCTCTTTAATAAACAGCAACACACAATGGAGCTCAAAGATGTAAAATCGTATTTTTGGCATTCAAAAAGTGCCAACAATGCTCTCTTTTTTTTTTTAAAGTAGAATTCAAACACTACTGTATTTTAAAAATCCCAAAGATCAAATGGATACTGTAGCAAAGAACAAGGATATTGTATTTCTGATTTTACCTATAGCAGCAATCTCTGCATCAGCTAAAGATCCTTTGAAGGCAGACTCATCCACGTTCTTGTTGGCGTTACTCTGCCCCTGCTCAGTGTACTGGGAAGGACTATTGGGCCACTGAAAGTTGCTGACAAGTCTTGCTCTCTCCTCCCTGGCAGTAGGATCGTCCCAGATGATCTGCTCACTCTGGGATGGCTCTGTGTTTATATCTGCGAGTGCCTGACGGGATTGCCTAAGGAAAAAAAGCACAGATACCTTAAATATTCATTTGTTTTACAGAAGACTACCATACTAGAAGGCAATGTGTTAATGACCACATAAACTGTAATGCCCAACTGACATCATTATTCGAAAGCATGGCTGGGAAAGGGGAAAATCTCTGTAAAAAAGCAACTCCCGGCAGCCTAGCTTTGTGAGCCTAACTGTCAGCCTAGCTGAAAAGGGCAACCAAAATATCAGTAGGAGATGTTTTTAATATATGTCAATATTGATAAATTATTCTAAAAAATTCTAAAAATTCTACTCTTTACTGAATCTATTAATTTGCAAATAAACACCAAGCTAAAGGAATAATTTTGCAAGGTTCCCATTACTTTTTCACTGTAGCTCAGCATTGTTAGAGTTCAAATCCCATTCTCTGTTCAGACAGAAAAGACAAAGAAAAGAGAAACATTCACAGAGGTGCTCTGCAGGAATACCTACTGCCTGTATATGTCCTATGTACTGAAAAACTGCAGCATTGCTTTCTTAGAAAATCTGTTAGAACACGAACTAACCCGAAGAGAAAGAAATCAGCTGGCATAATTCAATTCAAAACTAAAAAAGCAGTCATACTATTCTGTGATTTTTTGAAAAACAAGACACCCACTATGGATTAAGATTCTAACTTTATCTAGCACATCCAGTTAAAGATTCTAACTCACAAGAGAAGCAACTTAAGTACATCAGCAGAGAAAGACAATACATCTGAAAACCCTGGAGACCTACTCATGTTTCAATGAATGCCTAAGTATGCGCAGAGAGGGTCAAAATAAGATACTCTGAAACACAAATCAATACCTTAGAGCTTCCAAGGCCCTACTGCGGCCATTTCGCACAGACCGTGTGCTATCAGGAGTAGATGGAAGTCCATCAGAACCGTTCCTTGAAAGGGATCCTCTTTGCCCTTGTGGTTTCACTAGCGACGTGGCAGACATGATCTCCTGCAGCTGCCTCTGGAAGTTCTCCCTCATTTCTAGTGCCTGAGTTAAAACTTAAGAGAAGGAACAACACTCATAGGATCAAGACTGTTATATTGTAACAAGTGAAAAGTAACTGAAATTTCAGTTAACTTCCCCCCCTGCCCTACAAAGACAAGACATTATGGAGAGGGAAAGATATGTAGGAAACATATCTAGGGAAACTACGTATGCCCTGAGTCAGCTATTCCTAGAGGCAAGCAGAAATCTCCATTTGGCTCACTTCTGAATTTTCTCACATGATCTAACTTTTATCCACAATTCCCCAGTTACACATTTGTTTACAAAACCAAAAAGGTATACTCTAAAACACCAATTTGTCGTGTTGAAGATGTAATTCAGTGTATTAAAAACAAAGAAATGGCAATTAAGTAATTTGCAACGGATTATTATGATTCTCTTATCAGCTATCAAAGTCTTTAAAATAGAGAGCAAACTTGCAATGGATTATTATGATTCTCTTATCGGCTATCAAAGTCTTTAAAATAGAGAGCAAACCCCTTTCCACTCATCCAGCAACAATAAGGGCCAGCTGTACTTGACCAGTATAGAAATACAGTACCTAAAGCTTCCAGATTTTAACACTGACCACCTGAAACTGTAAAAGGCTCATTTTGATAGTTTGATGTTCCACAACTATTTTGAAAATATTTACCTCCTTTGGCTTCACTTGTTACAGTTTGTTCTTCCCCTGCAGTGACCACTTCCTTTATTTCATCAGTAGTTATATCACCTTCATCATCATCATCTTCGCCCACCGGAATAATCTAAAACCCCAAAGTTTTTTGCTTTTA
>NW_015091067.1:410963-426857 GCF_001431845.1 Calidris pugnax
GGTCAGTAGTTATATCATCTTCATCATCATCATCATCTTCGCCCACCGGAATAATCTAAAACACCAAAGTTTTTTGCTTTTAACCCATGTTCAACACATGCATAAATTCTGAAGAGTATTAATCTTGCTTTAGAGTAAATCTAACCTTTCTGCTACAGCAATGACAGTAAAACAGTGACCAGCAGCATCAGTGACAACACCTATTCCACAGTTTAAATGTCTACTAAGGCAAGTTCCCACCTTGGATCTCGCAACCTACAAGACAAAGCATCATTTCTAATTTGGAAATAATTTCGAATTTGGCATGCACTTCTAATCCTGAAATGCCTGCATTTCCCTCCATTGCTTTAGAAGAGAAATATTACATACACAGAAAAACCTTAATGAACATTTGCAATAGGTACTATTAATTACTAGCTAAACCTGATTCAGGGCATCGCTGAATAAGCATCAACATCTTTTATTAATATGTTAATATAACAATTAAGTTAACTGCATCCAAACTGCTTCATGGAACATGAATTCATATCACACATTATACCTCATTTTCCTCTGCTGGTTTTCCAGTTGATGGAAGTTTACTGGAGGAAGAGAGCCTGACCTCTTGCACTGCACTGATGTCCAGGCTCATTTTTGGGTTGTAAGTGTGAGGAAAGAGAGACTCAGGAAGCCGTTTATATTCTTGGGCACTCTGAAATAACATCAGTTAACATAAGAAAGATGAGAACCTGACTGAGATAAAAGAAAAAAATCCACATCTAAACATATAAAAAGTAAAAGAGAAAAATGTGGTTCTCATTCTGAGAAACATGTAGCAGAAATGGTCAATGGAAGAGAATTTCTTTTCTCCTCACGGAGAACAAGGTAACAGTACATCAGTGAAAACTGATAGCTCAATTTATAAATTCAAAGCAGGATGTAAAATATCATTTCCTGTACATGTGCACTACAAATGCAAACAGAAAATCCACTGCTATAGAATTGTTTTTAAGCCTACGTTTCCCTTCACTGTTAATAAGGGAACAAGCAAACTCCATACCTCTAAAAGCCAGTGTTCTGAAACAATATGTATACCACGTTCTTTAACAGATTTGTACTCCTTATTGTTGTCATTTTGTCCTCCCTTGTAGATGAAGTGTGTTACTGTGTCATCAAAGCACCATCTAGAAAAGAAAAGAAAGAGAAGGCAGTTTGCTTTAGGATTTTTTGGTTTGGTTTTATTTAAGTGGAGTTTCAAATCAGTTTCTGAAAAGAATGGGTGACCCATGATGAGAGAGCTTTCTCTTTTGTTGACATACTGAGCTGCAAGTGAAATACTGATTCTAGAAGCTCAAAATAAACAAAATGTGGGATTCTAACATTTAAACCGATAAAAAACTAGTATTTGCTATCTAATGCAACTAGCTTCAGCGCTTCTAAGCTACTACTAACACAAAGGCAACTTCCTCATCCACACTGCGAATGATAACACTTATTACAGAAGTCAGTAACAAAATATATAGATTAGATTTAGAGAGAGCAGAATTCTGTCTTCAATCACAAACATTAGATCATGGTTTCTCTTCATGACATCCTATTTTTCCTAAGCTTTTCTAAGCACACTAACTTAGCCATGCTTACAATCTGTAAAATAATTAGTTTTAAGCCAGGGAGAAACACACAAATTCAGATCAGATTCAAAATCTAAAATATAAAGCAAATTTTAAACTACCCAAAAGCTAAACATGTTTCATAGTTTGCTCTAAAAGAGAAGGGATGAAAACAAATTTGAAAAAAACCCTGCAATTTGGGAACACTTCAGGACAAACAGTCTTTCCAAGATAGACTCATCAAGAACACAGAGACTGCGGATGCAGTGGGGAAAGATGGCCTTAGTTCACTTTAGAAGCAGACGGCCTTATTTTGCAATCAAAATTGTTACAGATGGTGAAATCTAATGTTTAACTATAGCAAAAGGTCACGTAGACAAAGCATACTAGAATGCAAAGAATCGTATTTAAGTCCTATCGGTGCAGAAGCTTAGGAGATGTTTTTGATCAGTTAATACCTGTAGTCTGCCCCAAGAGAAGCTGCTACTGCATTCAGTTCACTTTGCTTCTTACTCAGTTTTTTACTAACGTATATAACCACATCGGCAAGAGGCTGGGGCTCTTCTTCCTGTTCAAGCAGCAGGAACAAAACCAGGAGAGTCAGGTTTGGAAGGTTTCTCTATCAATAACAAAAATACTTTAATATTTAGTGAAGCATGCAGTAAAATATGCAGTAACAACAAAACTAAGATAAACACATTTTCTCTGGTTTTGCTTCTCCCAGACTCCATGGTCAAAACCCAGCACTATTACCAGTCCACACACTAGGAATCTAAAAGACAAAAGATTCACTCTCAACCAGTCTCCCTGGAAAATACTCTGCTCCTTCCATCGCAGACTGAGCACTTCCTGAATGCTGCAATCAGGGAACTATCAAACCTAATGCCACAGAAGAATTTCATTGTACTGGAGTGAAAAAAAGTAAGAATGAGGAGCTACAAACTAAGAAGTGCCAGACTTCCCTTGCCAAAGGCTATTAGCTTTCCTGCCCCTCCTCTACAGTAAACGGTGTACTAACATGGCAAGCAATACATGAAAGCTATCTTTCCTCCTACATCTTTTTCTGTTTTCTCTCACTAGGGTAGATTAGACTGAAGAGGCAAGATGACTACAAGAAGGGATAACATAATATGTTTATATAAGGGAATAAGCAACTGATCACACCTTGTGCCTCCTAGTAAGCAGGAGAGCAGCAACTTACAGAGAAAGATAGGAAAAGACAAGGTATATTAAAATAGAGCTCCTAATTTTAGTCCAAGACAAAAATATTTAAGCCTGCTCATCTTGAGCCTGAGAATTTCTTAAGTGTGATGAAATCCTCTCATCACAATACTACAAGGTCTAAACCGGTACATATTTATATGCCATGTTGCTTAGCAATTGCTTAATATTCAAGATAATAGTACAAACAGTAGAAAAAGGTTTTAAAATTCTTTGCCTTCCAGAAGGAAACTCTTCTATCTTACCTTCCTTTAACTGTCACTGAAGAATGCATAATCATATAGATTTCTACTCAAATAGATCACAAAGCACAATTCACAAGCTCCTTTGTAACTTAAATCACAAAAGATACGGCGTTTTCTCAATTAAGCCTATGCTCCAGAAACTCAAAATCAGTATTTCCTACCACTTCTGGCTGTGCAACAGTCAACTGAGGGCTGGCAGTAAGATCTACTGCATGCCGTGTGCTGTTTGCCTGGGCCAATTTCAAGTTTCTGCCAATGACTTCAGAGAGAGGTGTGCTCAGTTTCCTGGTTTTTTGATCAGGACCTCCGGGAGTTTCCAAAGCTGCCAGAGCATCCTACCAAAAAAAAAAAAAAAAAAAAAAAAAGCAATGGACTGAGTTTCACAAATGCATTACAAAATTCTCACTCAAGTGCAAGTTTCACTAATATAGTCTGTAGTAAGATTTCATACTCCTAAAGCAGGAGAGTGTACTACAGTAACAGCTATCAAGTGCTACTGTAGTACTGTTGCACAAAAGTGGTACAAGACAATCCTAACTTTAAAGTCTGCAAAACTAAAACAGGAAGAGAATAGATTACTGATCTCTCTTTTCACCGACATCAATAAAAACTACCTTAAATGCAAAATTAAGTGGCCAACCCCAAAGAATTACTTTAATTTCCTAATACCTCCCCCAACAAGAGTTGCATGAGTATGTGATTTTATCTGCACCTTTAAAATACCGGGTCTCTTACTGACCTTTTTTGAAAAAGAGAAATTTTGATCTAGAATATTTTGTTTTTGAAAATTATCAGAGTGGTGAACTATTAGATTTCAAAAAGCAGAGTATACCAATTGAATCATAGAATGGTTTTAGTTGGAAGGGACCTTAAGGATCACCTAAGTTCCAACCCCCCACACTATGAGCAGGGACACCTCCCACCACACCAGGTTGCCCAAAGCCCCATCCAGCCTGGCCTTGAACACCTCCAGGGATGGGGCACCCACAGCTTCTCCAGGCAAATTGTTCCAATGCCTCACCACCCTCCCAGTAAAGAACTTCTTCCCAGTATCTATTCTAAATATACCCTTTTTTGGTTTAAAAATGTTACCCCTCATCCTATCACTACAATCCCTGGCAAAAAAAATAAGAACAAGAATCCCTGCCCATCTTTCCGGTAGGTCCCCTTTAAGTACTGGAAGGCTTCTGTAAGGTCTCCCTGGAGCCTTCTCTTCATGAAGCAGAACTAACTGAAAAGAATACTAGATTCTCCTAGTTCTGTAATACATGTTTTGTTCTATTGCAGGCAGAGGGGTTAAAAAAACACAGCAAAACAACCAAGCCACAAATAACCCTCTAAAAACCCCAACAACTTTGCAAGAATTCAGTGCATTCATCTTTCAGTTGAGGCTTCAAAAATAAAAACAAACCTGAAACCTTCCAAAGCACACTGGAGTCATTCCAGAGCTATTCCAGCACAGATACTCTTTAAGTGTCAGCGATTTCTTTGTTGTATTAAGACAAAGATTTTCTAGCCTCTTGGGCCTTCAGAATGAGACAATGAACCCAAAACCCCAATGCATTTTTCAATTTGCAATAACAGTTTTGTAATTGCTATAAAGCTATTACATTAAAACATCTCATTAAAAAACAAGCAAGCACTTGTTTCCAATTATCTGGAGCAATGATAAGCCTTGTTGCATTTCTCAGCCTTTAGGTGTAAAGAACTGTGTACTGTGTGAGGTGTAGAACACAGGAGCATATGATGCAATAAGCATAAAGGAGCTTCGTTAAGGACATTATAACATCCACTAGTCAATAATTTTAGTCCACAAGTCATCAGAAATATATATACACAAACAGAGCCACTTTTTCTAGGTTTATTCAAAATGGAAAGCCCGTATCTTAACACCATGAAAAAGGGTAAGCACAGGTTTCTGTGCTGTATTTAAGTTTATGTGCATCTTTAACCCTACTGGCTCTACAGGCTAAAAAATTTGCAAAGATGATCACCTTTACATCAAAGGAAGGCTTGAAGAACTTGTCTTCGTAAAGAAATTTTGATGGTGTATCAAGATGCAAAGATGGTTCTTTCTGTGGCAGCCCTCCTTGCACAAGAGGGGTTGTCTTCTTCTCAATATGATGAGAGATTACAGCTTGGAAAGCTTTACTCTGTAACCTGTTGATATCAAGAGGGGTCACAGCTGTTTTTTTTCCAGCTTCAAGCAGATAAGTAGGTTGTTCTGAATCAGGAGATTTAATAGTTGCTGGTGTCTTGCTAAGCTGAGTAATGGAACTCTCCTTATCTTTAAAGGAAACAAAGAAAACAAACAAGCAATCTAATTTTTCTTTTGAACACAGATCTTGCATGCGCTTTTATTTCAACAACTGAAAGTTCATCTGACCTTCCTTTCCTGCCAAAAAAAATTCCTATCCCCTCCATGTCCCTGACAATCATATTCTTAAAAATATCTTGTGTCTCTTCTAGTTATCTGCTTAATTTGAATTACATTGGTACTGAACTTGACCCTAAGTGTCTGAAAATGAGCTAGCAACCCCTGGCCTTCTCACTCTGTTTGCAGTTCCACACATATCTATGTAGCTCACGTATGTTGTACAACAACTATCAAAATACAAATCCAAGAAAAAGGATGTAACACACAAAAAAATCATTCCCTTTCAACATTAAAGGTAACTCCTTCTCCCTGGCTCTTTACTTGCCATGCAACATAGAATTTCTTCTGCATTCATGACTCTGAATCACATCTCCTTGGGTCACTATGTACACTTCCAGTCCCTTCCACCTTTGGATCACTAGGATCAAGATTTAGCCAGGAATAAGCCTTTAAAGCTTATTCATCATGAACGCTCCTAGATAAGCATGACTCATCATCTTTATAGCCTAAAATATTAGTACAAGAATTGCTTTTACGTTTCACTGCTCATTCCCCATGCCCCCCCACTTCTTTTCCTTAAAAATGTAATATACAGATAAGACATGCCTATGCCAGTAACATACCTTTTGTCCTCTGATTTAGTGACCCATATAATTAATTCACAAGGGCACTGGTAAAACACGTCTGCTAACATTCAGTATTAAATCACTGCAGTCTGCATCTTAATATGGAAGAAATATTGCCAAATAAAAGGTGTGAAATAACTGGAAAAGGAGCAGAAGCATCAGAAGATGAAGTAGGCATGAAGGAGCGAGTAGAGGGGCATCACATCACTGCATATCAACAAGTATGAAGTTCTAAGCTGCATCTGTCCTCAATTCTTACGCAATCTACAGAGCAGCATATGTCAAAAAGGACTAAGCTGAGACACTGAGCTTGATTCCCACTGATAACCACAAGACTCCACTAGCTCCAAGAGACTTACAGCAAACACACTATCCTTTCTATCATGACTCAACATCAGGAAAAAAAAAAATATGGAAAAAATGCTTGGAAAAATATCCTTTAGCTCTAATAATTTAAAGGTACTAGGAAAAAAAACTTCATCATACCTGCCTTTCTTATCATGAACAAACAGTGCAATGACACAATCATATTCCCTAACTTGCTAAGAACCAACCTTCAGCCTCTGCATTTTCAACCAAGAACTTGCTTTCATCTGCTCTCTTTCCGGTCCTTGCAGACTGCAGAAGCCAAGCCACAGTGACTGCTGGCAAATTCCACTTCTTTGCAGCTTCATACTTGGAACCATCCGGCTCTCTCACCACCAGATGGGTACTGGCAAACATTCCCTTTTTGGCATTGGCTTTCCTCACAAAGAATTCTTGGACTCTAAAATTAGATTAATAAAACATTCATTTAGTCATAAACAAAATTAATCTAGAGCATGTTCATACTGTTATAAAATGCATTCAAGCAACGAAGAAGAACCAGTAGAATTATCTAAGGCCATCCACTTTGCACTTGACAGCCTAACCTACACACACAAAAAATATTAAACAATAATGTTTTGCTTCTATCAGTATTGAAAACATAATATTTCTCATATTCCAGAAGTCATCACATATCCCACCTCCAAATCATACACTGGGCCTAATATTCTTCTGCAAGATTAATGGGACAGGCAGGATTCCTTTCTGGAGCCAACAAGCATCATTTCAAAATGAACAATACTTTTCTTTCTATTACAGTTTTTCTCTTATCATTAAGGACCCAATCTTCCAAGACGACTGCAGGACTGAGAACTCATCAGCACAAAAATTTAGCTCAGACTACAAATCAGATCAAATGATACTCTAAGCTATACAATTTTGCCACTTTATGACTAACAATGCTTTTCTTAATGTTTTTCAAAGATCTTGATGAATTAGGAGCAAATAGTTCACCTACCCAGCTCCTAAGAAATCGTGCACTATCACTGGTTATGAAGCTGAACCAGGTAGTGCTGAAGACAAGGAACAATGGTCTGCTCCTGGACAACTGAAGAGCAGCTCAGAAGGCCTGACAACTGAAAAACTGACTTTTTTTTTTTTAACAAAAAGCTACTGAGACTCAGTCATTGTATGAGACTGAGCGTATTCTGGTAAAAATTAGGATGTGTGAATGTGACTATATTTCTCTAAAGGAGAGGAAAATAAAAGTACTATATAATAATGTCACATTGCTTCAACACTATGTTTTGTAAATGAATAGAATCCAAAAGAGCTTTAACTCTAATATTTGTTACTCCTGTAAAAGAAGAAATGAAATGCATAAATGGATTTCATCACACGGGCTGTCTAGGAACAAGAAGGAATGGTGACAGAAGACATACCTGGCTCCTAGCAGTCCTGCCAGATAAACCAGGGAGTCTCTCTCTGCACCAGTGAACTGGCTAAAAGAAAGAACACAGTCCTCCAGAGGGGTAACTCCTTCCATTACTGGGACTGGTGTGAAAAGTGGATTGGACTGTGGATCTAAAAGGAGCTGCTGTTCCACACAGGTTATCTTAAAGAAAGTGAAAGAGATAACAATGTAAATCAAGCCAAACAGCAACAAAGCCAACAATATTTCAGCAACTGTGCAAGAGCATTCATGGACTCAACAATAAGCAATCCTGCTTCCATCATTACACCTGAGACAAACTATTTCCCATTGAATCAGACAAGTTCTTTTCTAGATAATTTTAATTTTGTCAGGTTTGATATACTGAGGCATTATTTGGAACTGTTCAGTTACTACTCTTCCAACCCTGGAGGCTCCCTTAAAGCAGCCCCCAGTTCAAGGTGTGATCTGAGGGTCTGTATAGATTTACTTCACAGAAATTACCTAGTACTGAAAAATATTAAGAGCAGTGTACACCATCTGCCTGCTCTTGGCAAACATGGTTAATATTTTTTGACTTTGACCTATAAAGCTGACTTGCTCTTTTGCCACAGCTTAAAAAGCTGTAAAAAGCACAAGACAAGTAAGCACAAAGATAGCATATGAAATCGTTATTAGTCGTCTAGCTCCTCCTACAATTCATTATTTAGAGAGAACGATGTCAGACTCACATATAAACCTTTGAGTCATGACAATGAAGTCCTATTTAACAAGCCTGTAGAAAAGAAAGTGAAACAGACAAAAGATGACCTTACTTCATGCTTTCATTTAGTACATTTCAAATGAAACAAAGCTCATGTCTCAGTACCTCACTTACATTTAAACCACAGATAATTCTGCACTCTGACAAGACCTATTTCTAATAAAGATACCTGTTTACTCAGGGAACTGAAAGTGTAACTCCCTTACCAGCCACGTATTTGTGACAACATCACCAACAGTCAGCTTCACCGTGCACCCCAATAAAGGTACCACAGCATAGTCTGCAATGGTTCTGCTTTGCAGTGACAGAACCTTCCCAGCATTCTCCACTATAATATCTGAAATGCAGGACTCATCCTCTTCACCAAAACCCAAAAGAAGAAACCTCTTTCTGGCAAATAAGCCTTGCTCAGTCAGTACAGAAGACTCTCCCAAAGAACCATTACAGATGGAAGACTGATTCTCTCCTTGAACAGTCAAGTGAGTAACATCACTGATGTTTGTCGATGTTAGTTTTTCAGCTACATCTGAAAGGGAAAAAAAAAAGCAACCAACAATAGTAATTGCTTGACAAGAACAAAGAGAAGTCAAAATAATCTCATGAAGAAACGGCAGTATTCTGCTGTTTTCAGCCAGGTTTTAGTTAAAAACTGCTCTATATAGGCCTGTTTAATTTGATTTCTAAAACACAATATAGAAGCTAACATACTAGATGCAGCTAGCTTTTTAATAAGCAAATGCTGCAAAGCTCAAATCCTAATTCTGAGCAATTAAACCTTTTATGTATGCTGAGACTAGAACGTACCTAATGTAGAATTATTATTTACATATTGAGAGAGGAAGTCATCGTCAGTAGCTTTCTGGTGCTTTATAACATTCACAGCTTCTTTCTTCGAGAGACTGGTCTTTTTGGGAAGAATTGACTTCATTCCATGTTGTTCCAAAATTGGGTTCTCTAGCAGCTGGTAGTTTAGAGGGATATACTGCTCTACTGGATGTAGATAACCTTTACTAAATGACTCCAGCAACCATTTTGCTGTCACTACATGAGGCCTATAAAATAAAGTGTTATACAAACAAGTTACAGCAGGTTTCCAAACCGCGATTCTTCTTTCCCACTCTGCAAATACTAGTATATACACACCTAAAGTTTGTACCTCTAATACTAAGCAAACTTTACAAGCCTCAAGATCAGTTTGAGAACAGAGAATTTCATACTTGTTTTCTATAATGTAAATTATATCTGCCACTGCTGGGTTGCCAAATCGTTCCTCCTCAATAATTAGCAAATACAAGTTAACAGCTCTTTTCACCAAAAAGAATACTTGCTTTTCTGCTCACTGAAGTGACTCGCAGCTACTCAAAATTCAAGAATCCATGAGGATGTACTTATGAAGACTAGCTGTAAGTTTTCTCATTTAAGTCAAGAACTATTTAGGATCTCCAAATCAATACATGCTTTCCTGTTTACAAGGTGGTGGGACAAAGAAAACAAGGCAGCAGTAGACCTTAAGCAGTATAGTTATCATAACCTGTGAGCTGTCTTGTCCAGAAAGTGTTTCAGCTCATCATTATTTTCCCCCAAAATGACATGGGTAACATCTTCATTAAGTTGATTAAATCGCACACCACCACCACAATTAATAAGCCTTCTCATCTTGTCCAACTTCTTGCCACTGAAGCCACACAGATAGATCTACAAAGAGAAGAGAGCAACAAAAAAGGCTTTTAAAAAAGAAAAAAAGAAAAACAATAAAGTAGGCCATTTTGCTATAATGTGACTGCTGTGGAACCTGTGTTCTAGTGGTGCAGAGCCAGTGATGCAGCTTCTGAGAAGCAGCAAAAAAGTTAAGCATTTAGAATTGGATTAATTTATCTTCGCAAATTGATCTAGCAAAACTTCAGTATTTACTAATCAGCCCCCAGTTCAAGGTGTGATCTGAGGGTCTGTACAGATTTACTTCACAGAAAATTACCTAGCACTGAAAAATATTAACAGCAGTGTACACCACGTGCCTGCTCTTGGCAAACATGGTTAATATTTTTTGACTTTGACCTATAAAGCTGACTTGCTCTTTTGCCACAGCTTAAAAAGCTGTAAAAAGCACAAGACAAGTAAGCACAAAGATAGCATATGAAATCGTTATTAGTCGTCTAGCTCCTCCTACAATTCATTATTTAGAGAGAACGATGTCAGACTCACATATAAACCTTTGAGTCATGACAATGAAGTCCTATTTAACAAGCCTGTAGAAAAGAAAGTGAAACAGACAAAAGATGACCTTACTTCATGCTTTCATTTAGTACATTTCAAATGAAACAAAGCTCATGTCTCAGTACCTCACTTACATTTAAGCCACTGATAACTCTGCATTCTGACAAGACCTATTTCTAATACAGATACCTGTTTACTCAGGGAACTGAAAGTGTAACTCCCTTACCAGCCACGTATTTGTGACAACATCACCAACAGTCGGCTTCACCGTGCACCCCAATAAAGGTACCACAGCATAGTCTGCAATGGTTCTGCTTTGCAGTGACAGAACCTTCCCAGCATTCTCCACTATAATATCTGAAATGCAGGACTCATCCTCTTCACCAAAACCCAAAAGAAGAAACCTCTTTCTGGCAAATAAGCCTTGCTCAGTCAGTACAGAAGACTCTCCCAAAGAACCATTACAGATGGAAGACTGATTCTCTCCTTGAACAGTCAAGTGAGTAACATCACTGACGGTTGTCGATGTTAGTTTTTCAGCTACATCTGAAAGGGAAAAAAAAAAAACCACAGATAATTCTGCACTCTGACAAGACCTATTTCTAATAAAGATACCTGTTTACTCAGGGAACTGAAAGTGTAACTCCCTTACCAGCCACGTATTTGTGACAACATCACCAACAGTCAGCTTCACCGTGCACCCCAATAAAGGTACCACAGCATAGTCTGCAATGGTTCTGCTTTGCAGTGACAGAACCTTCCCAGCATTCTCCACTATAATATCTGAAATGCAGGACTCATCCTCTTCACCAAAACCCAAAAGAAGAAACCTCTTTCTGGCAAATAAGCCTTGTTCAGTCAGTGCAGAAGACTCTCCCAAAGAACCATTACAGATGGAAGACTGATTCTCTCCTTGAACAGTCAAGTGAGTAACATCACTGACGGTTGTCGATGTTAGTTTTTCAGCTACATCTGAAAGGGAAAAAAAAAAAGCAACCAACAATAGTAATTGCTTGACAAGAACAAAGAAAAGTCAAAATAATCTCATGAAGAAACAGCAGTATTCTGCTGTTTTCAGCCAGGTTTTAGTTAAAAACTGCTCTACATAGGCCTGTTTAATTTGATTTCTAAAACACAATATAGAAGCTAACATACTAGATGCAGCTAGCTTTTTAATAAGCAAATGCTGCAAAGCTCAAATCCTAATTCTGAGCAATTAAACCTTTTATGTATGCTGAGACTAGAACGTACCTAATGTAGAATTATTATTTACATATTGAGAGAGGAAGTCATCGTCAGTAGCTTTCTGGTGCTTTATAACATTCACAGCTTCTTTCTTCGAGAGACTGGTCTTTTTGGGAAGAATTGACTTCATTCCATGTTGTTCCAAAATTGGGTTCTCTAGCAGCTGGTAGTTTAGAGGGATATACTGCTCTACTGGATGTAGATAACCTTTACTAAATGACTCCAGCAACCATTTTGCTGTCACTACATGAGGCCTATAAAATAAAGTGTTATACAAACAAGTTACAGCAGGTTTCCAAACCGCGATTCTTCTTTCCCACTCTGCAAATACTAGTATATACACACCTAAAGTTTGTACCTCTAATACTAAGCAAACTTTACAAACCTCAAGATTTTCTTTTTCAGTTTGAGAACAGAGAATTTCATACTTGTGCCTCAAGATCAGTTTGAGAACAGAGAATTTCATACTTGTTTTCTATAATGTAAATTATATCTGCCACTGCTGGGTTGCCAAATCGTTCCTCCTCAATAATTAGCAAATACAAGTTAACAGCTCTTTTCACCAAAAAGAATACTTGCTTTTCTGCTCACTGAAGTGACTCGCAGCTACTCAAAATTCAAGAATCCATGAGGATGTACTTATGAAGACTAGCTGTAAGTTTTCTCATTTAAGTCAAGAACTATTTAGGATCTCCAAATCAATACATGCTTTCCTGTTTACAACGTGATGGGACAAAGAAAACAAGGCAGCAGTAGACCTTAAGCAGTATAGTTATCATAACCTGTGAGCTGTCTTGTCCAGAAAGTGTTTCAGCTCATCATTATTTTCCCCCAAAATGACATGGGTAACATCTTCATTAAGTTGATTAAATCGAACACCACCACCACAATTAATAAGCCTTCTCATCTTGTCCAACTTCTTGCCACTGAAGCCACACAGATAGATCTACAAAGAGAAGAGAGCAACAAAAAAGGCTTTTAAAAAAGAAAAAAAGAAAAAAAATAAAGTAGGCCATTTTGCTATAATGTGACTGCTGTGGAACCTGTGTTCTAGTGGTGCAGAGCCAGTGATGCAGCTTCTGAGAAGCAGCAAAAAAGTTAAGCATTTAGAATTGGATTAATTTATCTTCGCAAATTGATCTAGCAAAACTTCAGTATTTACTAACGGAATAAACCCCCAGCCGAAATCATACGACCAAAACAAAAAACCCACCCAAAAACCACACGACAATTCTAGAACCTGCAGTGTTTAAATATTTATGCCTATAAATATATAATTTTATATTTATACTACATACTTAATACAATTATACACATACACACACATATTTAGGTAGACACACACGCAAGCTACAGCATGTGGACAATGTTGGCATTTGCTATTGATGATGAGACAACAATTAAGCAGCAACTGCCAGAGCTTCAACCTAGTTGCTTCCACAGGGCTAAGACTGAACATTTTGAAGTATACATTGTTAAACATACTCGACATCCGTCTAACAGATCGTCAGGGGCTCGAAAAGAACTTATATCCACGTTTTCCAGCTCATCAGGAAGAGGATCCAGTCTGCTGCTCATAGCAGAACTACATGCTGTTTCATTAACACCACTCAAATTGATATTGGAAATGTGGCTGACGTCCGAAAGGGTATGATCTTTAAATAAAATTAAAATGAAAACAGATGCATTAGTTTTGGCTCATCTCTCTCTGCCGCTTCACTAACCAAAATACAAAACTGCCACCTACAATTTTGTTATGCTAGGAGGACACGTAAAGTCTGAAGAATAAGAAATCCTAGGTAAGTATGACCTTGGTTAAATACCCAAGTTGAATTCCCAGTGCTCTGTTGGCAGTGCAGTTGGGTTACAGTGCTCCTACTCAGTCATTTCCTGAAGTAGCAGTCATTAGCAGGCATTTGGAAAGAGATGTTTAAAACCGGCTGTGTCTTTCACGCTACAATGTTTATTTACAAAGTGCTTTTAACTTTCCTTCTGTTAGTAGAATAGAGTAAATAAAAAACAAATATATGAAGAAAAACAATAGAAAAAATTATAATAAACTGAAGTTAAAAAAAAAAATCAGAATTTTTCCCCCTAAGACTGCTGTAAGATTAAATTCGTAACAGACATTGTTTTAAATAAAAATGTATGAACAGTTGTGCTTTTTCAGGGCTTAGAGATTATACACTACTGATTCTTTAGCAGACAATCATCTAATTCAAGTTTACTTTTTAAGCAATTATTAACATGTTTTAGGTCTACACATATTGGAGTATTCAACGTGCATAAGAGTAATCTGTTGTGTTTTAAGCATAAGTAGAATCAGAACCCCAGACACAGAAGGTGTCAAACCCTACAAATTTGAAACAGTTATTCCTCCTTACTACAAATGTTTCCTACCTTACTTTAACATATTTTAGAAGGTCTTACTTACTATCAGGCTTGCTGGTGTTATTTGTAGGTGTTGACGTACAGGGTGTACGGCTCAGTTTTGATCCAGCCTCTACTTTATACATCGTCTCATCTTGACAGAAGCCCTTCTCGATGCTGTCAGAAAACCACTGCACAGACACACAGTGCACATTCCATTTTTTGGCACATTCATACTTCTGACCTTTCAAATGTAAACAAAATAAAAATCACAAGTCAGGAAAAGGCTAACACTAAACAGTGACCACTGAAAGATGGCTGGACATTACAAAAAATCCAGAAATTCAAATAACTGATTTTGACATGCAAGTTATGTTATCCTGAACTCTTCTGAAAAGCTACTTATTTATTCTCTAAATAAAGTTAGAGCAAAAAATCTCACTGATGACTAGCTCATGAGTACAGTATGACAGGGCACTAATGCAAAAATAATTAATAAAAAAAAAAGGCTTAAAGGTTTCAAGCGAGAGGGGAAGGGCAGAAATTTTAAAAGTCCCAGGATATTGCCCCATAGGGAAAGGGAAGGAAATTGGGGAAAAAAAAACCACCTTCCCATTCTTCTCACAGTAAAACTACAATCCGTTCATCTTCCCAAGAGAAAGAAAGGGAGTTCTCTTAGTAGGGAGTTCAGAAGGCACAAACAGACCAGCTAAAAACCATTCATTAATACACAATCCAATTTCAATCAGCATCCTGGGCTGCATCAAAAGAAGCGTGGCCAGCAGGTTGAGAGAAGTGATCCTGCCCCTCTGCTCCACTCTGGTGAGACCCCACCTGGAGTTCAGCTCTGGAGCCACCAACATAAGAAGGACATGGACCTGTTAGAGTGAATCTAGTGGAGAGCCACAAAGATATCAGAGGACTGAAGCACCTCCGCTATGAAGACAGGCAGAGGACAGTTGGGGTTATTCAGCCTGGAGAAGAGGAGGCTCCAGAGAGACCTTATAGTGACCTTCCAGTGTCTGAAGGGGGCCTACAGGAGAGATGGGGAGGGACTTTTTACAAGGGCATGTAGTGATAGAATGAGGGGTAATGGCTTCAATCTAAAAGAAGGCAGATTTAGGTAAAATATTCTGAAAAAATTCTTTACTGGTGGTGAGACACTGGACCAGATTGCCAAGAGAGGCTGTGGATGCCCCATCCCTGAAGGTGTTCAAGGCCAGGCTGGATGGGGCTTTGAGCAACCTGCTCCAGTGGGACGTGTCCCTGCCCATGGCAGAAGGGCTGGAACTATGTGATCTTTAAGGTCCCTTCCAACTCTAACCATTCCATGATTCTATGATATAAATTAAATCCTATCCAGCTCTCTCAAAAAAAAATCAGGTTTTCTTTATTCTTCTATCACCTCTAGGATTCTCATAGAATCATAGAATTGCCCAGGCCAGAAGGGACCTCCAAAGGTCATCTAGTCCGACCTCCCCGCAGTCAGCAGGGACACCCCCAACT
>NW_015091067.1:438703-446396 GCF_001431845.1 Calidris pugnax
AAGCACAGGTTTCTGTGCTGTATTTAAGTTTATGTGCATCTTTAACCCTACTGGCTCTACAGGCTAAAAAATTTGCAAAGATGATCACCTTTACATCAAAGGAAGGCTTGAAGAACTTGTCTTCGTAAAGAAATTTTGATGGTGTATCAAGATGCAAAGATGGTTCTTTCTGTGGCAGCCCTCCTTGCACAAGAGGGGTTGTCTTCTTCTCAATATGATGAGAGATTACAGCTTGGAAAGCTTTACTCTGTAACCTGTTGATATCAAGAGGGGTCACAGCTGGTTTTTTTCCAGCTTCAAGCAGATAAGTAGGTTGTTCTGAATCAGGAGATTTAATAGTTGCTGGTGTCTTGCTAAGCTGAGTAATGGAACTCTCCTTATCTTTAAAGGAAACAAAGAAAACAAACAAGCAATCTAATTTTTCTTTTGAACACAGATCTTGCATGCGCTTTTATTTCAACAACTGAAAGTTCATCTGACCTTCCTTTCCTGCCAAAAAAAATTCCTATCCCCTCCATGTCCCTGACAATCATATTCTTAAAAATATCTTGTGTCTCTTCTAGTTATCTGCTTAATTTGAATTACATTGGTACTGAACTTGACCCTAAGTGTCTGAAAATGAGCTAGCAACCCCTGGCCTTCTCACTCTGTTTGCAGTTCCACACATATCTATGTAGCTCACGTATGTTGTACAACAACTATCAAAATACAAATCCAAGAAAAAGGATGTAACACACAAAAAAATCATTCCCTTTCAACATTAAAGGTAACTCCTTCTCCCTGGCTCTTTACTTGCCATGCAACATAGAATTTCTTCTGCATTCATGACTCTGAATCACATCTCCTTGGGTCACTATGTACACTTCCAGTCCCTTCCACCTTTGGATCACTAGGATCAAGATTTAGCCAGGAATAAGCCTTTAAAGCTTATTCATCATGAACGCTCCTAGATAAGCATGACTCATCATCTTTATAGCCTAAAATATTAGTACAAGAATTGCTTTTACGTTTCACTGCTCATTCCCCATGCCCCCCCACTTCTTTTCCTTAAAAATGTAATATACAGATAAGACATGCCTATGCCAGTAACATACCTTTTGTCCTCTGATTTAGTGACCCATATAATTAATTCACAAGGGCACTGGTAAAACACGTCTGCTAACATTCAGTATTAAATCACTGCAGTCTGCATCTTAATATGGAAGAAATATTGCCAAATAAAAGGTGTGAAATAACTGGAAAAGGAGCAGAAGCATCAGAAGATGAAGTAGGCACGAAGGAGCGAGTAGAGGGGCATCACATCACTGCATATCAACAAGTATGAAGTTCTAAGCTGCATCTGTCCTCAATTCTTACGCAATCTACAGAGCAGCATATGTCAAAAAGGACTAAGCTGAGACACTGAGCTTGATTCCCACTGATAACCACAAGACTCCACTAGCTCCAAGAGACTTACAGCAAACACACTATCCTTTCTATCATGACTCAACATCAGGAAAAAAAAAAATATGGAAAAAATGCTTGGAAAAATATCCTTTAGCTCTAATAATTTAAAGGTACTAGGAAAAAAAACTTCATCATACCTGCCTTTCTTATCATGAACAAACAGTGCAATGACACAATCATATTCCCTAACTTGCTAAGAACCAACCTTCAGCCTCTGCATTTTCAACCAAGAACTTGCTTTCATCTGCTCTCTTTCCGGTCCTTGCAGACTGCAGAAGCCAAGCCACAGTGACTGCTGGCAAATTCCACTTCTTTGCAGCTTCATACTTGGAACCATCCGGCTCTCTCACCACCAGATGGGTACTGGCAAACATTCCCTTTTTGGCATTGGCTTTCCTCACAAAGAATTCTTGGACTCTAAAATTAGATTAATAAAACATTCATTTAGTCATAAACAAAATTAATCTAGAGCATGTTCATACTGTTATAAAATGCATTCAAGCAACGAAGAAGAACCAGTAGAATTATCTAAGGCCATCCACTTTGCACTTGACAGCCTAACCTACACACACAAAAAATATTAAACAATAATGTTTTGCTTCTATCAGTATTGAAAACATAATATTTCTCATATTCCAGAAGTCATCACATATCCCACCTCCAAATCATACACTGGGCCTAATATTCTTCTGCAAGATTAATGGGACAGGCAGGATTCCTTTCTGGAGCCAACAAGCATCATTTCAAAATGAACAATACTTTTCTTTCTATTACAGTTTTTCTCTTATCATTAAGGACCCAATCTTCCAAGACGACTGCAGGACTGAGAACTCATCAGCACAAAAATTTAGCTCAGACTACAAATCAGATCAAATGATACTCTAAGCTATACAATTTTGCCACTTTATGACTAACAATGCTTTTCTTAATGTTTTTCAAAGATCTTGATGAATTAGGAGCAAATAGTTCACCTACCCAGCTCCTAAGAAATCGTGCACTATCACTGGTTATGAAGCTGAACCAGGTAGTGCTGAAGACAAGGAACAATGGTCTGCTCCTGGACAACTGAAGAGCAGCTCAGAAGGCCTGACAACTGAAAAACTGACTTTTTTTTTTTTAACAAAAAGCTACTGAGACTCAGTCATTGTATGAGACTGAGCGTATTCTGGTAAAAATTAGGATGTGTGAATGTGACTATATTTCTCTAAAGGAGAGGAAAATAAAAGTACTATATAATAATGTCACATTGCTTCAACACTATGTTTTGTAAATGAATAGAATCCAAAAGAGCTTTAACTCTAATATTTGTTACTCCTGTAAAAGAAGAAATGAAATGCATAAATGGATTTCATCACACGGGCTGTCTAGGAACAAGAAGGAATGGTGACAGAAGACATACCTGGCTCCTAGCAGTCCTGCCAGATAAACCAGGGAGTCTCTCTCTGCACCAGTGAACTGGCTAAAAGAAAGAACACAGTCCTCCAGAGGGGTAACTCCTTCCATTACTGGGACTGGTGTGAAAAGTGGATTGGACTGTGGATCTAAAAGGAGCTGCTGTTCCACACAGGTTATCTTAAAGAAAGTGAAAGAGATAACAATGTAAATCAAGCCAAACAGCAACAAAGCCAACAATATTTCAGCAACTGTGCAAGAGCATTCATGGACTCAACAATAAGCAATCCTGCTTCCATCATTACATCTGAGACAAACTATTTCCCATTGAATCAGACTAATTCTTTTCTAGATAATTTTAATTTTGTCAGGTTTGATATACTGAGGCATTATTTGGAACTGTTCAGTTACTACTCTTCCAACCCTGGAGGCTCCCTTAAAGCAGCCCCCAGTTCAAGGTGTGATCTGAGGGTCTGTACAGATTTACTTCACAGAAAATTACCTAGCACTGAAAAATATTAACAGCAGTGTACACCACGTGCCTGCTCTTGGCAAACATGGTTAATATTTTTTGACTTTGACCTATAAAGCTGACTTGCTCTTTTGCCACAGCTTAAAAAGCTGTAAAAAGCACAAGACAAGTAAGCACAAAGATAGCATATGAAATCGTTATTAGTCGTCTAGCTCCTTCTACAATTCATTATTTAGAGAGAACGATGTCAGACTCACATATAAACCTTTGAGTCATGACAATGAAGTCCTATTTAACAAGCCTGTAGAAAAGAAAGTGAAACAGACAAAAGATGACCTTACTTCATGCTTTCATTTAGTACATTTCAAATGAAACAAAGCTCATGTCTCAGTACCTCACTTACATTTAAACCACAGATAATTCTGCACTCTGACAAGACCTATTTCTAATAAAGATACCTGTTTACTCAGGGAACTGAAAGTGTAACTCCCTTACCAGCCACGTATTTGTGACAACATCACCAACAGTCGGCTTCACCGTGCACCCCAATAAAGGTACCACAGCATAGTCTGCAATGGTTCTGCTTTGCAGTGACAGAACCTTCCCAGCATTCTCCACTATAATATCTGAAATGCAGGACTCATCCTCTTCACCAAAACCCAAAAGAAGAAACCTCTTTCTGGCAAATAAGCCTTGTTCAGTCAGTGCAGAAGACTCTCCCAAAGAACCATTACAGATGGAAGACTGATTCTCTCCTTGAACAGTCAAGTGAGTAACATCACTGATGTTTGTCGATGTTAGTTTTTCAGCTACATCTGAAAGGGAAAAAAAAAAGCAACCAACAATAGTAATTGCTTGACAAGAACAAAGAAAAGTCAAAATAATCTCATGAAGAAACGGCAGTATTCTGCTGTTTTCAGCCAGGTTTTAGTTAAAAACTGCTCTACATAGGCCTGTTTAATTTGATTTCTAAAACACAATATAGAAGCTAACATACTAGATGCAGCTAGCTTTTTAATAAGCAAATGCTGCAAAGCTCAAATCCTAATTCTGAGCAATTAAACCTTTTATGTATGCTGAGACTAGAACGTACCTAATGTAGAATTATTATTTACATATTGAGAGAGGAAGTCATCGTCAGTAGCTTTCTGGTGCTTTATAACATTCACAGCTTCTTTCTTCGAGAGACTGGTCTTTTTGGGAAGAATTGACTTCATTCCATGTTGTTCCAAAATTGGGTTCTCTAGCAGCTGGTAGTTTAGAGGGATATACTGCTCTACTGGATGTAGATAACCTTTACTAAATGACTCCAGCAACCATTTTGCTGTCACTACATGAGGCCTATAAAATAAAGTGTTATACAAACAAGTTACAGCAGGTTTCCAAACCGCGATTCTTCTTTCCCACTCTGCAAATACTAGTATATACACACCTAAAGTTTGTACCTCTAATACTAAGCAAACTTTACAAGCCTCAAGATCAGTTTGAGAACAGAGAATTTCATACTTGTTTTCTATAATGTAAATTATATCTGCCACTGCTGGGTTGCCAAATCGTTCCTCCTCAATAATTAGCAAATACAAGTTAACAGCTCTTTTCACCAAAAAGAATACTTGCTTTTCTGCTCACTGAAGTGACTCGCAGCTACTCAAAATTCAAGAATCCATGAGGATGTACTTATGAAGACTAGCTGTAAGTTTTCTCATTTAAGTCAAGAACTATTTAGGATCTCCAAATCAATACATGCTTTCCTGTTTACAAGGTGATGGGACAAAGAAAACAAGGCAGCAGTAGACCTTAAGCAGTATAGTTATCATAACCTGTGAGCTGTCTTGTCCAGAAAGTGTTTCAGCTCATCATTATTTTCCCCCAAAATGACATGGGTAACATCTTCATTAAGTTGATTAAATCGAACACCACCACCACAATTAATAAGCCTTCTCATCTTGTCCAACTTCTTGCCACTGAAGCCACACAGATAGATCTACAAAGAGAAGAGAGCAACAAAAAAGGCTTTTAAAAAAGAAAAAAAGAAAAAAAATAAAGTAGGCCATTTTGCTATAATGTGACTGCTGTGGAACCTGTGTTCTAGTGGTGCAGAGCCAGTGATGCAGCTTCTGAGAAGCAGCAAAAAAGTTAAGCATTTAGAATTGGACTAATTTATCTTTGCAAATTGATCTAGCAAAACTTCAGTATTTACTAACGGAATAAACCCCCAGCCGAAATCATACGACCAAAACAAAAAACCCACCCAAAAACCACACGACAATTCTAGAACCTGCAGTGTTTAAATATTTATGCCTATAAATATATAATTTTATATTTATACTACATACTTAATACAATTATACACATACACACACATATTTAGGTAGACACACACGCAAGCTACAGCATGTGGACAATGTTGGCATTTGCTATTGATGATGAGACAACAATTAAGCAGCAACTGCCAGAGCTTCAACCTAGTTGCTTCCACAGGGCTAAGACTGAACATTTTGAAGTATACATTGTTAAACATACTCGACATCCATCTAACAGATCGTCAGGGGCTCGAAAAGAACTTATATCCACGTTTTCCAGCTCATCAGGAAGAGGATCCAGTCTGCTGCTCATAGCAGAACTACATGCTGTTTCATTAACACCACTCAAATTGATATTGGAAATGTGGCTGACGTCCGAAAGGGTATGATCTTTAAATAAAATTAAAATGAAAACAGATGCATTAGTTTTGGCTCATCTCTCTCTGCCGCTTCACTAACCAAAATACAAAACTGCCACCTACAATTTTGTTATGCTAGGAGGACACGTAAAGTCTGAAGAATAAAAAATACTAGGTAAGTATGACCAGTGCTCTGCTGGCAGTGCAGTTGGGTTACAGTGCTCCTACTCAGTCATTTCCTGAAGTAGCAGTCATTAACAGGCATTTGGAAAGACATGTTTAAAACTGGCTGTGTCTTTCACGCTACAATGTTTATTTACAAAGTGCTTTTAACTTTCCTTCTGTTAGTAGAATAGAGTAAATAAAAAACAAATATATGAAGAAAAACAATAGAAAAAATTATAATAAACTGAAGTTAAAAAAAAAAATCAGAATTTTTCCCCCTAAGACTGCTGTAAGATTAAATTCGTAACAGACATTGTTTTAAATAAAAATGTATGAACAGTTGTGCTTTTTCAGGGTTTAGAGATTATACACTACTGATTCTTTAGCAGACAATCATCTAATTCAAGTTTACTTTTTAAGCAATTATTAATATGTTTTAGGTCTACACATATTGGAGTATTCAATGTGCATAAGAGTAATCTGTTGTGTTTTAAGCATAAGTAGAATCAGAACCCCAGACACAGAAGGTGTCAAACCCTACAAATTTGAAACAGTTATTCCTCCTTACTACAAATGTTTCCTACCTTACTTTAACATATTTCAGAAGGTCTTACTTACTATCAGGCTTTCTGGTGTTATTTGTAGGTGTTGACGTACAGGGTGTATGGCTCAGTTTTGATCCAGCCTCTACTTTATACATCGTCTCATCTTGACAGGAGCCCTTCTCGATACTGTCAGAAAACCACTGCACAGACACACAGTGCACATTCCATTTTTTGGCACATTCATACTTCTGACCTTTCAAATGTAAACAAAATAAAAATCACAAGTCAGGAAAAGGCTAACACTAAACAGTGACCACTGAAAGATGGCTGGACATTACAAAAAATCCAGAAATTCAAATAACTGATTTTGACATGCAAGTTATGTTATCCTGAACTCTTCTGAAAAGCTACTTATTTATTCTCTAAATAAAGTTAGAGCAAAAAATCTCACTGATGACTAGCTCATGAGTACAGTATGACAGGGCACTAATGCAAAAATAATTAATAAAAAAAAAAGGCTTAAAGGTTTCAAGCGAGAGGGGAAGGGCAGAAATTTTAAAAGTCCCAGGATATTTCCCCATAGGGAAAGGGAGGGAAATTGGGGAAAAAAAAAAACACCTTCCCATTCTTCTCACAGTAAAACTACGCCCCATAGGGAAAGGGAAGGAAATTGGGGAAAAAAAAACCACCTTCCCATTCTTCTCACAGTAAAACTACAATCCGTTCATCTTCCCAAGAGAAAGAAAGGGAGTTCTCTTAGTAGGGAGTTCAGAAGGCACAAACAGACCAGCTAAAAACCATTCATTAATACACAATCCAATTTCAATCAGCATCCTGGGCTGCATCAAAAGAAGCGTGGCCAGCAGGTTGAGAGAAGTGATCCTGCCCCTCTGCTCCACTCTGGTGAGACCCCACCTGGAGTTCAGCTCTGGAGCCACCAACATAAGAAGGACATGGACCTGTTGGAGTGGATCTAGTGAGGAGCCACAAAGATATCAGAGGACTGAAGCA
>NW_015091067.1:446406-450660 GCF_001431845.1 Calidris pugnax
TGAATCTAGTGGAGAGCCACAAAGATATCAGAGGACTGAAGCACCTCCGCTATGAAGACAGGCAGAGGACAGTTGGGGTTATTCAGCCTGGAGAAGAGGAGGCTCCAGAGAGACCTTATAGTGACCTTCCAGTGTCTGAAGGGGGCCTACAGGAGAGATGGGGAGGGACTTTTTACAAGGGCATGTAGTGATAGAATGAGGGGTAATGGCTTCAATCTAAAAGAAGGCAGATTTAGGTAAAATATTCTGAAAAAATTCTTTACTGGTGGTGAGACACTGGACCAGATTGCCAAGAGAGGCTGTGGATGCCCCCTCCCTGAAGGTGTTCAAGGCCAGGCTGGATGGGGCTTTGAGCAACCTGCTCCAGTGGGACGTGTCCCTGCCCATGGCAGAAGGGCTGGAACTATGTGATCTTTAAGGTCCCTTCCAACTCTAACCATTCCATGATTCTATGATATAAATTAAATCCTATCCAGCTCTCTCAAAAAAAAATCAGGTTTTCTTTATTCTTCTATCACCTCTAGGATTCTCATAGAATCATAGAATTGCCCAGGCCGGAAGGGACCTCCAAAGGTCATCTAGTCCGACCTCCCCGCAGTCAGCAGGGACACCCCCAACTAGACCAGGTTGCCCAGGGCCTCGTCGAGCCTCTCCTTGAATATCTCCAGGGATGGGGCCTCAACCACCTCCCTGGGCAACCTGTTTCAGTGCTCCACCACCCTCACAGTGAAGAGCCCTCTCCTAATCTCCAGTCTAAATCTGTTCCCCTCCAGCTTGAAGCCATTTCCCCTCTTCCTGTCACTGCAGGCCTTTCTAAACAGGTTATCCATTTTTCTTCTTTTAAATACCATCTGTGTCTCAGTTTTTTCCCTCTTTTGTTCTCTTTCTCATGCCTTTAAAGCAAAGTAAGGGTGCCCTGTGTTACTCTTATTATCAACAGCAATTCCCTAAACAGAAGTAGTAACAGCAACACTGAAGCAGACACAAAGAGACAGTTCAAAATCTTACGCTTACGCTTATTTACACTAGTTCAACTCAAGAACTGAAAATCATATTCACTCTGTAAGTTCTACCTTTTGGCTCCTGAACGATGAGGTGAGTACACTCATTCATCTTCAGCTGCCCCGTGTACTGCCCACCGTGCTCAGCAGTGAGGCGCTGGACTTCTCTTCTGTCTGAGCTGCTTAAGCCCGTAACACAAATCGTACAGCCGAGGAACACGGGACAAGCGTAGTCTTCCATGTTAACATCAGTGTATCTCATTATGCTAAAGAAACAAAAGAGAGGAAAAAAGAAATAAATTAATTTTTTCTTCAAGTAAAATCAAGCAGAAAAAGAAAGTAGTCTGTATCGCCATAAGAATTACCCGTCCCCAAAACAAAATCAGGTTTGGTTTAGTTTTTTTTTTTATACCTTTGCTGAGACTTATTCCACAGCGTCTTAACCCAAGAGGGAAGCAAAATAGGTTTTTTCAGAGATGCAGCTACTAAGTATTTCTTGCTGCCGACTTCTCCAGCTATAAGATGAGTTACTGACACATTGAGGTCTCTGTACACACATCCACCCATCATCTGCACATATTTATGAATTTCTTCCTGGTGGGGAAAAAAAAATATACAAAATTATGAAAAAAAAAGAAAGAACCCACATCACACTCACCTTAAAAAACAAAACCATGGATTTCAATTGTCCACAGTTTCTCCTAAAAAACTGCTCAAAAATACAAAATGGATACACATGGAAGCCATAAAAACATCAAATATAATTTCTATTTTATTTGCATTTATGATAAGCTGAACATAATATGTATCCTTCATAAAATACTACAACTATATTGTATGAGTAAAATTTTACAGATGGTTGGTATTTTAGGTAGCATAAATTAGAAAGAGAGGTCAGAATAAATAAAAAGTAAACTTCTAAGATAAACTATTTAAACCATAGCTGACTGAATATTAAACCTTTACTATACAGTTTTGAGCAACCATAAACAGCACATGCTCTCTGTAGCATTATAGCTGCAGACAAACTAGTAAGCTAAGTGATGTCTAATCACTTAATAAATAAAAAAATCCCTAAAACATACATTTACTCCCATATTAATGCAGCTGAAATCTTATATCTAATATACACATGTGCATACAAAGATACACCACTACATACACATTTACATACTACATACACTTGTAAGACTCTCTCTTTCTCCATACAACTCTCCATAAGCTATACATACATTGAAAGACTAGGTCTATCTAAGCACAGGCATGGTTAGACTTATATATAGTGTATCTGTGGCCTTAGTAATGAGCCATCTGAAACAAAAGTCAATGATAATCAGCTAAACAATCCGTTATGTACAATGCATTACCCTAACATCTTTTTCAAGGCTGGTACAGGATACTGTTACATCGGCCATGGTCATATTGTACACAGGATGCTCAGCTCTCGGGACACATCGCTGGGACTGCATGCAGTACAGGACTACCTGTGGTCCGACAATTCTACAACCAAGCTGCAATAAAATAACAGAAAAACACCCCATGGAAAATTAGAAGAAGGTACACTGGTATAAGGAAGGCTGAATCCTGAGGAAGGCAGGGCCCTTGGTCTGACCTCCTCCTCCTCTAGCACCCCCAGGTAGTTGAGCTTTGTTTTTACTTTCAGCTGTAGTTTTTCAGTACAATCCTTGTAGATTTTCTGGCCTCAGTACAAGCACCAGATGCTACAGCTAACAGGCCAGAGAATTCCAGCAAGCCTGTCTTTGTCTGCTGGACAATTCCTTGCGGATCACACAAAATCATGTTACTCAGGAGGTAAAAAAGTGTGAAACCCAGCTTAGCAACTCCAGCAGAATCAGAACTGATCATACTATTTATTTTTCCCTGTCCTTCAAAATAATCCTTATGCCTTGCTAGTCATCTTCTTCCCTGAATATAGGATACAGTGAAGTCTTAAAGAAAAATTGTAAATGCTTCATACTGCCATACTTTGGGCAGAAAGTGAGAACATACAGAGTGTAAGTATAGACATTAGCACTTCTAGGAAAGAAAGAATACAGCTAGAAGCAAGCTGATGGATAGCATACCTTTTTAAGATGATTGAAAACACCACCTCTAAAAGGATCACAAATGTAAAGCGACTTATCATTTTCTTTTATATTGAGTGCAGTTTCTTCTTCAAGGATCTGGAGATGTTCTTCTGACTGGAATTCTTTTATAGACTGCAGATAAACAGTGCATAAAACAACATTTATTGAACAAATCACAGACAGCTGATCCTGTGGAAATGACACAAGTACATCTATTTGAAACAGCTCACAATAAAGCTGCTGCACAAGAGTACACTGGAAGAATGGGCTAAAATACCTCATGGGTGTCCCCTTTTATTCCCTCAAGTCTTCACAATACTCAGATTTAAACACTCATCATAAAAACTCTGAAGAGCTGATCCTGTCACACACCACCTTTAGCTCCCACTAACCTCTCAAGGTAGACAACAATCCAGAGCGTCCTTCATAAGTTTGCTAGTGCTTAGATGAGTGACCACCACCCAGACCTTGCAAGCTAAGTGTCACTTCACTACATGTCAACAGGTTTTGAAATTATTTCTTGTTCAAGAAGTAACTTCTTCAACAAAATTGTTCTCGTTCAACAAACTTTATTAGACAGTAAACACCTCTATTACAGAAATAGCTTTATTCCCAGGTGCATGCACAGAAGTGGTGACATCTAAGTCAACTACTGAAACAATTTAATGAGATAATTCACCGCGCTCACCAAGAAAGGCGATCAGACCTACTTACCTCAAGAGCTTTAAAGAAATACTCCGAGTTGCCAGAAGACTTTACGAATTTCACAAAAAACGGCTCCTTCCTACCTTTCATCCTTTAACTGAGAAGCAAAACCCAGTAAGCGCCGGAACCGCGCCGGAACCACGCCGTGACAGGGCGGTGCGCCGCCCACCCCCCCCAGGAGCTGGGGGAACCTCTCCGGTCCCGAGGCCTGCCCCATGGGCCTGCCCCACGCCTCGGCCCCGACCTCCGCCGGAGAGGCGGGGGGGGGAGGCCGGGCCCACCCTTCCCCACAGGGCCACCTCCTCACGGCGGGGCCCCGCTGTCACCTCAGGGCTCCCGCGCATCCCCCCACCGGCGGTTGAACCCCCCCCGCCACCCCGATCCCACAGCCCCTCACCCGGCGCCTCCTCAGCGGGCGGGAAAGCGGAGTCGCTCGCACTGCGCAGGCGCAGGGAGGGGCG